>NC_052309.1:84742824-85057824 GCF_016432855.1 Salvelinus namaycush
CTTGAATAGGATTGGGCAAAGTGGTCAGAATAGGAGAGCTGTCTATTTTACAGTACACCAGAACACAGCAAACATGGACCACAACAGTCTAAACATAGCTGAGGGAAATAGAGCAATATGTCCATTACACAGTGTATCTTGTATGAGTTGTAACCCGGTCATCAGCAGGGCCATCAAGTGGCTCCCTTACTGAAGTGTCGTCTTTCATCTGTCGAGAGAGGAAATAGCTGCTGCCTGCAGGTCTGGTGATGCGGAGGTAGGTTGGCCTTCTGTAAAAATATATCTGTTGGGATCACCATTTGCTCATCATTCCAAGACTAAGATTCCCTGTATCATTCTGAAAGGTTGACGGTTCAATTCCCACAAGGATCACATACAAAACATGCATGAACTCCCTGTACGGTGTGTCGTGTCCGATAAGAGCGTCTGCTAAGTGGCATATATTCCATTCTGGGAATATACTGAGAAAGCACAGCGCCTTCAGGAAGTATTCATACCCCTTAACTTATTCCACATTTTGTATTACAGCCTGAATTCAAAATGGATTAAATGTATTTTTTTTCTCTCACCCATCTACACACAATACCCCATAATGACAAAGTGAATACATGTTCTTAGGAATTGTTGCTAATTTATTGAAAATTAAAAACATAAATATTTAATTTACAGAAGTATTCATACCCCTGAGTCAATACTTTGTATAAGCACCTTTGGCAGCGATTACAGCTGTGAGTCTTTCTGGGTAAGTCTCTAAGAGATTTCCATACCTGGATTGTGCAACATTTGCCCATTATTCTTTTCAAAATTATTCAAGCTCTGTCAACTTGGTTTTTGATCATTGCTAGACAACCAGTTTCAGGTCTTAGATTTTCAAGTACATTTAAGTCAAAACTGTAACTTGGCCACCAGGAACATTCACTGTCTTCTTGGTAAGTAACTCTAGTGTAGATTTGGCCTTGTGTTTTAGGTTATTGTCCTGCTGAAAGGTGAATTCATCTCCCAGTGTCTGGTGGAAAGCAGACTGAACCAGGGTTTCCTCTAGGATTTTGCCTGTGCTTATCTCCATTCCGTTTCTTTTTATCCTGAAAAACTCCACAGTCCTTAACGTTTACAAGCATACATATAACATGATGCAGCCACCACTATGCTTGAAAATATGGAGCGTGGTACTCAGTAATGTGCTGTATTGGATTTGCCCCAAAAGTAACACTTTGTATTCAGGACAAAACGTTTTTAAAAAAGCTTTGCAGCAAGTGCTTTGATGTAAACAGATGCATGCAATATTTTTTATTCTGTTCAGGCTTCCTTCTTTTCACTCTGTCAATTAGGTTAGTATTGCAAAGTAATTACAATGTTGTTGATCCATCCTCAGTCTTCTCCTGTCACAGCCATGTAACTGTTTTAAAGTCACCATTGGCCATATTGTTGAAATCCCTGAGCGGTTTCCTTCTTTTCCAGCAACTGAGTTAGGAAGGACGCCTTTATCTTTGTATTGACGGTGTGTATTGATACACCATCCAAAGTGTAATTAATAATTTCACCATGCTCAAAGGGATATTCAATGTCTGCTTTTTTAATTTATAAAAACACAATTCCACTTTGACATTATGGGGTATTGTATGTAGGCCAGAGACAAAAAAAGTATACATTTAATCCATTTTAAATTCAGGCTGTAACACAACAAATGTTGAAAAAGTCAAGGGGTGTGAGTACTTTCTGAAGGCTCTGTCAGTAAGTGAAATTTTAGCCCAGATTTCATATCTGTCACATGTTGTTATTTATATCCTCTGACCAAGTGTATTTGGTATGATTTCAGATCTTAACTGGAACGCAAGATCAGACGTTCTAATTTAGTTGTTGGGTGACATGGGTAAGATCTCTGAAGACGGATCCTTATCACTGATGCTGTTGAATCACTTTCCTTTTGCACTTCTCCCTGATGCCTCATCTGGGTCAGGATCAGTCAATATGAGAACAGAGTCAAGGTGCAGACAAAATACAACTTTCACATGGGAGGGAAACAGGCACAGCTCTCCTTTATTTGGAGTAGCTAAAAATCATTGACATCTGTCGTCATTGTCTGTCTTCACAGAGATCAAAAGCTCGCCGCTATCAGAATAGAAAAAGCTAAAGTCTGAAAGTTTAAGGGATGGATTCAATGCGGACCACGGAAGATCCACATTACAGCATGATTGAAGATTAAAGGTCATTTCTGATTGAGCCGACATATGCAGTGTTACCGTAAATGCAGTCTCTGCGAATGAGGGAACATTGTCTTTAAATTTCAATCAAGCTATAGCGCGGATCGTCTGCAGTCCGGACTGAATCTAGGCCTAAATCAACAGCAGCACGAGGCCACACATGAAGAAAGAAACAAGGTAGAACAGCCCTGTTGGATTGATCCATGCTTTGACCAGTTCCGTGTCAGTCAGTCCCTTGGGCCGTCTTCAATACACCTGCTGTAGAAAGGATGATCCGTCTGTAATCCATGGAGCGTTGCCCATGTGGCACAGCTTTACTCCGGCCCAGCAAACCTGAATCAGATAGCTACAGAGGTCATGACATCAATAAACCGTGTTCATAAGCAATGGTTTATTATGTAAAAGCTGAATACTTCGCACGTCGCAGAGGGCAAAACTGTGAAAAAGAGGTTGAAATGACCTCACAACCCAGCATCTGCCCGCTGGGTTAGTACTGAAGATGTTCAACCATCAACATTTCATGTCCTTCATACATACATATTTATTTGTATCTGTATCAGGAGTATTAGTGTATCAGACACCTTTATTAGTACCTGTATCAGCAGTATTAGTTTATCAAACACCTTTATTAGTGTCTGTATCAGCAGTATTAGTTCATCAGACACCTTTATTAGTGTCTGTATCAGCAGTATTAGTTTATCAGACGCCTTTATTAGTGTCTGTATCAGCAGTACTAGTTTATCAGACGCCTTTATTAGTGTCTGTATCAGCAGTACTAGTGTATCAGACACCTTTATTTGGGGCGGCAGGTAGCCTAGTGTTTAGAGCGTTGGACTAGTAACCGGAAGGTTGCAAGATCAAATCCCTGAGCTGACAAGGTAAAAAACTGTCGTTCTGCCCCTGAACAAGTCAGTTAACCCACTATTCCCAGGCTGTCATTCAAAATAAGAATTTGTTCTTAACTGACTTGCCTAGTTAAATAAAGGTAAATAAAACGAGGATCAGACTCCTTTATTAGTGTATCGGACACCTGCATTAGTATCTGTATATTATATTGGGATATGTACAGTGCATTTGGAAACTATTCAGACCCCTTCCCTTTTTCCACAGTCTTATTCATTACAGTCTTATTCTAACCTTGATGTAATCCTTTGGGTATGGTCCAATGCAGTCCTGTGCTCAGAAACTATGACACAAATAAATACTAGTACATTTCATGGAGTATGTTTTCATCTGTATGTTTTGAAAGGAGCAACCCGAGCTTGGCGACCCGATATCTCAACTCCACACTCATGATCACACATTGATAGATCTTAGTTAGAGCTGGTGTCTGGTGAGCATGGTCTAGAACAGTGAATTCTCTGACCTTTAAATTCCTGGTAAAAAGTTCAGGATTCCCCCTTGAATGACACATTTAATTCAATCTAAATATGTCGAGACAAGAAATTGTCCAGATATCTATCTCTTCCTGCGTAATAAATGTGTCTGTGATTTCAACACTGTGTATAAATATGTCAAAAGGAAATGAGCCAGATGTATTCACAACTTTTACATAGAAGTAAAAGTGGAGCAGGAAAGAAACATGATTTACTGAGTTTCGCTTCTATGGCATTTTGGGTCAAAGCATTTTTTTTTTCAAGACGACCCTGGCGGGCCACGTCATATTGGTTCCAGAGGGGTCATATTGGTTCCAGAGGGGCCAAATCTGGTAGGCAATTAATCAAAGTTATGAAAACATAGGACACTAAAGAGGCCTTTCTATTGACTCTGAAAAACACCAAAAGAAAGATGCCCAGGGTCCCTGCTCATCTGCGTGAACGTGCCTTAGGCATTTGTCTCGCCAGGGGTGATGGTCACGTTCGCGTTTATCATAGAAGGAATGAGCGTTACACCGAGGCCTGTACTCTGGAGTGGGATTGATTTGGAGGTGGAGGGTTCGTCATGGTCTGGGGCGGTGTGTCAGCATCATCGGACTGAGCTTGTTGACATCCTCCTCCCTCATGTGGAACCCTTCCTGCAGGCTCATCCTGACATGACCCTCCAGCATGACAATGCCACCAGCCATACTGCTCGTTCTGTGCGTGATTTCCTGCAAGACAGGAATGTCAGTGTTCTGCCATGGCCAGCAAAGAGCCCGGATCTCAATCCCATTGAGCACGTCTGGGACCTGTTGGATCGAAGGGTGAGGGCTAGGGCCATTCCCCCCAGAAATGTCCGGGAACTTGCAGGTGCCTTGGTGGAAGAGTGGAGTAACATTTCACAGCAAGAACGGGCAAATATGGTGCAGTCCATGAAGAGGAGATGCACTGCAGTACTTAATGCAGCTGGTGACCACACCAGATACTGGCTGTTACTTTTGATTTTGACCCCCCCCCTTTGTTCAGGGACACATTATTCCATTTCTGTTAGTCACATGTCTGTGGAACTTGTTCAGTTTATGTCTCAGTTGAATCTTGTTATGTTCATACAAATATTTACACATGTTAAGTTTTCTGAAAATAAACGCAGTTGACAGTGAGGCGACGTTTCTTTTTTTGCTCAGTTTAGATACATACTCTGTAGTATGTGTCCCCGGAGGTTCGAATCTTAACCTTAGATTTGCACACATGTAAGCTCAAGTTTACTAGGGACATTGATGCATGAATTCGGTCAGGGTTTCCCTAACTCGGTCCTGGGGCCGCCCCCTGGGTGCACGTTTTAGTTTTTTTACAGTTTTGAATTAAGCGATGAGATCAGCAACTTAAATGTGTGCGTGTCAAGTTGGGATTCTTCCCGTTTTTCTGCCACATTTACTATGTGCATGATCTATGGGCAGGGATAATTAAAAGAGTGACTGAAGGGAAAATCAACTTCTCTGTTTGAAAACAGCCTATGTAGCATCGGTATGAGTCAGAAACATTTACTCTAGTGTCAAAATTGAGTACAAAGTGTAAATAGGATCATTTTGGTCATAAAGTCAGTATTGTCCAAAAATGGAGATTAGTGAGATGTAAAGAATCTAGAGTACGTAACAGTTGAGATGTAAGGAATCTAGAGTACGTAACAGTTGAGGTGTAAGGAATCTAGAGTACGTAACAGTTGAGGTGTAAGGAATCTAGAGTACGTAACAGTTGAGGTGTAAGGAATCTAGAGTACGTAACAGTTGAGGTGTAAGGAATCTAGAGTACGTAACAGTTGAGATGTAAGGAATCTAGAGTACGTAACAGTTGAGATGTAAGGAATCTAGAGTACGTAACAGTTGAGATGTAAGGAATCTAGAGTACATAACAGTTGAGGTGTAAGGAATCTAGAGTACGTAACAGTTGACGTGTAAGGAATCTAGAGTACGTAACAGTTGAGATGTAAGGAATCTAGAGTACGTAACAGTTGAGATGTAAGGAATCTAGAGTACGTAACAGTTGAGATGTAAGGAATCTAGAGTACGTAACAGTTGAGGTGTAAGGAATCTAGAGTACGTAACAGTTGAGGTGTAAGGAATCTAGAGTACGTAACAGTTGAGATGTAAGGAATCTAGAGTACGTAACAGTTGTCCTTGAGTTGGGTTTATTTTCATTTACATCATGCCCACAGCTGGCAGCACTGAAGTCATCATCAATTCAGACCGCAGCCCCACGTGCCCACAGCTGGCAGCACTGAAGTCATCATCAATTCCCCGTGACCCGATCATAATGCCTTTGGGTGCAGAACTCTTCCCACGTGTCGAACACACACACAAGAGACCCCCACATCAAAGCATGCATGGAAGACCCACATCTGGTTCTCAGGCACATTTCCTAATGTGGAGGTTTGAAACTGAGGCTAAACCAAGTCAGTTCAGCCCCTCTATAAAGTCTGTGGGCAATTGGCAGCCGTATTGATCCCACCCCCATCCTGCTGTGTTGAGAGGTGAAGAGGTTAGTCATTGACACAGGAAGTCTGCCAGTCACACACACACACACACACACACACACACACACACACACACACACACACACACACACACACACACACACACACACACACACACACACACACACACACACACACACACACAGCACATACCCTCAAATAATGATGTCTGTCAACGATGGGAAGTAGTAAGTTAAACTTAGCATGATGTCACAAATGAATTTACAACATGTTTGTGTGGCTCGAGGCAGGGTAGCCTACACTGCTAAATAAGGGGATTTCTAGATCTAGAACCTATTGAACCGTTTCTTCTAATATATTTTCATATTATAGTCATATTTTTGTAACTTCTGCCACAGACAGGCCATCTTTCCTTTTCGGACCAGTTATTAGAGGATCTGAAAAGGTCCTTAAACACTCCCTGTTCTGTAGGGATCAAGTCAGAGGGAGGTACAGTAGTGGTATGACCCAGGACACTCCTGTTCTGTAGGGATCCAGTCAGAGGGAGGTACAGTAGTGGTATGACCCAGGACACTCCTGTTCTGTAGGGATCCAGTCAGAGGGAGGTACAGTAGTGGTATGACCCAGGACACTCCCTGTTCTGTAGGGATCCAGTCAGAGGGAGGTACAGTAGTGGTATGACCCAGGACACTCCTGTTCTGTAGGGATCCAGTTAGAGGGAGGTACAGTAGTGGTATGACCCAGGACACTCCTATTCTGTAGGGATCAAGTCAGAGGGAGGTACAGTAGTGGTATGACCCAGGACACTCCTATTCTGTAGGGATCCAGTCAGAGGGAGGTACAGTAGTGGTATGACCCAGGACACTCCCTGTTCTGTAGGGATCAAGTCAGAGGGGGGTAGAGTAGTGGTATGACCCAGGACACTCCTGTTCTGTAGGGATCAAGTCAGAGGGAGGTACAGTAGTGGTATGACCCAGGACACTCCTGTTCTGTAGGGATCAAGTCAGAGGGAGGTACAGTAGTGGTATGACCCAGGACACTCCCTGTTCTGTAGGGATCAAGTCAGAGGGAGGTACAGTAGTGGTATGACCCAGGACACTCCTGTTCTGTAGGGATCAAGTCAGAGGGAGGTACAGTAGTGGTATGACCCAGGACACTCCCTGTTCTGTAGGGATCCAGTTAGAGGGAGGTACAGTAGTGGTATGACCCAGGACACTCCTGTTCTGTAGGGATCCAGTTAGAGGGAGGTACAGTAGTGGTATGACCCAGGACACTCCCTATTCTGTAGGGATCCAGTTAGAGGGAGGTACAGTAGTGGTATGACCCAGGACACTCCCTGTTCTGTAGGGATCCAGTTAGAGGGAGGTACAGTAGTGGTATGACCCAGGACACTCCTGTTCTGTAGGGATCCAGTTAGAGGGAGGTACAGTAGTGGTATGACCCAGGACACTCCTGTTCTGTAGGGATCAAGTCAGAGGGAGGTACAGTAGTGGTATGACCCAGGACACTCCTGTTCTGTAGGGATCCAGTTAGAGGGAGGTACAGTAGTGGTATGACCCAGGACACTCCCTGTTCTGTAGGGATCCAGTTAGAGGGAGGTACAGTAGTGGTATGACCCAGGACACTCCTGTTCTGTAGGGATCCAGTTAGAGGGAGGTACAGTAGTGGTATGACCCAGGACACTCCTGTTCTGTAGGGATCAAGTCAGAGGGAGGTACAGTAGTGGTATGACCCAGGACACTCCTGTTCTGTAGGGATCCAGTTAGAGGGAGGTACAGTAGTGGTATGACCCAGGACACTCCTGTTCTGTAGGGATCCAGTTAGAGGGAGGTACAGTAGTGGTATGACCCAGGACACTCCTGTTCTGTAGGGATCAAGTCAGAGGGAGGTACAGTAGTGGTATGACCCAGGACACTCCTGTTCTGTAGGGATCCAGTTAGAGGGAGGTACAGTAGTGGTATGACCCAGGACACTCCTGTTCTGTAGGGATCCAGTTAGAGGGAGGTACAGTAGTGGTATGACCCAGGACACTCCTGTTCTGTAGGGATCCAGTTAGAGGGAGGTACAGTAGTGGTATGACCCAGGACACTCCTGTTCTGTAGGGATCCAGTTAGAGGGAGGTACAGTAGTGGTATGACCCAGGACACTCCCTATTCTGTAGGGATCAAGTCAGAGGGAGGTACAGTAGTGGTATGACCCAGGACACTCCCTATTCTGTAGGGATCCAGTTAGAGGGAGGTACAGTAGTGGTATGACCCAGGACACTCCTGTTCTGTAGGGATCCAGTTAGAGGGAGGTACAGTAGTGGTATGACCCAGGACACTCCTATTCTGTAGGGATCCAGTTAGAGGGAGGTACAGTAGTGGTATGACCCAGGACACTCCTATTCTGTAGGGATCAAGTCAGAGGGAGGTACAGTAGTGGTATGACCCAGGACACTCCTGTTCTGTAGGGATCCAGTCAGAGGGAGGTACAGTAGTGGTATGACCCAGGACACTCCTGTTCTGTAGGGATCCAGTCAGAGGGAGGTACAGTAGTGGTATGACCCAGGACACTCCTATTCTGTAGGGATCAAGTCAGAGGGAGGTACAGTAGTGGTATGACCCAGGACACTCCCTGTTCTGTAGGGATCCAGTTAGAGGGAGGTACAGTAGTGGTATGACCCAGGACACTCCCTGTTCTGTAGGGATCCAGTTAGAGGGAGGTACAGTAGTGGTATGACCCAGGACACCCCTATTCTGTAGGGATCAAGTCAGAGGGAGGTACAGTAGTGGTATGACCCAGGACACTCCTGTTCTGTAGGGATCCAGTTAGAGGGAGGTACAGTAGTGGTATGACCCAGGACACTCCTGTTCTGTAGGGATCCAGTTAGAGGGAGGTACAGTAGTGGTATGACCCAGGACACCCCTATTCTGTAGGGATCAAGTCAGAGGGAGGTACAGTAGTGGTATGACCCAGGACACTCCTGTTCTGTAGGGATCCAGTTAGAGGGAGGTACAGTAGTGGTATGACCCAGGACACTCCTGTTCTGTAGGGATCCAGTTAGAGGGAGGTACAGTAGTGGTATGACCCAGGACACTCCTGTTCTGTAGGGATCCAGTTAGAGGGAGGTACAGTAGTGGTATGACCCAGGACACCCCTATTCTGTAGGGATCAAGTCAGAGGGAGGTACAGTAGTGGTATGACCCAGGACACTCCTGTTCTGTAGGGATCCAGTTAGAGGGAGGTACAGTAGTGGTATGACCCAGGACACTCCTGTTCTGTAGGGATCCAGTTAGAGGGAGGTACAGTAGTGGTATGACCCAGGACACTCCTGTTCTGTAGGGATCCAGTTAGAGGGAGGTACAGTAGTGGTATGACCCAGGACACTCCTGTTCTGTAGGGATCCAGTTAGAGGGAGGTACAGTAGTGGTATGACCCAGGACACTCCTGTTCTGTAGGGATCCAGTTAGAGGGAGGTACAGTAGTGGTATGACCCAGGACACCCCTGTTCTGTAGGGATCCAGTTAGAGGGAGGTACAGTAGTGGTATGACCCAGGACACCCCTGTTCTGTAGGGATCCAGTTAGAGGGAGGTACAGTAGTGGTATGACCCAGGACACTCCTGTTCTGTAGGGATCCAGTTAGAGGGAGGTACAGTAGTGGTATGACCCAGGACACTCCTATTCTGTAGGGATCCAGTTAGAGGGAGGTACAGTAGTGGTATGACCCAGGACACTCCTGTTCTGTAGGGATCCAGTTAGAGGGAGGTACAGTAGTGGTATGACCCAGGACACTCCTGTTCTGTAGGGATCCAGTTAGAGGGAGGTACAGTAGTGGTATGACCCAGGACACTCCTGTTCTGTAGGGATCAAGTCAGAGGGAGGTACAGTAGTGGTATGACCCAGGAGTAAGCAGCCAACTATTTCTTAGGAGAGTTCTCTACGTCAGCGTTTCTCTTTCACAGTGAAAGAGAAGCCGAGCAGAAGGCTGTGTGTCAGGGTTGTCCTTTTCAGTTTATTGAGAAGTCATTTCAGTTTACTTCCTGAACTGCCTGCCTTCCATTCGAATTGACCCCAACCCTGCTGTGTGTGCAATCCGGCCTCATTCTCCTGCTTGGACTTCCATCTGATTCATACGGAGGACTACAGCCTCTGTCAGCATGCACAGCACAGAGCCAGGGGCCTTGTTCCAAACCATGCCTAAGGGACAAGCTGAAATACAACATAGTCAATGTTTTATGGTGACATCAAAGGTCATGAAGAGGCTGTGGGTTGTTTGTCTTCTAGGCAAACAGAGTGTTAGTGTTCCTACTCCTGAACGCAGAGGGTGGAAACTGAATCCCTCTAACATGACGGTTAACACTCACAACTAACAAAGTGCTCAGAGAGATATAAGCACTGGAATTGACCCAGGGCCTTACTCACACACACTGCTGTGGCACGATCACATGTCAATATCAATGAGTTGATGAGGTGACCCAGGACACAGCATATGAGCTGTGTGTGTGTGTGTGTGTGTGTGTGTGTGTGTGTGTGTGTGTGTGTGTGTGTGTGTGTGTGTGTGCTGCTTGCTCAGTTTGGAATTCACTTCAGGCACTTTCTGGGGCAGAAGGGTGTCGACTAGGACCTGGGACCTCCCCTTGTGGTTGTGACAATTCTGATGCTGGATATTTTGGGAAACTAGTATAAGTCTAGTAACACATGGCAGGAAGTCTAGCAATGTGAGGTTCTTGATCCATGTGAGGGCAATGTGAGGTTCTTGATCCATGTGAGGGCAATGTGAGGTTCTTAATCCATGTGAGGGCAATGTGAGGTTCTTGATCCATGTGAGGGCAATGTGAGGTTCTTGATCCATGTGAGGGCAATGTGAGGTTCTTGATCCATGTGAGGGCAATGTGAGGTTCTTAATCCATGTGAGGGCAATGTGAGGTTCTTGATCCATGTGAGGGCAATGTGAGGTTCTTGATCCATGTGAGGGCAATGTGAGGTTCTTGATCCATGTGAGGGCAATGTGAGGTTCTTGATCCATGTGAGGGCAATGTGAGGTTCTTGATCCATGAGAGGGCAATGTGAGATTCTTGATCCATGAGAGGGTGGTCTAACGGAGGATTTTTCTTAGAGGATCTGTAAAAGTAAAAAAGTAAAAGAAAAGGAAATGTAACACGATTACCTTCATCATTCAGAGCGTGATCTCTGGTGATGTTTTATTAGATAATGTGGAAAAAGCCCCAGGGCTGTACCCACTCCATAAGTAGAACCAAATCAAATGGACTCACTGCCTCCCTGGCTGTCTGATCGATCTTCTGACTTCCCCTCATGCTGTCAGACTCCTGCCCACAGTTGGAAACTCATTTGAAATTTGTTGACTAAATATGTTTCTGTGGAAGATAGGAACACTCTCATTTCTAGGTGTACTGATGATGAATGAATATATTTGGAATGTCTTCCTGAGTCGATGTAGAGGTTGTCTCTTTCTACTGTAAGTCTAACAACCACTGAGTAGCCTTTCTATCCCCTCTGGAGTTGTGGACTATGGGGAGGTGGTTACATAATATGTGCTTGTCTGTAGTGCAGAGGATAAAACGGCATCAGAGCCCACAGCTGCTATTATCAACACAATCTATGAATTAAGCGAATGACCTGTGAATTTAATATGAACCTTGAATGAAAAGTCATCATAAAAAAGGTTTGGGACTGTTCTCTTTCGGAGTCTCTCTGTCCCCTCTCTCTTTTAGACGTTGACTATATGTTAAGATTCATATCGACATGCTTGTGTACCAATCAATACAATTTACAAATGAGCACAATATAACTCTAAAGCATTACATTGTCCCCTGTCAGTAGTCTGCAGTTCAGGACCACATTATAACTGTCCTCTTTTTCCATAGTTTACCAAAGTGAAGCGTTCCTTCCATGCCTGTCGTTGAAAATGACTTCCAACAGAGGAGGGGGATTAAAATAGCTTGGTGTCTCTGTGGGCTTCGCAAAACTTTTCAGTCAGTCAAGTTTGGTGAATAAATGGATGGTGTGAGCTCTGACAGCGAATGGCTTGGAATCTGGGCCATTGGTCTAAATTTGAGGGAGCCTCCTACACAACCAGCCCCCGTCCAGTTCATTCTATCAGGGCTCCTCTCTCTCTCTTTCTCTGTCTCTCTTTCTCTCTGTCTGTCTCTGTCTCTCTGTGTCTCTGTCTCTGTCTCTCTCTCTCTCTGATGTAGTATGTAGGTCATAAACCGACATCTTTGCAAAAATCAACCCCCTTAGAAATCAGATATTTTCCACACCTTATGCAAACATAGATACCGTAACAAACATAGCTAGATGCTTTGGCTTTCTAACTGGATTGCATAGGCCGGGGCCTGCTGTTGTGAGACAAAGGCTCAAATGTGTATATACCTGGACTGTAACTTAACCACTTGTAATGGATGTGGTAAGAGTTCACATTCAACAAACACCAATCATTCAGAACTGATGTTTTTGAGGATTTATGTTACTTTTTATTGAAAAAGACTAAACAAAATTGTCACAGACATAATAATAATATTATTATCAACAACTGCAATATTAATATGTATCTACAATATAATTCACAAAATAAAAAGAATCTGTACAACTTCTGGTTTGTGCAGGACATTATAGGAAGACTCTGATAGAAAAATAGACTCAACAGAAGAAGATGAAAGGTACATAGAAGGGAAGAATGAAACGGGGCCGCACCAGTGACTGACCTGGCATCACCGTATGACAACCCAATACACACCAAGTCTGTCATGGGGATGCAGTCAGACCTCCATGGACATTCTCTTATATATAATCACATTTTCTTATGAAGAATTTGCTAACAATAAAAAACAAAACATTTGTATTTGCCTATGTTAATGACATAGGCAATAAAAAGTGACACTTTTGAGCAAGTTGCAAACAATTTCAACACTAAACGTACATTCGGAGTAGAATTTGTGCATGTCTACGGTAACAAATTGTGAAGATTCGTTAGGCCTACTGTATATAGCCAGAATAAAAAGATCCATATTTTTGTACGACTATAACTCGTCTAGTGCGTGTGCATTAGTGTGTACGTTTGTGTGCCTGTATGTGTGCACACATTTCTGTCTGCCTGTTCAGCTTTTGTGTGCCGCACTGTCTGTGTCTGAAAGATAAGAGAACTTGTCCGCCTCATACTCTATGCACCATGCCTTAAAGCAATGTGACAACACAAAGTGCTGGTCCTTTCAGAAGTGACAAAACAACAGATCTGCTCCCTCTTCACAAGACCCAGCACACATTAGTCTTCCCAGACCTCGGGCAACAGCACTGAACATTGTGGGAGGTAACCCGTCTGCCTAAGGAGACTAATCACACACAGCAAAGTAACACGGTTTTTAATGTCCCCAGTCAGACAAGGCCAAAACACTGATCTAAATACACAGTAGTAGTCGACATTATACGAGAACAGATGGTTTCAAATCAACAACAAAAAAAGAACAGATGAAGGTTTTATGTACATTTGGCTTTTCACAAAAACTGAAAAAAATAAAAGGTTTCTACAGCCAGTGTCATGGAATTGGAGGAGGGGGGGTGTTCTCTTGAAGAGGAAAGTGCACTGTAGCTTTGGATAACTGATAACACTGATAGAATCAGGTCTTTCTACATGGTTTTCAATTAAATAAGTACCTCCACATTTTTACTGTTATTCAAAATGGATACTTATAATAGACAAATAATACATTTTGACTCCTACGTTTCATTCTAACCATACAATATGTAACTTAGCAGCACTTTATTACCTACATTCATCTGCCCACTCCCTTCCAGCTTTCTAGCTCAGGGTGTCTGGATCCTGAGGGGTCTGGCCAGACACACAAGCCCAGGCTGACATACAGAAGGAGACAGAGATGATGTTCAAAAAGATGGGAACCAAGTGTTCTAATCCAATGCATTCAGGTCCATAGATGCGGTAAAGGAGTCAATGGAATGCAGATGTGTTCGTGAGAGTCTCCCCTTTCCACAGTGGGGTCATATTAGTTTGTAGCCCAAACAGTTCGGACACTACAGATAGAAGTTGGCACATCAGCATTACTGACTTCAGACAAGTCCCGTGGGGATTATGGGGGTCGTAGAGCAGAACGGAGATCACCATTGTGTTTCCATAGAATGGTCATATTAGTTTGTAGGCCAAACCGGATGCTACAGCCGTTTTAGTGAATAGACCGATTTTTGGTCTTACAAAAAATGTATCTCTAGTTTAAAGTGACCGATTTTTTTTTTTTTTTTTTTGTGTTACTTAGATTGACGCACAGGTGAATTACTTAGATTGACGCAAGGATTAAGTCCGATATGGATATATTTGACTATTTCCTTAGAAGTCGCAGAAGTTTAGAAGAAGTGACTGCTAAATGCTAACTCCCGTTCGTATAAGCTGATAAGCATAGCTAGCATACAGAAATCTGTGTTGGTAGTCAAATTTGTTTTTTAACTGTAATGCAGTTGATTGGTGACAATGACATCAACATCCATACAAACAATATACTCCAATTTTTACCTCAACATAGTGTGAAATACAGTGCCTTCAAAAAGTATTCACACTTTTTACACATTTTGCTGTTTTTACACACAAGCCTGAATTGTAAATTGATAAAATTTTGATTTTGTCTCTCTGATCTACATACAATACCCCATAATGTCAAAGTGGAATTTTTTACAAATGTATTAATTTGTAATCGCTGCCAATGGTGATTCTGAAATGTATTGACTCAGGGGTGTGAATACTTGTAAATTAGATATTTATTTATTTAATTTTCAATAAATTAGCAGACATTTCTTAAAACAAATTTCACTTTGTCATTTTGAGGTATGGTGTGTAAGGGAAAGGGAAAGCGGGATACCTAGTAGATGGGTGAGAAAAAACATATATTTAATCAATTTCGAATTCAGGCTGTAACACAAGAAAATGTGGAATAAGTCAAGGGGTATGAATACTTTCTGAAGGCACTGTACACATAAAATATTGCCTTAATGTAGGCACATTTTGCTGGGGGGCAATGAGGAGACTCGGGAGCTTTCCCCCACGGCTCTTTCCCCCACGGCTCTTTCCCCCACGGCTCTTTCCCCCACGGCTCTTTCCCCCACGACTCTTTCCCCCACGGCTCTTTCCCCCACGGCTCTTTCCCCCACGGCTCTTTCCCCCACGGCTCTTTCCCCCACGGCTCTTTCCCCCACGGCTCTTTCCCCCACGGCTCTTTCCCCCACGCATTTCCATGGCAATTCCATTGTTTTGGTCCAGTTCAATTGACCTATTTCACACATCTATTCAGTGGGAGTTCCGTTGAATGAAATCACTGTCTTATCCTTCTTCATCTCATCCTAGGTCAGCGTTTACCTAAGTAGGGATTGCTACCTCATGTGTGGTTGCCTGATTTTAAAATGGGGTCATGAGAGAAACTGAAATAAAATGAACTAAATCGTGCTCGGTTCATAGAACCGGGGTTACGTGAGTAACCTCCGCTTGGCGCTAGATGTGGTTGTAATAAACAGAGCGGTTTGTGTTTCCTTCCTACAAATGAGGCTCTATCTTCTTAACCGTTTAAGCTACACAATATTATGACCCCATCACGGAAAGATAAGACTCTCAGGAGCACATCCTGTATGTGTCTTATGTTTCCTTCTGACCAAAATCAGCGCAGGACTCATTATGACAAGACCAGGCACTAAATCAGACTGGGTGAAAAGAACATAGTCAATGAAATGTTCTTTTCTACACAGAAGATCATGCAGAATTATTGCCTGATGATATTCTGAACTTCCCAATACATTTCTGATGCATTTCAGTCACTTCAAACTATACTTCCTTCAAAAGTACTGTCAGACTGATTTGTAATAGACTGTCATAGCCCAAATTTAAAAATTAAACATTGGCCACTGATTACATCACTTTTTTCACACGGTGGGGTCGTGGGCCAAAATAACAAAATGGGGTCGCGGGCCAAAATATCAAAATGGGGTTGCGGGCCAAAATATCAAAATGGGGTCGCAGGCCAAAAAGGTTTGGGAACCCCTGTACTAGGTACCCCTGGACCGTTGAGATGTATCTTCCTGCCGGTTTATATGACACCTCTTGCACTGTGAGCTGTTTAAAAGCCAAATCTCAAGTGATGGCTCATGTTACTGAGACTTGCGTTAAGGCTCACGTTGCGAAAGACGCTATAAAGATGTAGGATCTTAATTTGACCACTCTGTTGTCGCTGAAAATATTCCTGCGCTGGAGAAATGCAGATGAGCTTGGCGATTTAAATACCGCACTAACACACGGTTGGCTATATTATCAGTATTGCACTTTTCATGTAGCCTAACCACCGATCAAACAACATTACATTGGCGAAAAAGAGTAAACACTCAAATCTGGTTGCTGCAGGATTATTTTGCTGCGACAATACCGGTCAAATTAAGATCTTACATCTGTACTAAGACAACAAGAAGATGCATAATGTGCATAACGCCCCACACACACACACACACACACACACACACACACACACACACACACACACACACACACACACACACACACACACACACACACACACACACACACACACACACACACACACACACACACACACACACACACACACACTTTCATGGAGGAAGACTACCTGTTGGTAAACTGTGGCCAAATTAGTGGTATTACATGTAATCTTCAAAGATTATTTTCAAAGGGTGAAAAATGTAATATACTTTTTGTACAGAGATTAAGCTGTGTATACTTTTAGATTGTCAAACTGTGCAGCAGTTCAATTGAGAAAATAACTACATGCTGTAGCTACATTTCTTGGCATCTAACTGACACAATCTTTTACACAAGAAAAGGATCTCTTCCCTTTTTGTTCTGGATAACATACGTTTCCTATATTTCCACCGCTATTTGAAGGTTGAGAACACAACAGGACAGGCTGGTTGACTGGGAATACAACACTCCTTCCCTGCTACGAACACTATCCCTCTCCAGCCACCCTGAATTAGTCCAAGTAAACAACACTAAGCTAATTCACTAAGCTAATTCAAAATATCAGGGCAGCTCATATTTACAAAATATGCAAATAGAAACATCTCTTTGGTTGTAGCGTTTACAGCGATTAAACTGTAGCAAACTGTAGTATACTGTAGAAAACTATACTCCACACTGTAGTATACTGTAGAATACTATACTCCACACTGTAGTATACTGTAGAATACTATACTATACACTGTAGTATCCCTTGATCGTGTAGTACTTACTACGGAATTTTGTAGTATACTGTAGAATACTATACTATACACTGTAGTATCCCTCGATCATGTAGTGCAAGGACCATAAACTAGATTCAGTCGCGGGCTGATTTTTTCTTGAGCAGAAGGTTGAGGGGCCAGAACATAATTACAAATAATTAGCAAATTGGTCGCAAGAAGCCCAAAAATATATGATATTTGACTAAAACATAACAATTTCAAACTTTGCTTATATTTGTATAGGATCATGTGTCTATTACGCGTGGGAATAGTTGGCAACAGATTTCTGAAATAAAAATCGTTTGTAACTGATTTCCTGGTGTTTTTACAGTCTTTTATGTCCAACAATGAAAATGCTAAATAATGAAAACTGGGGGGGCCAAATAAATTCGGCCCGCGGGCCACTAGTTGGGGAAGCCTGATGTAGTGCTTACTATATCATTCTTTGTTGTATTGGTATGCTAATATTGAATTTGCATATGTCCTGCACATTCCCCTCCCCACACCCCAATTAGTGCCACAGATAGACCACATATAACAAAAGAGAATAAAAAAGGGAATAAAACAAAAATACTATAGTAAATACTACAGTATACTACAGTAATGTCTGCAAAAACACTATAGTAAAACCTACAGTATACTACAGTAATGTCTGCAAAAACACTATATTAAATACTACAGTATACTACAGTAATGTCTGCAAAAACACTATAGTAAATACTACAGTATACTACAGTAATGTCTGCAAAAACACTATAGTAAAACCTACAGTATACTACAGTAATGTCTGCAAAAATACTATAGTAAATACTACAGTATACTACAGTAATGTCTGCAAAAACACTATAGTAAATACTACAGTATACTACAGTAATGTCTGAAAAAACACTATAGTAAATATTACAGTATACTAGAGTAATATCTGCAAAAGCATTATAGTAAATACTGTAGTATAATACAGTAATGTCTGCAAAAACACTATAGTAAAACCTACAGTATACTACAGTAATGTCTGCAAAATACTATAGTAAATACTACAGTATACTACAGTAATGTCTGCAAAAACACTATAGTAAATACTACAGTATGCTACAGTCAAATCCGCATAAACACTAGTAAATAAATATAGTAATACTACTAAAGTATAGGTATATATAATTTTTCATGTGGAATGTCTCAATGTGACAAATTTCTAATGTTCTCTTGCTACTTTCAAAGGCTCACGCACGCACGCACGCACGCACGCACGCACGCACGCACGCACGCACGCACGCACGCACGCACGCACGCGCGCACACACACACACACACACACACACACACACACACACACACAGTATAAAATGCTACCTAACCCGTCTCATTCCTATAGTGCCACGGGCCAGAAGAGCCATCAACTCCTCTCAGTCAATCTCCCATCGCCTCCCACCAGATGAGGGACTTGTGTGAAGAGAATAAATAATATTGCATCATTTTCTCTGGTCTGTTAATTCTGTATTCACTTGTGCCTGAGTATCTTCCTCAGAAAATGACACTCACCTCACAGTCAAGCCATCCTGCAGTAGTACAGACAGCCGTTAGGAGCAAAGGTCAAACCTATCATAATAGTATTTCATGTAGTATTTCCCCCCTAACATCTCTGCAGTCATATTTCTGATTCTCGTCTTAGAGGCCTTGCTTCTGAAGGCATCGTCAGACTCCTGGTATCCTGATTGTGTTCAGAATCTACAGAGACTGTGTCTGTGTTTGTCTCCTCCAGTGTTGCATTCTCAATGCCGTTCTCAATAGCACCCTGATCCTCCATTTTTACCTCCTCCTTCTCCTCCCCATCCTCCTCTTTCTCCTCATCAAACGTCTCCTCCATCTCCACTTTTTCAAGGGCCACCTCGTTCTCATAACAGAAGGAGTTGGAGCAAGAGACCAGAGACTTCTTCTCGGCCAGGTCCCTGGCACTACACTGGGGCGTGCTGCTCACCTCGTAGGTTTTCTCGAAGCGCGAGTAGTCCACCTTGTAGTAGTTATTCTCCTCGAACAGGACTGGCTCGAAGCGGTGGCCCCAGAGAACCTCGCTGGCCACGTAGGAGCTGCGGCACTGGGTGGTCATGGCCGTGGCTTCCACCATACCTTCCAGGATCACCACCATCTCAAACTGGGACGTTTCCAGCTCCTGCTTGCTCATCTCGTACAAGGGGCTGTCCTCGTCAATCTCGTGGACAATGGTGATGGGCGACACCAGGAAGACGCGGTCGACGCCGCTGTCGAAGCCCACGTCGATGTCCATCTGGTCCAGGGGGATATACTCGCCTTCGGCCGTGGTTCGCGACCTGAGGAGGTGGGCGCGCACGTGGGCCTCCACCAGGTGGCTCTTGCGCAGGTTCCCCACGCGCCACATCAGACACAGTTTGCTGTCCCGCATGGCTACCGTGGCGTAGTGGCTGAAGAGCAGCGTCTCGTTCCTCTTCTTGGGCTTGGCCATCTTAGCCATGATGGCGCCAATGATGAAGGCGTCGATGATGCAGCCGAAGATGCTCTGGAAGACCACCATGAAGACGGCCACGGGACACTCCTCGGTGACGTAGCGGTAGCCGTAGCCAATGGTGGTCTGCGTCTCCACGGAGAAGAGGAAGGCGGCGGTGAAGCTGTTGACGTTGGACACGCACATCTGCGTCTCGTTCTCCAAGTCGCCGTAGGAGAGCGCTACCAGCCAGAAGACGAAGCCGAAGAAGAGCCAGGAGAGGAGGAAGGACAGGCAGAAGATGATCAACATCCATCGCCAGCGGATGTCCACACAGGTGGTGAACAGGTCGGCAAGGTAACGTTGGCCCTTCTCGCTCATGTTGATGAACTGCACGTTGCAGTGGCCGTCCTTCTGGACGAAGCGGCTCACAGCCTGCTGCTGCGCCGCGTGAACCTTGGCCACCGTGCCGTTGGTGTAGCCGTTGGGCACGGCGGCGATGGCGGCCAGCTTCATGCCATCTTCCTCGGAGGAGACAATGCTGTAGCGGTGGCTTCGCACGCTCCCCATGGCTTCCCCTTGGGAGGAGGAGCAGCTGGGCCCAACCGCTGCTTCTGCTCTGGAAAACAGTCTGAGTTTTTGGTAGAAGCGTTGGAGAAACAGTTTTGAACGCTCGCGGGGTCCCACTAAGACAGGAAATGTGGAGTTTAGGACGATAGGGTCCTAGGGACTTGGATGGGGAAAAGCTGCCCCTGCTGCTGTTGCACCTGGGCTTCTCCAGAGGAGAGCTGTGCCGGCGAGGGGCCTGCTCAGTCCTCCTCTCTTATGGGTGTCTTGGACCTCATCAGTGAAGTGGGCTGTGGAAAGGACAAGCAGGAAGAAAAGTCTGTGTTAAGACTAATGGAACCACGAGGACAGATCAGCGGCGTTCAACCTATTGTCTAAATGATGCATTCAACACTCAAAGCTGCCAGCACCACAACTTGACAATTCACATGGAAGTAAATACATTCTACTGTACATTTTAGAATATTTAAGTAAATGTTGGGCTCAGGGATTGGAGACATGACACAGACATTTTTTATTCCAGTTCTGTGGCAGCTGACAAGGTAACAGATCCTCTCTGCTCTGCTTAGTGCTCGTATTAATTAGGCTAGACCAGCCAATTGAAAGTCACATTACAGATCAGGTTCATGTTAATCAAACAAGTCATTGGAGCACAAAGGAACCACTATGTGTGTCCATCACGGGAGGTTGGTGGCACCTGAATTGGGGAGGATGGGCTCATAGTAATGACTGGAGCTGAATCGGTGGAATGGTATCTTATACATCAAACATATGGTTTCCAGGTGTCTAATGCCATTCCATTCGCTCCGTTCCTGACATTATTATAAGCCGTTCTCCTGTGGTGTCCATGTATGTGGGTTTCTGCAAAAAATATCAGTGATCATACCTTTTCCCAATATCTTTTTACTTGATATTTTTCCCCCAATTGTTTATTTACATAGTGCTAATGTCTAATGCTTGTCCACCACTGTAAGAGTTAAATAGACATATTTTAGTCAGTATTTTCTGTGGGATCTTTCAATGATCTACTAGGGGAATAGAATAACACCTGTTCAGTTTCTTCTTCTACTCTTAACTCAACAACTTCTATAACGTAATCATGTAATCAGGTTTAAAGGGCCAGCCTGTAAACAAGCTCTATACAGGAGGGTCTCATTTAAAGCAACCATAACCTTGCAGTGCAGAGCAACAAGGACAACTGAACTAGAAAACCAAGTAACTATCGACTGCATTTGTGTGGCCTGAGAGAGTCATTAGAATGCACCACAGGGTATGAATTATTATCTGCCGGCATACTTCCACCCTAATGCCAAAACAACTAACAGTGATTTGAACCACCGTCACAGAGAGAAGGTCAAGATGTCATTTGGGTGAAGTCCCGTCTGAGAGGCAGTCGGTTGCACACTATGGTTATTTTGGTTGACCCTTGCGGGTTGAAAAGACACATTTGTGTCTCGTTATGAGGTGTGATCTGTCTTGTCCAATGAAACATATTGGATAGTGAATACGTGTCCGCACTCTCAAATTCCCTTGGCGTAAACGCTTGGTATTTAGAGTAGGCTATTACCAACTGATTTACACTAAGTAGGCCTTTTGATTGTAAAAGATAAAGGCTCTAAAGTAGAAGAAATCAGTGTGTATAATTTAATTAATTTAATTATCCCTTGAAAATATTGCACTCTTTACTGAATGTGACTTTGAAAACGCACAGAGGTGCGTTCAAGACAACAGGGAACTCTGGGAAAAAAACAGGCATCCAACTTGGAATTCCAAGTCGGGAAACTCAGGCATCTTTTTAGAACTCAGACTTTCCGACATGAAGATCACTGACATCATGATTTTTTCCCAGAGTTCCTAGTTGTCTTGAAAGCTCCATCTCATCCAAGTCCCTCATCTCTGTTTTGCTCATCCAGTGATGTCACTGTCAGGTTGACTAGGAATAGAAATTAGTGTTGATCTGCATGCTGTATTATTGGGAGTTTGGAGCTTAATTTGTTATAACTCCTGGGGCGCTATGCATATATACTGTTCCCGCCGGAGACTGGGGTTTAGTCCCAAACTCCACCTTCCAAACTATCCCTCCCACCTTTCTGCATCGCATTTTAATTTCATATACAATACTCTCCTTCAACAAAAAAAGTAATTAAACAAGTATTTAGTTTAAATGGACGAAATCCTACTTAAAATGTAATTTATCATGATCAATCCATCATGTTTGTGTTGAACACAATAGACAGCTGAACTCTTGAGATACCACTAGATCAGTGAAACACCTGGAATAAAACAACAAAATAACAATTACTTGTATCTATTTTTACATCTGCATTTCATGAGGTTATCGGTGAATATTTCATGTAGCGACGTATGACCCATAGGCCAGGCCTACTATCATGAGAGAGATAGAGGCTGGTTCACTGTGAATGAGCTTCCTATGGGACGTCCTAATCTTCTCCAGCTAACTAACTACACCACCACACACAACACCCTATTACAATTAACAGGCCAAATCAGACTGCAACCACCTCATAATCACTATGCTTCCTTGCTATCTAACAAGTCATCTGGCCCCACTGACCATCTACCAATACCTGTGTTGTACCACAACACCAACACCACTAAATGCATTGACTCAAGGCTAAAACAAAGGTAATGATGACAGGATAAACCAATGGAAAGATATCCTGTATACACATCTGACACCGGCCAAGACGCTGGCTACAGTATCAAAGTGATACTGAGTCCTAAAGGTCAGGGACAACAAATAAGACTGGTCTGGAAATCAACAGACAGCACGCCTCAGTTACACCCAATCTGTTTCCTCAAATGAAATCTGTCATTGTGAAGTCCATTCATTAGATTCCACATCAACCCTTATCTAACCAGGTCATCAGAGTGTGACTGTGTGCACTGGGCTTAGCTGCACCACACAGACTGCAACTGTTTATTTTGCCTGCGTGCAATTAGGACAGCACCAGCTGAGACAGATGGAAACTGGTTACATAAACCTGCTCGTTTAAAAGAAATATATTATTGCAAAGAATAGATCAATAATTTCTATCCAATATTCAGCAGCACTGCAGCACCATTCATTATGGAATGACCTGCTACTATGGGATGTCAGGGTTGACAGTTGGCTTTAATTCATTGTTTTGAATCATGTTGTCAGAATTAACATTACGATTGAGAGAAATATTTTTCCTAGTCTAACTTTAAATTCGGATCATAATCAAATAAGTGTAGCCTAATATATTTAGGTAGGCTAGGCCGACTGTCATAATGAATGCATAGGTCTATAACGGCCAATGGAATAATCAAATACAGAAACACACTATAAGAAACAGCGATGAATAAATACTGATCAATTATATATATATATATTTATTTATTTTCTGAAGCAATGGGTGTAGGCTACTGGGCATGATCATATCAACCTGGGCTGGCCTACAGGCTCCTTTTTTCTCTGCGTGACAGGTGCACTAAAGGAAGAAAGTAACGGTTTATGTTTAGTTGTCAAGTCAAAACACCTTCCAACTGATAAGGGAGCACTACCTCGGCTACTCATTGGATATGAGTGGCTTAAATTAAACATACTTGAATCTCGCTGACGCATCGATACCCACACAATTAGTAGCCTATAACCCACAGAAAATTAAATTAACTCCCTAACTCTCTGAAGTATATCGAAAAAAGTGCTTGTTGAACACTATAAATATGAGACAGCCTCCTCAAAGACAGTAAAACTGAAATAAATAACAATATTTTTTGCATAAACACTGTCTGGGGCTCTTTGGTTATATTTTAGATGATCACTCTTTGTAGAAATAAAGTAGGCTATGTCCGGTTCAATTTGTAGTCCGGTTCAACATTATACAGAAGACTCGTTATTCACGGTTGCACCGTTATTCCCACGTAGACTACACCGTTAGAACGAAGTAACGGGACATTGTTTACCTGTTGATCTGTGGAGAGCAAATCAGCGGTAATTTATTCTAATACATCCCATGCATCCAGGTAGGTTTTTGCGTTAATATCCATATTTGGGTTCCACCATTCATATTTGATATCCGGATAGACATCGTAATTACTGCCATCAACCTCTTCAGCAATCACTGAAGATACTTTGCTTTGCACGGGCGGACTTTGAAAACACATGTGCCTATCCCCCGCCCTGTCGTTGTAGTCGACCAATAGAAAGCTACAGCGCTTGTTTGGACTCCAGCATCAAATAGTTCATCATGTTCAAAGCCCATGCGCGCACACGATTATAATGAGACTGATAAATGGGCTATTAAAAATAATACTACAATTTTGTTATAATATACATTTTATTATTTTAATCAACCTTAGACTAAGTAATAGTTTATTAGGTCATCTTATATACTTTGAGTATACTAGTCTACAGCACGCACGCACGCACACACAGTGAACACAAGGTGGTGATATAGAGGTACTGGCGCAGAAGTCAGTGATAACTAACAGCTCTGTGATTTAACCCCAGTGTAGAATGTGATGCAGGTTGAATTAAACACATGGTTTAGCATGGAACTGTAAATATATTGCATATGACTATTCACTACAATGCACAATAATCTTCATCTTTTTTACTTTCCACTAAAGAAACATGGAGGTATTTTTGTATTTGAAAAAAACTTTACGACCATCACATCAGAAAAAAGTATATTTATTTTAAATTTGGTGCACAGTCTGTCCATCACAACAAAGACGTTCAAATGAGGCCAGACCTCGGACGTCAGATGTGACTAACAACGTACGCCTTGTTTATTTAACTGATAGAAAATAACATTTAGTTAAATTATTACATTCATAAAGGAAATAACAAAGGAGTATAAAATATTATATAAAATAGTTATTTACAATGAAACTACCCTATTACACTTACTCAAGTCCTTTACTGAAGTCCTGTGTGATAATGTACTATATAACGATAATGTAACAATGTAGTTATCTGTCTCTGCTGTTTTGGGATTATCACAGCGTCATCAGAGCCACGCCTCCTGAACCACCTCCTCACTGACATCAGCCAAGGACCTCCGGAATTTCCTGCTCGATCTCACAAACGGCTGCTGCGATTGGACGATAGACTCAGTGGTCGGCGGTCTCCCCCTGTCCCCCTCCTGGGCGCTGACCATGGGTGTCTGCACCCAGGTGGTCTGATGAAACAGGGCATAGTCTACCTTGTAGTGCCTCCTCCCCACCTGCACCATGTCCTGGAAGCGCTGGCCCCAGCGGATGTCCGCCGGGGTGTAAGACGTGCGTGTCTGGTGCAGGATTCCTGTGGAGTCACCGGTGTAGGTGAAGGACACTACCAGGTCAAAGTCCTCCTCCGTCAGGCTGTCCGGTCCCAGGCTGTAGAGGGGGCTCCCAGGCTCCAGCTTGTGAACGATGCTGGCCGGGGTGGCCAGGATGAGGTGTCTACTCTGGATGTCTAGGTCCTGGTAGGTCACGGAGATCATCCCAGAGGGGTGCTTCGTGGGGCGGACCAGCTGCGCCCGGGCGGTGCCTTCCAGGATGTGGTTCCTGCGGAAGTCGGCAATACGCCACACAAGGCACAGGGCACCGTCGCGAGTGTTGACCACAGCGCAGCTGCTGAAGCCCACTGTCTGCGCCCTCTTTCTCGCGCACGCCATTTTGGCCACGGTGATGCCGATGACGACTGTGTCGATGAAGCAACTCATCAGGGCCTGGATAGTCATCACTACGATGGCCACCATGCAGTTCTCCGTCATCACCCGGAAGCCGTAGCCGATAGTCGCCTGGGTCGACATGGAGTACAGGAAGGCGGAGGTGAAACTGCGGACGTTCGCCACACACGGAGCCGAGTCATGGTCCTCCAGGTCTTTGTGGACGTAGGCGATCAGGAAGTAGAGGACGCTGAAGAAGAGCCAGGAGAGGACGTAGGAGAGGCAGAAGATGAGGAGCATGACCCTCCAGCGGAGCTCCACTAGCGTGGTGAAGATGTCGGCCAGGAAGAAGCTCCACTGGCCCGGGGATTGGTGGAACACCACGGGGCAGCTACCGTCCTTCAGCATGTAGCGCAGCCTCTTCTTCCCCTCCCCTCGGCCAAGATCTCCTCTGCCCATGGTGTGTGTCGTGATGTGGTGGGTATCAATGATACACTGCTGCTGGTCCATGCCTGGATTTATTTTGACAAGGGCTCTTGTGCCGTGCCTCCCCCTGAAAAATATATATATTTGTGAGGTTAGTGTGATTAGTAAAACAAAAAATAATATATACTGTACACAGTCCTATATGTAGAAGTACACGTAAAGTAAACCATTTTTATTAGGTCTAGTTTAGTCTCTTTTTACAAGGGTTTAGGTTAGGAAAGGATGTTATTGGTGAGAGACCATCTCTATTACAAGCCAGCTTAATGTCATCAGGTTCCTCTGTTTGTTGAAGAGAACCCTCCATGTTTGAGTAAACAGGCTAGGTCACACCTTGCCCGAGGCTATCAGCACCTGAATGACCGTGACAATGTCATGCTGTGAAAACACTTTATTATCTTGTTGGCTGATTATTTACGAGAACTGTGATTTGCTACGGGGAACACAGTAAAAAGCTGTGCGATTACATTTAATGATAGTCCAAATTCATTAATTTCAATAAATATTTTCCATAATTTTACGGTAATGAAGACAGGATGAGTCAAAATGAAAGGCAAAATCAGATGTTGACAAATTAACATGCCTTTGTGAAACTTCATGTGGAAATGATTGCTGTAACCAAGACAGCAAAAGGAGAGAAACTTCTGGGTTTTCCCTTCCTTTGTGTTTGCTTCACTAGTCATCCAGAAAGTTTGATTAATTTGTCCTAACATGCTATACAACCACAACACATGCATTGCCTATTCCCATTGGCAACAAAGTTTAACGTCATTTGAACAGTTGTACTTTCCTTCATTGCAGGTTTCTCTAGACGGCCTACGTTCCTTCATTGCAGGTTTCTCTAGACGGTCCTACTTTCCTTCATTGCAGGTTTCTCTAGACGGTCCTACTTTCCTTCATTGCAGGTTTCTCTAGACGGCCTACTTTCCTTCATTGCAGGTTTCTCTAGACGGTCTACGTTCCTTCATTGCAGGTTTCTCTAGACGGTCCTACTTTCCTTCCATTGCAGGTTTCTCTAGACGGCCTACTTTCCTTCATTGCAGGTTTCTCTAGACGGTCTACTTTCCTTCATTGCAGGTTTCTCTAGACGGTCTACGTTCCTTCATTGCAGGTTTCTCTAGACGGTCCTACTTTCCTTCCATTGCAGGTTTCTCTAGACGGCCTACTTTCCTTCATTGCAGGTTTCTCTAGACGGCCTACTTTCCTTCATTGCAGGTTTCTCTAGACGGCCTACGTTCCTTCATTGCAGGTTTCTCTAGACGGCCTACTTTCCTTCATTGCAGGTTTCTCTAGACGGCCTACTTTCCTTCATTGCAGGTTTCTCTAGACGGCCTACTTTCCTTCCATTGCAGGTTTCTCTAGACGGCCTACTTTCCTCCATTGCAGGTTTCTCTAGACGGCCTACTTTCCTTCATTGCAGGTTTCTCTAGACGGCCTACTTTCCTTCATTGCAGGTTTCTCTAGACGGCCTACTTTCCTTCATTGCAGGTTTCTCTAGACGGCCTACTTTCCTTCCATTGCAGGTTTCTCTAGACGGCCTACTTTCCTTCATTGCAGGTTTCTCTAGACGGCCTACTTTGAAGAACTGGAGCCTTCTTCATTGTGCCCTCAAACTTGATCTAGTGACTCTCAATGTAAACATTGAAGAGTTTCTGGTATAACAAGCCTTATACAACCTTTCCTGGTATAGTTTCACCATGCCATCTTACTGACCTAGTACGGATTCTATTATACCTCACAGGTCAACAGTAACCAAGGAAATAGACCTTAAATCCCTCACCTAGTCCAAGTATGGATCCTTTCACCCTTTGATCTATATCTGGGCATTATCAGAACACATCTATAAAGATTCAACTAGGATTTAGGCTGGGTGGGGAAAGAGATAATTTTTTCTTACCAGGAAAGAACCTCATTTTAATGTTTTACCCTGCTCTGTCCCAGAACAATGGAAAACAGAGGACAATGTGCATGTCTATTTAAAACACTGCTACAATTAAGATTACTTGAGGTGGATGACACATTGAACTGAGAAGTGCAGTAAAACCTGTGTTTCTGTGTCAAGAATCATTATAATATTTACATTGTAGCTTTTTTTTGTTTTTACTTACTTTTTTTAACTTACAAGTTACAACTTCAGAACAGCTAACTATGCCTTTCGTTAAATACTCAGCACTTATTCCTTTCTTCACACCTACAGTGTGTTCATCATACTTTAAATGATTGAGCTAACCTGGTGACTATATTAAGGATTAGTCAGCTAACAGGTGCCATTATATCGCAATAAAGGTGCCAATTCATAAGCAACTGAATTCTTAAACACTGTCAGTCTAGAGTCTGTTCCAACTTCTCTTTCCCTGTATTGAGAATAATTGTATTGGGTCATTAACTATAACCCTGAGCTCTGTGTAGTTATTAAGCTTTTTTGACTTTGAGGATAAATTATTATCCTGCATTTACCACGAATAGCGTTCTCCTCTAAATGTTTCCATAAAAGTCCATCTTTACAGGGATACAACTAGATTCTGGCAAGTAGGTTGTTTTTCTACGTACCCAGGGTCAGATGAACTCGTGGATACCATATTAATGTCTCTGCGTGCAGTATGATGTCTCTAGCGCTAGCCTATACTGCCATACCTGCAGACTTCTAGTCATTGCGCTAACGCTAGCTAGCATTGGCTCGCCAAACTACCTCTAACTTTGTTTTTCTTGACAGCACAAACAATCTCACCAAACAAACTCCCACTAATGCATACAATGACATGTTAAAAGGGATATTTACCCAAATTACAAAATTACACACTGGTTTCCTTACCCAGTAAAAAATGCTAATATCAAGACAATTGACTTGCATTGGATTTGTGCCACAAAAGCTAAGAAGTTTGCATTTGTAAACAAAACCAACGCATTGATTGTTGTCATACCTTGTCCATAGACTGCTTACAGCAAGTGTCAAGCTCAATCCATGATTGTCTGTGGGTTTTCCCTTGTACTTGATTGATGAATTAAGGTCACTGATGAGCGAGGAACTCCCCTCACCTGGTTGTTTAGGTTTAAATTAAACTGGTTTAAAAACCAGCAGACACTAGGCCCTCCATGGAATGAGTTTGACACCCCTGGTTTACAGGGTAAGGAAACCAATATGTCATAAAAAAAAAAAATATATATATATATTTTATTTTACCTTTATTTAACCAGGTAGGCCAGTTGAGAACAAGTTCTCATTTACAACTGCGTCCTGGCCAAGATAAACGCAAAGCAGTGTGACACATACAACAACACAGAGTTACACATGGAATAAACAAACATACAGTCAATAACACAATAGAGAAAAAAAAGTCTATATACAGCATGTACAAATGAGGTAAGATAAGGGAGGTAAGGCAATAAATAGGCCAGAGTGGCAAAATAATTACAATTTAGCAATTTAACACTGGAGTGATAGATGTGCAGAAGATGAATGTGCAAGTAGAGATATTGGGGTGCAAAGGAGCAAAAAAAATAATAACAGTATGGGGATGAGGTAGTTGGATGGGCTATTTACAGATGGGCTATGTACAGGTGCAGTGATCTGTGAGCTGCTCTGAGAGCTGGTGCTTAAAGTTAGTGAGGGATATATGGGTCTCCAGCTTCAGTGATTTTTGAAATTCGTTCCAGTCATTGGCAGCATAGAAGTGGAAGGAAAGGCAGCCAAAGGAGGAATTGGCTTTGGGGGTGACCAGTGAAATATACCTGCTGGAGCGCGTGCTACGGGTGGGTGCTGCTATGGTGACCAGTGAGCTGAGATAAGACATTTAGTTCTGATTATTGCATATGTACAGCACGCAAAAGTATGACTTCTAAATATTTAAGATAATTAATGATATTCTAATTGTAGATGTATGACCATGCTTCCATGTCCTTTAATTGCATTATAGTTACAATGCTGTCCTTTATAGGTAGACTCATCGATATGATGGTGATGCAGAAAGCAAACAGCTTATTGAGTACGTTTCCATAACAACTAACAGGGTGACGCGTGAGGTCAACTTCTCTGTTGTTTTGGTCCCCTGTCTACCACCCAGTGAACAGCATGAAGAGAACCCCTGCACATACTGCACATACTGATACTGTGTTTGACTGTGTGAGAGCAAAGTCTACCTTTAAACATATGTAATAAAATATATTTTAAAAAGTGTTTCATCTAGTGGATTTATGACTTTATTGAGTCTGAACACTTATGCTCATCTCTGGTTTATAATCATTAATGGCAGTGATGTAAAGTACTTACAGTGCCTTTGGAAATTATTCAGACCTCTTGAATTTTTCCACATTTTGTCACTTTACGTAAAATAGTTTCCCCCCCTCATCTTCACACATACACACCCCATAATGACAAAGCAAAAACATGTTTTTAGAATTTTTTTGCACATTTTTTACAAATAAAAAACTGAAATATCACATTTACATAAGTATTCAGAACCTTTACTCAGTACTTTGTTGAAGCACCTTTGGCAGCAAATACAGCCTTGAGTATTCTTGGGTATGACGCTACAAGCTTGGCACACCTGTATTTGGGGAGTTTCTCCCATTCTTCTCTGCAGATTCTCTCAAGCTCTGTCAGGTTGGATGGGGAGCATCGCTGCACAGCTATTTTCAGATCTCTACAGAGATGTTCGATCGGGTTCAAGTCCGGGCTCTGGCTGGGCCACTCGAGGACATTCAGAGACTTGTCCCGAAGCCACTCCTGCGTTGTCTTGGCTGTGTGCTTAGGGTCATTGTCCTGTTGGAAGGTGAACCGTCACCCCAGTCTGAGGTCCTGAGCGCTCTGGAGCAGGTTTTCATCAAGGATCTCTCTGTACTTTGCTCCGTTAATCTTTTCGTCGATCCTGTATAGTCTCCTAGTCCCTGGTGCTGAAAAACATCCCCACAGCATGATGCTGCCACCACCATGCTTCACTGTAGGGATGGTGCCAGGTTTCCTCCAGACGTGGCGCTTGGCATTTAGGCCAAAGAGTTCAATCTTGGTTTCATCAGACCAGAGAATTTTGTTTCTCATGGTCTGAGAGTCCTTTAGGTGCCTTTTGGCAAACTCCAAGTGGGCTATCATGTGCCTTTTACTGAGGAGTGGCTTCCGTCTGGCCACTACCATAAAAGCCTGATTGGTGGAGTGCTGCTGAGATGGTTCTCATTCTGGAAGGTTCTCCCGTCTCCACAGAGGAACTCTGGAGCTCTGTCAGTGACCATCAGGATCTTGGTCACCTCCCCGACCAAGGCCCTTCTCCCCCGATTGCTCAGTTTGGCCAGGCGTCCAGCTCTCGGAAGAGTCTTGGTGGTTCCAAACTTCTTTCATTTAAGAATGATGGAGGCCACTGTGTTCTTGGTACCCTTCCCCATATCTGTGCCTCGACACAATCTTGTCTCAGAGCTCTAAGAACAATTTCTTCAACCTCATGGTCTTGGTTTTTGCTATGACATGCACTGTCAACTGTGGGACCTTATATAGACAGGTGTGTGCCTTTCCAAATCATGTCCAATCAATTGAATTTACTACAGGTGGTCTCCAATCAAGTCGTAGAAACATCTCAAGGATGATCAACGGAAACAGGATGCACCTGAGCTCAATTTCGAGTCTCATAACAAAGGGTCTGGATACTTACTGTATGTAAAAAAGGTACTTCTGTTTTTTATTTGTATTTCTAAAAGCCTGTTTTTGCTTTGTTATTATGGGGCATTGTGTGTAGATTGATGAGAACAAAAAGATTTACTCAATTTTAGAATAAGGCTGTAATGTAACAAAATGTGGAAAAAGTCAAGGGTTCTGAATATTTTCTGAATGCACTGTAAGCAAAAATAGTTTAAGGTACTACTCTGTACATTACTATTTATATTTTTGACAACTTTTAATTTGACGTCATTACATTCCTAAATAAATAATTTTTCCTAAATAATTTTTTACTCCATACATTTTCCCTAACACCCAAAAGTACTTGTTACATTTTAATGCTTATCAGGTCATGAAAAGGGTCCAATTCACACACTTATCAAGAGAACATCCCTGGTCATCCTACTGCCTCTGATCTGGTGGATTCACTAAATACACATGCTTCGTTTGTAAATTATGTCTGAGTGTTGGAGTGTGCCCCTGGCTCTTCATAAATACAAATAAATAAAAAACGATGCCGTCTAGTTTGCTTAAAGGATAACTCCACCCAAAAACGATGTTTTGGTATTTCAAAATGTTTTGCTTGTCAGCAGTAAAGTTTTCAAGATATGTAACTTTCAAAATACAGAAATCATCCGGTATGATGCATTTTGCATCAAATGATGCTGCGTTTTGCATCACATGATGAATGATGCAAAATACATCATACAGGGATGATTTCTGTATTATGAAAGTTACATATCTTGAAAACTTGATTTATACTTTTACTTTTGATACTTAAATATATTTAAAACCAAATACTTTTAGACTTTTACTCAAGTAGTATTTTACTGGGTGACTTTCACTTTTACATGAGCCATTTTCTATTAAGGTATCTTTACTTTTACTCAAGTATGTCAATGGGATACTTTTCCACCACTGATTAATGGCATCACAAAAAACTATTTTACAGCTCCTGTTTTGCAACTGTGTATTAATTTACAAGAAATAACACCTTTGGAAAGATCTTCAGATTCCAATAGCCTACAGTCGTGGCCAAAAGTTTTGAGAATGACACAAATATGAATTTTCACAAAGGATGCTGCCTCAGTTTGTATGATGGCAATTTGCATATACTCCAGAATGTTATGAAGAGTGATCCGATGAATTGCAATTAATTGCAAAGTCCCTCTTTACCATGCAAATGAACTGAATCTCCAAAAAACATTTACACTGCATTTCAGCCCTGCCACAAAAGGACCAGCTGACATCATGTCAGTGATTCTCTCGTTAACACAGGTGTGAGTGTTGACGAGGACAAGGCTGGAGATCACTCAGTCATGCTGATTGAGTTCTAATAACAGACAGGAAGCTTCAAAAGGAGGGTGGTGCTTGGAATCATTGTTCTTCCTCTGTCAGCCATGGTTACCTGCAAGGAAACACGTGCCGTCATCATTGCTTTGCACAAAAAGGGCTTCACAGGCAAGGATATTGCTGGCAGTAAGATTGCACCTAAATCAACCATTTATCGGATCATCAAGAACTTCAAGGAGAGCAGTTCAATTGTTGTGAAGAAGGCTTCAGGGTGCCCAAGAAAGTCCAGCAAGCGCCAGGACCGTCTCCTATAGTTGATTCAGCTGCGGGATCGGGGCACCACCAGTACAGAGCTTGCTCAGGAATGGCAGCACGCAGGTGTGAGTGCATCTGCACGCACAGTGAGGCGAAGACTTTTGGAGGATGGTCTGGTGTCAAGAAGGGCAGCAAAGAAGCCACTTCTCTCCAGGAAAAACATCAGGGACAGACTGATATTCTGCAAAAGGTACGGGGATTGGACTGCTGAGGACTGGGGTAAAGTCATTTCCTCTGATTAATCCCCTTTCCGATTGTTTGGGGCATCCAGAAAAAAGAATGTCCGGAGAAGACAAGGTGAGCGCTACCATCGGTCCTGTGTCATGCCAACAGTAAAGCATCCTGAGACCATTCATGTGTCAGCCAAGGAAGTGGGCTCACTCACAATTTGCCTAAGAACATAGCCATGAATAAAGGTACCAACACATCCTCCAAGAGCAACTTCTCCCAACCATCCAGGAACAGTTTGGTGACAAACAATGCCTTTTCCAGCATGATGGAGCACCTTACAATAAGGCAAAAGTTATAACTAAGTGGCTCGGGGAACAAAACATCGATATTTTGGGTTCATGGCCAGGAAACTCCCCAGACCTTAATCCCATTGAGAATTTGTGGTCAATCCTCAAGAGGCGGATGGACAAACAAAACCCCAGAAATTCTGACAAACTCCAAGCATTGATTATGCAAGAATGGGCTGCCATCAGTCAGGATGTGGCCCAGAAGTTAATTGACAGCATGCCAGGGCGGATTGCAGAGGTCTTGAAAAAGAAGGGTCAACACTGCAAATATTGACTCTTTGCATCAACAACATGTAATTGTCAATAAAAGCCTTTGACACTTATGAAATGCTTGTAGTTATACTTCAATATTCCATAGTAACATCTGACAAAAATATCTGAAGACACTGAAGTAGCAAACTTTGTGAAAATTAATATTTGTGTCATTCTCAAAACTTTTGGCTACAACTGTATTTCAAAACAAAACTTACTATCACACTTTATTTGGAAAGTCCGGATTTTCCATCTGTAGATGCTCGACAGATGGTCATACTATCAACAAACTCTTTTGATAATCAATCGCTTGCTACGGTTAGGGTTAGAATAAGGGTTAGGGTAAGGGTTAAGTTTAGGGTTAGAATAAGGGTTAGGGTAAGGGTTAAGTTTAGGGTTAGGATAAGGGTTATGGTTGTAGATAGTTAGTTGAAATATTACTGATAGTCTATAGAGCATCTACAGATGGAGTATCCAAATAAAGTGTAACCACATTTATTTGCTCAGTTTGGGTCCCACTATCAAAAGTACTGATTAAAAAAAAGTACACATTTTTACACACACTGGATGTGTGGGTGAAAGACAAGAAAATATCCTCTTTACACAAACACAACTGTGCCTGCCACACACACAGCATTCCAAAATGTTTCCACATAAAACTCACCACAATAAGCCCAGAAAGAACCAAAACTCACTTGGATACAACACTGTCTATATAAAAAAAAGTCAACCTTTATCTAATTCCTGTTACTTAATGATCAGACACTTACTTCAGTCGTAGGTGTGTGTTTGAGACGTGAAGTTGTTTTCACTGAGACGCAACACAGACAAACAGGTAAATCCGGGCTGCTAAGAGTTGTTACGGTCAGTCTCTCACTTATAACCTATTTACAGGTGAGTGTGACCTTCTGAGGGCAGGACTGGCCCAGAGGCAAAGTCCCATGTCATTGAGTTTGATGATATGGGATCAATTACACCACCCCTGAGAAAAACCCTATTGTGTCGATCCATAAGATTTTTATGACCGGTGTAATATATTTACAGACAAATTAAAGTTTCCTTGCTAGATGTCTATGCTATTTCGATTTTCATTATCGAAGGCTTTGTTGAAACACGTTTTATTGCATTTGGCATAGGGCCAGGAGGTTTTCCTCACCATAAGTGACCTGAGCAGGAAAAGGTCATTTGGTGAATGAAAACTCCTGCGTGGGGACGTCCCATGCTCCTGTTTTTACATCTTGGGATGTTTTAGAGAATTTATCCTGTTATGATGTGGGGGTTAGTTTAGTGTTAGCACACCGTTAGGCAACACACTACCAGGACACACTTCCACACCCCATCCCCATGGCAGCACCAACCTGGTCAAAGGCTCTGCCAGGAAGCCTTGATAAGCACAACAGGTGGTAGCAATCAGGCCTGCCAGTATTTTGAGTTATTTTGTGTTAGTTAACCTCTTTAGTTTAGGCATGCCTCTGTATATATTTATTTTTGGGTTATCACGTTGATCGAATACTAATCTGCTTGAACGACCATGGGAGTCATGACTGAGCTGGCCCTGGACCGAAGGCAGTAAAGTGGATTCAACACACGGTCACATTATCAGGTTTCAGGTATGACCCAGATGCAGACAGTGTCAAAGAAACAAAAGTTGATTTCTCGTACAGGGGCAGGCAAACGACAGGTCAAGGGAGGCAGAGGTCAGTAATCCAGAGAGGGTGCAAAGGTCCAGAACGGCAGACAGTCTCAGGGTAGGGGAAAGCAGGGGTCAATAATCCACAGAGGTGGGACAAGGTATAGAACGGCAGGCAGGCTCAGGGTCAGGGCAGGCAGAACGGTCAAAACCGGGAAGGACTAGAAAACAGGAGCAAGAACAGACAGGAGCAGGGGAACAAACGCTGCCAGGTTTCACAAAACAAAACGAACTGGCAACAAACAAACAGAGAACTCAGGTATAAATACACAGGGGATAATGGGGAAGATGGGTGACACCTGGAGGGGGGTGGAGACAAGCACAAAGACAGGTGAAACAACAGATCAGGGTGTGACACATATATTTACACATTTACGTGTAACAGTATAACTTTAAACCGTCCCCTCGCCCAGACCTCGGGCGCGAACCAGGGACCCTCTGCACACATCAACAACAGTCACCCACGAAGCGTCGTTACCCATCGCTCCACTTGCAGAGCAAGGGGCAACACTACATCTAGGTTTCAGAGCAAGTGACGTAACTGATTGAAATGCTAGTAGCGCGTACCCGCTAACTAGCTAGCCATTTCACATCCGTTACATACGCAAACATCCAATCACGTTATAGACCATGTAGCTAGGCCTAAGACCCCTATACATAATGAGTCAGGTTCCATGTAGCTGGGCCTAAGACCTCTAGACATAATGAGTCAGGTTACAGACCATGTAGCTGGGCCTAAGACCCCTAGACATAATGAGTCAGGTTACAGACCATGTAGCTAGAACCCCTAGACATAATGAGTCAGGTTACAGACCATGTAGCTAGGACCCCTTGATATAATGAGTGCAGCAAACCCAGTAGGCTAGTTATTGGTTTCGTAATACCTCCGCTTTATATTCTCATTATTCATTAGTCAGCTAGTTAACCTTTGCCCTATGCAACTGAGAGACTGTGCTCTTGGTCATTCGTTTAAAGTTTTATGTACACATGGTATTCACCTCCCAACAAAATACTTACTTGCAGATTCCTTCTCAACAATAAGAAATAATAACAGATAAGAATACGAACATAAAGTACATTTTTGCTTAAGTATAATACAGGAAGGCACAATTTATATTACAATATTTACAGATGTTTTGGGGAAGGGGGGATTGGGGGGCAAGTGTTTAAATGATTCAGTATTTAGTAATGATTATACGAGTGTGATAGCAGCAGTTGTGATGTGTGTGTGTAATTATATCTGTGTGGGTGTGTGTGAGTGCATGTGTGCTAAGGTGTAGACAGTCAGTGCAGGTGGTCAGTGTTCAGCAGTCTGATGGCTTGTAGAAAGAAACTCGTGGCTGGGGCCTTGATGATGCTGCGGGCCTTCCACAGACACCGTGTCGAGTAGATGTCCTGGATGGGTGGGAGCACAGTTCCATTGATGGTACCATGAGCGCAACAATAAGGGTTTCCTTTGTCTTCAGTGTCCCCAATTAGGGCCTAATAAATACTTGTTTAGATAAGGAAGAAAGAACACAACGGAGCCACAGAGCAGCATAAACACTTCACATGCTTTCAAAGGGCCCATAACAAAACACTAAGCAATTACTACAGAGACCATAATAATAGCAGCACTAATAGACCCTGGTCATCCAAAGAAGTGTTTCCTAAAATAGATAGCACCATTATTCTGCTTCCTTGTTAAGTCCACACCTTGCACAGCATATTGGTTTTCCTAGCTGAGAGACGAAAGATAACAGTAATGGATATTCTTACTGATAGTTTTGCAGGTGTGTGAAGAAAGATAACAGTAATGGATATTCTTACTGATAGTTTTGCAGGTGAGTGAAGAAAGATAACAGTAATGGATATTCTTACTGATAGTTTTGCAGGTGAGTGAAGAAAGATAACAGTAATGGATATTCTTACTGATAGTTTTGCAGGTGTGTGAAGAAAGATAACAGTAATGGATATTCTGTCACGTTCTGACCTTTATTTCCTTTGTTGTGTCTATATTTAGTATGGTCAGGGCGTGAGTTGGGGTGGGCAGTCTAGTTTTGTAGTTCTATGTTTTTCCTATTTCTGTGTTTGGCCTGATATGGTTCTCAATCAGAGGCAGGTGTTTTGTGTTGTCTCTGATTGGGAACCATATTTAGGAAGCCTGTTTTGTGTTGGGTTTTGTGGGTGGTTGTCTTCAGTCTTGGTGTGTCTGCACCAGATAGAACTGTTTCGGTTTTCAAGTTTGTTGTTTTGTATTTGGAAGTGTTCAGTTTATTGTCTTTAAATAAACATTATGGACATGAGGTGCATTGACAGCAGGTCATCACTGACTGGTCTTAACAGCAGGTCATCACCGACTTGTGTTAGCTAACAGGTCATCACTGACTGGTGTTAGTTAACATGTCATCACTGACTGGTGTTAGTTAACAGGTCGTCACTGACTGGTGTTAGTTAACAGGTCGTCACTGACTGGTGTTAGTTGACAGGTCGTCACTGACTGGTGTTAGTTGACAGGTCGTCACTGACTGGTGTTAGTTGACAGGTCGTCACTGACTGGTGTTAGTTGACAGGTCGTCACTGACTGGTGTTAGTTAACAGGTCATCACTGACTGGTCTTAACAGCAGGTCATCACCGACTTGTGTTAGCTAACAGGTCATCACTGACTGGTGCTATTTAACAGGTCATCAATGACTTGTGTTAGTTAACAGGTCATCACCGACTGGTGTTATTTAACAGGTCATCACCGACTGGTGTTAGTTAACAGGTCATCACTGACTGGTGTTAGCTAACAGGTCATCACTGACTGGTGTTAGTTAACAGGTCATCACTGACTGGTCTTAACAGCAGGTCATCACCGACTTGTGTTAGCTAACAGGTCATCACTGACTGGTGTTAGTTAACATGTCATCACTGACTGGTCTTAGTTAACAGGTCGTCACTGACTGGTGTTAGTTAACAGGTCGTCACCGACTGGTGTTAGTTGACAGGTCGTCACCGACTGGTGTTAGTTGACAGGTCGTCACCGACTGGTGTTAGTTGACAGGTCGTCACCGACTGGTGTTAGTTGACAGGTCGTCACCGACTTGTGTTAGTTAACAGGTCATCACCGACTGGTGTTATTTAACAGGTCATCACCGACTGGTGTTAGTTAACAGGTCATCACTGACTGGTGTTAGCTAACAGGTCATCACTGACTGGTGTTAGCTAACAGGTCATCACTGACTGGTGTTAGTTAACAGGTCATCACCGACTGGTGTTAGTTAACAGGTCATCACTGACTGGTGTTAGTTAACAGGTCATCACTGACTGGTCTTAACAGCAGGTCATCACCGACTTGTGTTAGCTAACAGGTCATCACTGACTGGTGTTAGTTAACATGTCATCACTGACTGGTCTTAGTTAACAGGTCGTCACTGACTGGTGTTAGTTGACAGGTCGTCACTGACTGGTGTTAGTTGACAGGTCGTCACTGACTGGTGTTAGTTGACAGGTCGTCACTGACTGGTGTTAGTTGACAGGTCGTCACTGACTGGTGTTAGTTGACAGGTCGTCACTGACTGGTGTTAGTTGACAGGTCGTCACTGACTGGTGTTAGTTAACAGGTCATCACCGACTTGTGTTAGTTAACAGGTCATCACCGACTGGTGTTATTTAACAGGTCATCACCGACTGGTGTTAGTTGACAGGTCGTCACTGACTGGTGTTAGTTGACAGGTCGTCACTGACTGGTGTTAGTTGACAGGTCATCACTGACTGGTCTTAACAGCAGGTCATCACTGACTGGTGCTATTTAACAGGTCATCACTGACTGGTGCTATTTAACAGGTCATCACTGACTTGTGTTAGTTAACAGGTCATCACCGACTGGTGTTATTTAACAGGTCATCACCGACTGGTGTTAGTTAACAGGTCATCACTGACTGGTGTTAGCTAACAGGTCATCACTGACTGGTGTTAGTTAACAGGTCATCACTGACTGGTCTTAACAGCAGGTCATCACCGACTTGTGTTAGCTAACAGGTCATCACTGACTGGTGTTAGTTAACATGTCATCACTGACTGGTCTTAGTTAACAGGTCGTCACTGACTGGTGTTAGTTAACAGGTCGTCACTGACTGGTGTTAGTTGACAGGTCGTCACCGACTTGTGTTAGTTAACAGGTCATCACCGACTGGTGTTAGTTAACAGGTCATCACCGACTGGTGTTAGTTAACAGGTCATCACTGACTGGTGTTATTTAACAGCTCATCACTGACTGGTGTTAGCTAACAGGTCATCACTGACTGGTGTTAGTTAACAGGTCATCACTGACTGGTCTTAGTTAACAGGTCGTCACTGACTGGTCTTAGTTAACAGGTCGTCACTGACTGGTGTTAGTTAACAGGTCGTCACTGACTGGTGTTAGTTGACAGGTCATCACTGACTGGTCTTAACAGCAGGTCATCACTGACTGGTGCTATTTAACAGGTCATCACTGACTGGTCTTAGTTAACAGGTCGTCACTGACTGGTGTTAGTTGACAGGTCGTCACTGACTGGTGTTAGTTGACAGGTCGTCACTGACTGGTGTTAGTTGACAGGTCGTCACCGACTGGTGTTAGTTGACAGGTCGTCACCGACTGGTGTTAGTTGACAGGTCGTCACCGACTTGTGTTAGCTAACAGGTCATCACTGACTGGTGTTAGTTAACATGTCATCACTGACTGGTCTTAGTTAACAGGTCGTCACTGACTGGTGTTAGTTAACAGGTCGTCACTGACTGGTGTTAGTTGACAGGTCGTCACCGACTGGTGTTAGTTGACAGGTCGTCACCGACTGGTGTTAGTTGACAGGTCGTCACCGACTTGTGTTAGTTAACAGGTCGTCACCGACTGGTGTTATTTAACAGGTCATCACCGACTGGTGTTAGTTAACAGGTCATCACCGACTGGTGTTAGTTAACAGGTCATCACCGACTGGTGTTAGTTAACAGGTCATCACTGACTGGTGTTAGCTAACAGGTCATCACCGACTGGTGTTAGTTAACAGGTCATCACTGACTGGTGTTAGTTAACAGGTCATCACTGACTGGTCTTAACAGCAGGTCATCACCGACTTGTGTTAGCTAACAGGTCATCACTGACTGGTGTTAGTTAACATGTCATCACTGACTGGTCTTAGTTAACAGGTCATCACCGACTTGTGTTAGTTAACAGGTCATCACCGACTGGTGTTATTTAACAGGTCATCACCGACTGGTGTTATTTAACAGGTCATCACCGACTGGTGTTAGTTGACAGGTCGTCACTGACTGGTGTTAGTTGACAGGTCGTCACTGACTGGTGTTAGTTGACAGGTCATCACTGACTGGTCTTAACAGCAGGTCATCACTGACTGGTGCTATTTAACAGGTCATCACTGACTGGTGCTATTTAACAGGTCATCACTGACTTGTGTTAGTTAACAGGTCATCACCGACTGGTGTTATTTAACAGGTCATCACCGACTGGTGTTAGTTAACAGGTCATCACTGACTGGTGTTAGCTAACAGGTCATCACTGACTGGTGTTAGTTAACAGGTCATCACTGACTGGTCTTAACAGCAGGTCATCACCGACTTGTGTTAGCTAACAGGTCATCACTGACTGGTGTTAGTTAACATGTCATCACTGACTGGTCTTAGTTAACAGGTCGTCACTGACTGGTGTTAGTTAACAGGTCGTCACTGACTGGTGTTAGTTGACAGGTCGTCACTGACTGGTGTTAGTTGACAGGTCGTCACTGACTGGTGTTAGTTGACAGGTCGTCACTGACTGGTGTTAGTTGACAGGTCGTCACTGACTGGTGTTAGTTGACAGGTCGTCACTGACTGGTGTTAGTTGACAGGTCGTCACTGACTGGTGTTAGTTGACAGGTCGTCACTGACTGGTGTTAGTTAACAGGTCATCACCGACTTGTGTTAGTTAACAGGTCATCACCGACTGGTGTTATTTAACAGGTCATCACCGACTGGTGTTAGTTGACAGGTCGTCACTGACTGGTGTTAGTTGACAGGTCGTCACTGACTGGTGTTAGTTGACAGGTCATCACTGACTGGTCTTAACAGCAGGTCATCACTGACTGGTGCTATTTAACAGGTCATCACTGACTGGTGCTATTTAACAGGTCATCACTGACTTGTGTTAGTTAACAGGTCATCACCGACTGGTGTTATTTAACAGGTCATCACCGACTGGTGTTAGTTAACAGGTCATCACTGACTGGTGTTAGCTAACAGGTCATCACTGACTGGTGTTAGTTAACAGGTCATCACTGACTGGTCTTAACAGCAGGTCATCACCGACTTGTGTTAGCTAACAGGTCATCACTGACTGGTGTTAGTTAACATGTCATCACTGACTGGTCTTAGTTAACAGGTCGTCACTGACTGGTGTTAGTTAACAGGTCGTCACTGACTGGTGTTAGTTGACAGGTCGTCACCGACTGGTGTTAGTTAACAGGTCGTCACCGACTTGTGTTAGTTAACAGGTCATCACCGACTGGTGTTAGTTAACAGGTCATCACCGACTGGTGTTAGTTAACAGGTCATCACTGACTGGTGTTATTTAACAGCTCATCACTGACTGGTGTTAGCTAACAGGTCATCACTGACTGGTGTTAGTTAACAGGTCATCACTGACTGGTCTTAGTTAACAGGTCGTCACTGACTGGTGTTAGTTAACAGGTCGTCACTGACTGGTGTTAGTTGACAGGTCATCACTGACTGGTCTTAACAGCAGGTCATCACTGACTGGTCTTAACAGCAGGTCATCACTGACTGGTGCTATTTAACAGGTCATCACTGACTGGTCTTAGTTAACAGGTCGTCACTGACTGGTGTTAGTTAACAGGTCGTCACTGACTGGTGTTAGTTGACAGGTCGTCACTGACTGGTGTTAGTTGACAGGTCGTCACTGACTGGTGTTAGTTGACAGGTCGTCACCGACTGGTGTTAGTTGACAGGTCGTCACCGACTTGTGTTAGCTAACAGGTCATCACTGACTGGTGTTAGTTAACATGTCATCACTGACTGGTCTTAGTTAACAGGTCGTCACTGACTGGTGTTAGTTAACAGGTCGTCACTGACTGGTGTTAGTTGACAGGTCGTCACCGACTGGTGTTAGTTGACAGGTCGTCACCGACTGGTGTTAGTTGACAGGTCGTCACCGACTTGTGTTAGTTAACAGGTCATCACCGACTGGTGTTATTTAACAGGTCATCACCGACTGGTGTTAGTTAACAGGTCATCACCGACTGGTGTTAGTTAACAGGTCATCACCGACTGGTGTTAGTTAACAGGTCATCACTGACTGGTGTTAGCTAACAGGTCATCACCGACTGGTGTTAGTTAACAGGTCATCACTGACTGGTGTTAGTTAACAGGTCATCACTGACTGGTCTTAACAGCAGGTCATCACCGACTTGTGTTAGCTAACAGGTCATCACTGACTGGTGTTAGTTAACATGTCATCACTGACTGGTCTTAGTTAACAGGTCATCACCGACTTGTGTTAGTTAACAGGTCATCACCGACTGGTGTTATTTAACAGGTCATCACCGACTGGTGTTATTTAACAGGTCATCACCGACTGGTGTTAGTTGACAGGTCGTCACTGACTGGTGTTAGTTGACAGGTCGTCACTGACTGGTGTTAGTTGACAGGTCATCACTGACTGGTCTTAACAGCAGGTCATCACTGACTGGTGCTATTTAACAGGTCATCACTGACTGGTGCTATTTAACAGGTCATCACTGACTTGTGTTAGTTAACAGGTCATCACCGACTGGTGTTATTTAACAGGTCATCACCGACTGGTGTTAGTTAACAGGTCATCACTGACTGGTGTTAGTTAACATGTCATCACTGACTGGTCTTAGTTAACAGGTCGTCACTGACTGGTGTTAGTTGACAGGTCGTCACTGACTGGTGTTAGTTGACAGGTCGTCACTGACTGGTGTTAGTTGACAGGTCGTCACTGACTGGTGTTAGTTAACAGGTCGTCACCGACTTGTGTTAGTTAACAGGTCATCACCGACTGGTGTTATTTAACAGGTCATCACCGACTGGTGTTAGTTAACAGGTCATCACCGACTGGTGTTAGCTAACAGGTCATCACTGACTGGTGTTAGTTAACAGGTCATCACCGACTGGTGTTATTTAACAGCTCATCACTGACTGGTGTTAGTTAACAGGTCGTCACCAACTGGTGTTAGCTAACAGGTCATCACTGACTGGTGTTAGTTAACAGGTAATCACTGACTGGTCTTAGTTAACAGGTCGTCACTGACTGGTGTTAGTTAACAGGTCGTCACTGACTGGTGTTAGTTGACAGGTCGTCACTGACTGGTGTTAGTTGACAGGTCATCACTGACTGGTCTTAACAGCAGGTCATCACTGACTGGTGCTATTTAACAGGTCATCACTGACTGGTGCTATTTAACAGGTCATCACTGACTGGTGTTAGTTAACAGGTCATCACTGACTGGTGTTAGTTAACAGGTCATCACTGACTGGTGTTAGTTAACAGGTCATCACTGACTGGTGTTAGTTAACAGGTCACCACTGACTGGTGTTAGTTAACAGGTCACCACTGACTGGTGTTATTTAACAGGTCATCACTGACTGGTGTTATTTAACAGGTCATCACTGACTGGTGTTATTTAACAGGTCATCACTGACTGGTGTTAGTTAACAGGTCATCACTGACTGGTGTTAGTTAACAGGTCATCACCGACTGGTGTTAGTTAACAGGCGTCACTGACTGGTGTTATTTAACAGGTCATCACTGACTGGTGTTAGTTAACAGGTCATCACTGACTGGTGTTAGTTAACAGGTCATCACTGACTGGTGTTAGTTAACAGGTCGTCACCGACTGGTGTTATTTAACAGGTCATCACTGACTGGTGTTAGTTAACAGGTCGTCACTGACTGGTGTTAGTTAACAGGTCATCACTGACTGGTGTTAGTTAACAGGTCATCACTGACTGGTGTTAGTTAACAGGTCATCACTGACTGGTGTTAGTTAACAGGTCATCACTGACTGGTCCTAACAGACATCAACAGCAGTATGACAGAGCAAAAACAAGGTTGTATAAAGTAGGACAGACAGAAAGTGTTTTATTACAGTACATACTGAACCTATAAACTGAACTCTCCCTCTCAGTAATGTTTTACAGGAAGTTACAGAACAGCGGAAGCCATATGAAGGACAGCGTGTCTTGTTCCATAAATATTTATCTGATGAGTTGACTGTAAGGAAGCCAAATAATTGCTTTAGAGCAAAGTTTTCTTTTGAAAATCTATTGCAAAATAGACATTAACTTGATGTGAAAGTACATTCACAGAGTTTGGCATAGTCCCTTGTCATTTCTCTCAATGTACAATAGTATTAAGACATGCCTTATACTGAAGACAGTCACCATGAAATCCACTCAGTAAAGATATTATACTCCATTTCTATGGGATCTGACCTCTTAGGACCTATTGAGTCTGTAGCCATGATAAGGATCACCCTCTAGAACGTAGCCAGTCTGATGGGTGGCAGACATGCTATGCCATTCATAATGCAACCCTGACATTGAGCCTCTTTTCTTTGATTTCCAAACATTCTCTGATGTATATCTATGTGTTCTTTTAGTGTTTCTATTAATGGATATAAGAGTCTGTTACCGGGACACAACATGACTGGAGATGGCATCTATGTGTTCCTTTAGTGTGGTTATTAATGGATATAAGAGTCTGTTACCGGGACACAACATGACTGGAGATGGCATCTATGTGTTCCTTTAGTGTTTCTATTAATGGATATAAGAGTCTGTTACCGGGACACAACATGACTGGAGATGGCATCTATGTGTTCCTTTAGTGTGGTTATTAATGGATATAAGAGTCTGTTACCGGGACACAACATGACTGGAGATGGCAAAACTTAATCGGGCACCATAGTATAATTTTTCAGTCTATTTGTGAACTCATGAGATAATGGCATAATGTTAACAGTACAATAACTTGTGCTATTTAGTGCTTCGGCTTCATAAACGCTTCGTTTTTAAAAGTATTGTGTGTGCACGCTCCACCTTGCAATATAACAACATTTCACTTCTTGACCATAGCTAGTTGCCTTGCCAGAAAATAACTATTTCCAACATAAGGACTCATGTGGACGTCCTGCCCAGAGAAATGCCTGTGCATATATGAGTCCTGAATTAACACATCTCTAATGTTGAAAGTTCTTGAATTATGGTGGCACTTCATTTCTCTAGATGTATTTTTTTATTTAAAATGTATTTGGGTACATCTTCCCATTTTAAATCAACTCATATGATGACTTTTAATAATTGTTTTACCATTATGATAACATTGTGCCAACAGTAGGAGTAGTACACCAGGTCATCAATCCTTTAAAAATGATTTACTATGATTATTAATATTGCTCACAATGTTATTTCCCTTCATTTAAATGGACTAACATCATGTGAAACTTTGCATTTATGACATACTAAAATGGTATGATTAACTAATAATGATATTTAATATAGACCTCTCCCCACTGGTGAGAATGATCAAGGTCCTTGTACACTGTATCTTTGTAAACAGTGATTTTCAAGGCAGTAGCACCAATGACATAAAACTGAGGGATACACATTATACTAGTAAAAATAATGGTTTTTAATAGCCTTCTTTGATTTATATTTATCTATACAATATATTAAATACTTTAGTTCACTGTCAAGCATAAAAAATAATAGATATCTCTAAATCCCCAGAACATCACTACACATCAATACTGGGACAAGGCCATTTGCACACCCTGAGCTTTTACAACAATGCATAAACATACAGTTGTGCAGTATAAAGGACTTGCATTAGGTAATTGATAAACAGTTCAATATTTACAAAAACATTTATGATATGTAACTATTTGTCATTTTAAAGTGTTTTTCCATGGTTGCAAAGGCAAGGGACCCAAATGCCACTGCAATTCAAGAGTGACCCAAGTATAAATAAAACGCTGGGTTTGATCTTGAATAATCAAACAGATTAGGTTTCCTCACCATTTAGTGTACACCTGGAAAGCTAATTATCATTCCTGTAAAGCACTGCTCAGCACAAGGACCTGATTAATCAATCCATCTACAATATTTGTTTTATATTTGTTTATAAAATTGGTCAGAGAGGATATACCAAGTTAGTTGAGTTTATCTCTGCCCAAACCCTGACACATCTACTACTGTAAGTGTAACAGTGGTATTTCAGCAGCAATAGCTTCAGAGGAACTGGGCTGGAGAGGGGATGGATCAGGCCCAACCCATTTGTACAGTATTTGGCAGTGTGCTGGACACCTCTGACTGATTCAGGTCAGGTCAGGGTTACGACTCATTTGTGGCACAAAAACGAGGAGCTAGTTTTGAACGGGGACCGGTTTGTCGGGTTGAAGCGAGCATATTGGAGTAAGGGCACGGTTCCCTTACTCCAACTCGCTTCAACCGGACAAACCTACTGTATGCGTTGCTCATTTCACCCCGGAGGACTTCCATGGCTTAATATAACCAGTGGAAGGCAGCACACAGAATGATACTGTCACATCTGCTCCTGCTACACCCCCTAGTGGACATCCGGTGTCTCCTTGACCTGCAGCCATTTCCCCAGTTCTCTCCCTCTCCCTCTTCTTCTCTCTCTGTGTGTGTAATTGTGTGGTTGGAGACAGGTGTGCTGGAGTCAGAGCAGTTCCCCACCAGCTGCAACCCGTTCCATAATCAAGACCTCTACAAATACTCAGTCCTGCCACTTCCACTCTGCCAGATTGTAGTCTCTGTTCAGTCGGTCATGCTTCTAGCTATTTGTTGTTATTTAAGATCCTGTATCCTGCTGTGCCTATTTCCTTGCCTGACGCTGTTTCTCCTCTCACTGCAGTTTTGCAACTCTGACTCCTGTTCCACATCTCACCACCCTGCAACCCTGTTCTGGATTCAACTCATCAATTCCTTTGATTCCCCTCTAGACTTGTTTACCCTGTCCCAACCCAGCTCACTCCAACCTCAGCCTCCACATCTGGTTTCCTACAACTCATCCAAGCTTCCCTGGATCTGCACTTCATCTCTCCCTGTGTTACAAACAATATCTTGTTTCATTCATCCCTGTTTCCTGGTCTGCGTCTGCTCTTGGGTTCCCCTGTGCTGCTCCACTTAACAGATACTCTGACTGAAACCAGGTGCTGTGCATGAATGTGAAACCTTTTTCAAACATTTCATACCGCAAGTGATACACCTACTCATTCAAGGGTTTTATTTTTTAAATATTTTCTACATTGTAGAATAATAGTGAAGACATCAACTATGAAATAACACATGGAATCATGTAGTAACCAAAAAAAGTGTTAAACAAATCAAAATATATTTTAGATTCTTCAAAGAAGCCACCCTTTGCCTTGATGAAAGCTTTGCAAACTCTTCGCATTCTCTCAACCAGCTTCATGAGGAATGCTTTTCCAACACTTGAAGGAGTTTCTACATATGCTGAGCACTTGTTGGCTGCTTTTCCTTCCCTCTGCGGTCCAACTCATCCCAAACTATTTTAATTGGGTTGAGGTCGGCTGATTGTGGAGGCCAGGTCATCTAATGCAGCACTCCATCACTTTCCTTTGTCAAATAGCTCTTACACAGCCTGGAGGTGTGTTGTGTCATTGTCCTGTTGAAAAACAAATGCTAGTCCCACTGAGCAAACCAGATGGGATGGTGTATCTCTGCAGAATGCTGTGGTAGCCATGCTGTTCAATGTGCCTTGAATTCTAAATAAGTGTGTGTCACCAGCAAAGCACCCCACACCATCACACCTCCTCCTCCATGCTTCATGGAGGGAACAACACATAATCTGTTCACCTACTCTTAGTCTCACAAAGACAAGATGGTTGGAACCAAAAATCTCATTTGGACTCAGACAATAGGACAGATTCCACCGGTCTAATGTCCATTGCTCGTGTTTCTTGGCCCAAGCAAGTTTCTTCTTCTTACTGGTGTCCTTTAGTAGTGGTTTATTTGCAGCAATTTGACCATGAAGGCCTGATTCAAGCAGTCTCTGAACAGTTGATGTTGAGATGTGTATTTTACTTGAACTTTACTTGAATTTATTTGGCCAACAGTCTGAGGTGCAGTTAATTCTAATGAACTTATGCTCTGCAGCAGAGGTAACTCTGGGTCTTCCTTTCCTGTGGCGGTCCTCATGAGAGCCAGTTTCATCATAGCGCTTGATGGTTTTTGCGACTGCACTTGGAAGAAACTTTATAAATTCTTAATTTTCCGGATTGACTGACCTTCATGGCTTAAAGTAATGATGGACTGTGGTTTCGCTTTGCTTATTTGAGCTGTTCTTGCCATAATATGGACTTGGTCTTTTACCAAATAGGGCTATCTTCTGTATACCATCCCTACCTTGTCACAACACAACTGATTGGCTCAAACGCATTAAGGAAAGAAATTCAACAGATTAACTTTTAACAAGGCACACCTGTTAATTGAAATGCATTCAAGGTGACTACCTCATGTGTTACGAATCCCGCCGAGGATGGTGCCTCTTCCCGTTCGGGCGGCGCTCGGCGGTTGTCGTCTCCGGTCTACTAGCTGCCACCGATCCCCTTTTCTGTTTTCATTTAGGTTTGTCTAATTGGTATCACCTGTTTTGTGTTTAGGGTAGGGGGTTATTTAAACCCAGTTGGCCCGCCGACTTTTGTGCGGGCTTGTTATTCTGTTTGTTGTGGTGGTGTTTTTGTATAGTGGATTCGGTCCTGATTTATGTTGGACAGTAATTTTGACGCGCCCGTTGTTGTGTGGCGTAGCCACTTCAGAGATTATTTCTGGGTGAAATAATAAATTTCCACTTGCTCATTATTACCCTGCTCTCTGCACCTGACTCCTTCATTTTCACCATCGGAATTGTGACAGAAGCCCGCACCATCCCATGGAGTCAGCAGAAGCAGCAACCACCCCTCTTCCATCGATGGAGGAGCGTGTCTTCCATCACACCGCCGTTCTCCATCGGATTGGGTCGGCGATGGACATGATGATGGAGTTGGGAGGGGCTGCATCTAGGGGGGCCGGAGGAGGTGGCTTCTCTTGCACCTATTGTGGCCGAAGAGACACACTTCGGACCGGTGCTGGAGGAGTGCCTCTGGGAGTAGATGAGATTCTCAGGGACTTGCACGGGCAGGGTGTGGTAGTGTATATTGATGACATCTTGATCTATTCTGCCACACGCGCCGCGCATGTCTCCCTGGTGCGCAGGGTCCTTGGGCGGCTGCTGGAGCATGACCTATACGTCAAGGCTGAGAAATGTGTGTTCTCCAAACAAGCCGTTTCCTTCCTGGGTTATCGCATTTCCACCTCAGGGGTGGTGATGGAGAGTGACCGCGTTAACGCCGTGCGTAATTGGCCGACTCCGACCACGGTAAAGGAGGTGCAGCGGTTTTTAGGGTTTGCCAATTACTACCGGAGGTTTATCCTGGGTTTTGGCCAAGTGGCGGCACCCATTACCTCACTGCTGAAGGGGGGGCCGGTGCGTCTACGGTGGTCGGCCGAGCCAGAGGGAGCCTTCAACCAGTTGAAGGCACGGTTTACTGAGGCTCCCGTGTTGGCGCATCCGGACCCTTCATTAGCGTTCATAGTGGAGGTGGATGCGTCCGAGGCTGGTGTTGGAGCCGTGCTATCACAGCGCTCGGGCACGCCACCGAAGCTCCGTCCCTGTGCTTTCTTTTCTAAGAAGCTGGGTCCGGCGGAGCGGAACTATGATGTGGGGGACCGGGAGTTACTAGCTATGGTAAAAGCCCTGAAGGTGTGGAGACACTGGCTTGAGGGGGCTAAATACCCTTTCCTCATCTGGACTGACCACCGCAATCTGGAGTATATCCGAGAGGCGAGGAGACTGAATCCGCGTCAGGCTAGGTGGGCCATGTTCTTTACTCGCTTTAGATTCACGATCTCTTACCGACCAGGTTCCCTCAACACTAAGGCCGACGCACTGTCTCGTCTCTATGACACGGATGACCGGCCCATCGATCCGACTCCCATCCTTCCCGCCTCTTGTCTGGTGGCCCCGGTGGTATGGGAGGTGGACGCGGACATCGAGCGGGCGTTGAGGGTAGAACCTGTGCCGTCCCAGTGTCCGACTGGCCTTAGGTACGTACCGCTTGGTGTTCGTGATCGATTGATTTGGTGGGCTCACACACTACCTTCTTCGGGTCATCCGGGGATTGAGAGGACAGTGCGGGGTCTTAGGGGGAAATACTGGTGGCCCACCTTGGCTAAGGACGTGAGACTCTATGTCTCCTCCTGCTCGGTATGCGCTCAGAGTAAGGCTCCTAGGCACCTACCGAGAGGGAAATTACAACCCCTCCCGGTTCCACAACGGCCATGGTCTCATCTCTCGGTAGATTTTCTGACTGATCTTCCTCCATCTTAGGGGAACACTACCGTTCTGGTCGTTGTGGATCGGTTCTCTAAGTCCTGTCGTCTCCTCCCATTGCCTGGTCTCCCTACGGCCCTACAGACTGCGGAGGCTCTATTTACCCACATCTTCCGGCATTACGGGGTGCCGGAGGACATCGTATCTGATCGAGGTCCCCAGTTCACGTCCCGGGTGTGGAGGGCGTTTATGGAGCGTCTGGGGGTCTCGGTCAGCCTCACCTCTGGGTATCACCCCGAAAGTAATGGGCAGGTGGAAAGAGTGAACCAGGAAGTGGGTAGGTTTCTGAGGTCGTATTGCCAGGACCGGCCAGGAGAGTGGGCAAGGTACGTCCCGTGGGCGGAGTTGGCCCAGAACTCACTCCGCCACTCATCAACGAACATGTCGCCCTTCGAATGTGTACTGGGGTACCAGCCGGTCCTGGCTCCGTGGCATCAGAGCCAGACCGACGCTCCTGCGGTGGAGGAGTGGGTACAGCGCTCTAGAGAGACCTGGCGGGCAGTCCAGGACTCTCTCAGGCAGGCCAGTGAACGGCAGAAGAGGAGCACTGACCGCCACCGCAGTGAGGCCCCTGTGTTCGCACCAGGGGACAGGGTCTGGCTCTCGGCCCGAAACCTGCCCCTCCGCCTGCCCTGCCGGAAGCTGGGGCCGCAGTGTGTGGGGCCATTTAAAGTCCTGAGGAGGATAAACGAGGTGTGTTATAGGTTACAACTTCCCTCTTACTATCGTATTAACCCCTCGTTTCATGTGTCTCTCCTCAGGCCGGTGGTAGCTGGTCCCCTTCAGGAAAATGAGGTGCTGGAGGTCCCTCCGCCCCCCTTGACATCGAGGGGTCCCCGGCGTACGTGGTACGAACTATCCTGGACTCGAGACGCCGGGTGAGGGGCCTGCAGTACCTCGTGGACTGGGAGGGGTACGGTCCGGAGGAGAGATGCTGGGTACCGGTGGGGGACATTTTGGATCCGTCCCTCTTGAGGGACTTTCACCGCCTCCATCTGGATCGCCCTGCTCCTCGCCCTCCGGGTCGTCCTCGAGGCCGGGGTCGGCGCGCTGCGGGAGCCGCGCGTCGGGAGGGGGGTACTGTTACGAATCCCGCCGAGGATGGTGCCTCTTCCCGTTCGGGCGGCGCTCGGCGGTCGTCGTCTCCGGTCTACTAGCTGCCACCGATCCCCTTTTCTGTTTTCATTTAGGTTTGTCTAATTGGTATCACCTGTTTTGTGTTTAGGGTAGGGGGTTATTTAAACCCAGTTGGCCCGCCGACTTTTGTGCGGGCTTGTTATTCTGTTTGTTGTGGTGGTGTTTTTTTGTATAGTGGATTCGGTCCTAATTTATGTTGGACAGTAATTTTGACGCGCCCGTTGTTGTGTGGCGTAGCCACTTCAGAGATTATTTCTGGGTGAAATAATAAATTTCCACTTGCTCATTATTACCCTGCTCTCTGCACCTGACTCCTTCATTTTCACCATCGGAATTGTGACATCATGAAGCTGGTTGACAGAATGCCAAGAGCGTGCAAAGCTGTCATCAAGGCAAAGGGTGGCTACTTTGAACAATTGCAAATATAAAATATATTTTGATTTGTTTAAATATTTTGTTTACTACATGATTCCATATGTGTTATTTCATAGTTTTGATGTCTTCACTAGTATTCTACAATGTAGAAAATAGTCAAAATTAAGAAAAACCCTTGAATGAGTGTGTCCAAACTTTTAACTGGTACTGTACATACACATCCACAAGTTCTAATTGTCTCAGACCACGGTCTTGGTCAAACAATATTTTGCAAAACACTCACCCTTAAATAATTTGCTGATTCTGAATGGATCCTGCAGTAAATGTTCACACTAAACAGTTAAGCTATAGGTTACTGTTAGTTCACAACCAGCTGTCAAAACAAGCTGCTTTATGAACCACTAGTGAGGAGATAGCAACCTTTCTCCATTACCCAGAGAGAAAACAGTACCACTGAAACTTCAATGCTGTCTGGTGCCCATGCATGATGCCTTTTCAAATAAACCAACTCAATCCCTTTTGTATTATTGTCTGTATGAAGTCTGTATGCTCAACAATATGATAACAGCATACGGTCCTATTGAGGTCCAGTGAAACATATAGCCAACGATAGGTTTTAGAGGCAGCTGGAGGTGCAGTATATCCGGTTCTGACCAGTCACAGTAATTAGTAATTACCTGTCTGTTGTGGTTGTTGTTTACACAAGTTGGTGAAATGAATCCTGGGAGGTTCATTTAAAAACTCATTATTTGGGGATTATGGCCAAGCACATTGTGTACAATATCGAGGATCATATTCACATGTAGACAGTTTGTGGGTGTGGCTGTGGAAGGCTGGGGCGACCAAAAGTTCCAGAGCAGCCTTTATAAGGGTCATCCCAGGTGTGGCATTGGCTAGAGAGGACAGGAGAAGGCAAGTGGTGATCACTAAGCAGCTAAAGGTAGGTTTTCAGTCCTTCTTCTAACAGTTTCATTGGAGGAAACTCATCTTAATTTCTAGTAAGACTGTGCACCAATGTCCAACTGACTATGTGCTTTGTGGCAGGAGGACGTTCAGGGATGAGACCCATGGACCACAGCGTGCTGAAATGTTGTCTCTTCTCCCTATTCTTGCTAACAGGTAAGATATTGGGCTCTATTTTACTCTTCTTAAAACAGGCGCGAATTGCGCTAGAATAATGTAATCTTTGTTCCTATCAGCAGATATGAAGTAAACAGTGTAAAACATTTTTATTATATGCGATTGCAAACTGCAATATTCATTTTTATTTCTTGTCACAAACAGATGATATTATTAAAGTCATGAAAAAAAATGTACAATGAGAAATTAAATAAATATAACCCAGCTAGCACATTTCTTTCCTTGGAAGGTGTGGGAACGTATGTTTTTGGTTTTACATTGGTTGTGGGAACGCAGCCATACGTTTCCTGACTGGTAAAACTGAATGTTTTTAAACATTCTGAGAGCAGAAGTGAAAATGTCTGTTCTGAGAATATATATTTTTAGGTTGCAGGAAGGTTCTGATAACGTTTTACTCTGGTTCCTTGAACGTTTTCCTGGGAGTTCTTTTTTATTATAACATCGAATATATGTAATAATATATGCAGACAGACAGATTAAAAGTACGTTTACATTGTAATGCTTCTGACAGCCAACGTTCTAGCTCCGTCCATAACTTTTGGACTTTATAACATTCCCAGAAAGCATGGATTATTGAGTCATTGTTAGTTTTACACTTAAGACATGACTGAATTTGTGAATTTTTTCTCTTGTATAATAAATTCTATACGTTAGTTTATACTGGATTAAGCATACATTTTCATTAACTGTAATTTTGTTAGTTAAGCTCCATTCCCTCCATTTTGTGCCAACATCAGTTCTTTTTAAGCCTAGGTTCCAATAGTTTATATATTTTAAGAGATTGCCAGTTGGATAGGCTCTCTCCAAGGTTTTGTATATCTTATATCATATGAACATCATTTTCTGACTCATATAGATTCCCTCAGGGTTGCTCTGATGTCCGAAAGATTTCAAATCTAAATTTCGTGATATGTAACTTTTAAGTTGCATGTATTTGAAAATATCTACATTGGTCAGTCCAAAATAGCATTTAAATTCTGTCATGGAAGTAAATATATTTCCTGTTACCAAGTCATTTGATGGTTTCCATTCCTTTAGATTTCCATATGGACCAATTTATCGGTGAATTCTGAAAAGCTATCTAAGGATTGTTCCATAGGGTTCTATTTTTAGGGAGTAATATTGCTTCTTGTAAAATACGTTTAATTATCTTCTATATTGTTATATTGTTATGAACTATGAAGTTGTTAATGTTCTTACCTTTCTCCTTTGAAAATAGACAAAAACTAAAATCAATTATTCTTGGGATGAGGATGCACATCTTTTTTAGTCATATAACAGACCCCATTTCAAAGGTAACAAGCACTCATTAAGATCAGGTGTGGCCAATTAGTGGGTGCGACCAACACACCTGAACACACTTTACAAGGTAGAGGATAGTTTTGTTGATGCTGAGAACGAAATCTATATGTTTTTAGATAACAATCTTCAAACATTCTCTGAACGTTACAACAATTTTCTTGTGGTTTTTATAGAAAGTTCTTAACTTTCTGAGAATGGATTGTATTTTTTTACATTTCTTAGAACGTTCCAAAGCCAAGCAACTATCCTGCACCAATCCCAGAAAAGTTGTGGGAGTGGGACAACCATAGGACAATCACGCACTTACCAAGCTCTAAAAGACATGTTGTTCTCAGAACGTAACTGATAATGGACTAGTGATAAGAGTATCAGGTTTAGATACAGTGCAACATATAGAGAGCATGATCACTTTTCACAGTGACTCACTACTTTGAAGACATGCAACAACCTTATCCCATTTCATTTGGACTGTGTAAGTCATTTATTGTACTGTGTTGAACTATTGGAACGCCTCTTTGTTCCTAGAAAAGCGCTATATAAATCCAATATTATATTCTGAAATGAAATACCCATCTCTGGTTCCACAGTATCTGCATCAGGCACTCTATCCAACGTAGCAATTACTACTATCCAAACACTATCTAATACAGCGAGTGCAAACCAACCATCCAACGCAGCCACTTCATCCAGTGCAACCACACCATCCTGTACGACCCGTCGATGTCTGGCCAGCATGCTGATTGCGAAAGAAGCTCTGAGTCCGCCACAGTCTCCGCGGTGCATCTCAATTATCCGTGTGCCGTCAATAGTGTACGAAACTCTGTCTGTCGTAAGTCCCTTTCCGTTCCTTTTAATTGAGTTATGTACAATGTGGTGAGTTTCAGAGATAACATATTGACATTTCTATCGTTATGTGATGAATTATTCTCTTCCTAATAGGACACAAAAAACCTCCGCTTCGAGAGTCGTCTGGAAGTCCCGCTGGTAAGTACACTCTTAGGGGGGGGAAAGGTGCTATAACCTAAAATGGTTCTCCGGCTGTCTTCATAGGAGAACCTTTTGAAGAACCCTGTTTGATTCCAGGTAGAACCCTTTCCACAGAGGGTTTGACCTGGAACCAAAAAGTGTTTTCCTAATGGGGACAGCCGAAGAACCCTTTTGGAACCCCTTTTTCTAAGAGTGTAGGCACAAAACATCCAGGGAGACATTTTGTAATACTACTCATTCTGATTCTAAACTACAGTCTTGGGAAGACCCTGACTTATCGTGGGACACATCAGTCTATCATCATGATATGGTTGTCCTGCCTGTCAGCAAAATCTGGACTCCTGAACTCCATGTGACTAATGGGTGAGTCCACTTACAACAGAATACAATAGCCTGTTATGTTTAATTATCATTTTTCATTTATATTTTATAACATTACAGTCAATGTATGTGTAATCTTCTAAATAGCGAGTGAAACATGGACAGAATTAGAGACAGTACTAATATGTTTTAAGTGGCCAAATGTTTAGGTGTGACAGTTTTAGTAGATCAATCCTCAGTTGTCTGTCCTCAACTTCTCATGTCTAAAGAGTGCAAACAACGATGAAGCACGGCAACAAGGATTTGCTGGTGCACAGCAACGGGACTATAGAGCACATGGTCATCATGAACACTGTGGTGGGCTGTGAGGTCAATCTGTACAACTACCCCTTCGCTTCAGATTTCTGTGCCATCGCCCTTAATGTGTGGGCAATTAGTGGTAAGTGCATCATTTCAAACCTCATTTTGTCTGCTAAATGGCTCTTGCACACAATTATTTACCAAAGCTCTTACTAACCAAAAACAACAAACCAAAAAAATTGTTTTGTTTGTATAGCCTAATGCAATTTAGTATATAATGCAATTCAGTTTATTTGTCATCTTTGGAATTTTCAATGCTCCCTGACTGTCTAGCATTTCTTTTGGTGCTTGTTAGTCGGCTGGACACAGTGGAGCCATACTTAAGAACATTAGAAAAAGTACATTTTTTTTGTTAAAGTTTTAGCATCAGACAATTAAAATTGTTGATATAGTTGCATGTGATCAAAGGCTGCATGTTAACTGTTCCCATGACAACCTGGCAGATTTAGCCATATGCTAACCTCATCAGATGGCAATGATTATTTCCTTTAACAAATTCCGCACCCGCCTATCAAAGACCTTAAACTTTTTTGTTGTCCCCTACTAAAGATTCCATCTTTAACTAAAGTTATCTCCCAAATTAAATAACGTTAATTCATAAGTTAAGAACAAATAAGAATTATATTAACAACATAACAAATGCAAGCTCTAATTCGTTGTATAGCCTAGGCAGTGGCGTGCCGTGGGCCTGGGCCTTCAGTGAGGTACTACACAGTCCCACCCGAATTAATCCACCTCTTATTACCATCATTATGATGCCATGGCTCTAGACACTATACATTTAGACAGAAACGCAGTATAACCAGGCGTTGCGTCACCTTGAAATTGACAAATTGACATTTTTGGGTAAACAGTGTTTACCCAAAAACATGACACAATCAATGAGTCTTTTCAATATTTCCCTTCACCTTTTCATTGTGCAGCTCCGTTGCCCTGCGCGCTTGTTCTTTGAGCTGTAGATCCACTCCGGTGTCCCCAAAAGTTTTCAAAAGCACCATTGCTTGTTAGTGCCCAGCCGTACTTTGGTGTCTCGTTGCTGCCTTGGTTAGACAACTCAAGTTTGCAAAGCCAGTGTGGCTCCAAACATCAAATCGATCACTTGCAAATAATAGGCATTCCCAGCAGTACAGTTTGCAGTGCTTCTCGGAGCCAAGGAGCCTGTGAGCCATTGACAGCGCTCGTAGTTGAAACTTTGAAAGTGGCGAGCGAACGAAGCCCTTTCCCGCCTGTGACAGGCTTTGTGGCGTCGGGCGACCTCTCCTTACAATGTCTAACTTTTCTTGAAAAGTTCATCTTGAGAATCGCGTTATAATTATATCCTCGACCAAATCGATATCTTCTCCTCCTTCTGCCATTGTGGGTTGAAAAAACAGCTTAGTAGTACGCGAATTAATTCGTTTATCAAATTCAGTTTCCTAGATCTCCATAGGACCTGCCTCTCAATATTGGTAATCCAATCAAAAGACGTGCACGCACTACGCCTGCTAGCTGGCTCCTGTGTAACACTGGAGCCAGCCAGCAGGCGTACAATAGCCAACTCTAAAGCTGATTGGTTGACACTAAATTTTCATTTCCATTCACTATAAGCTACAAGCGCCCGCACTGTTGATTCTGAAGGCCTGAGGGCAGATTTTAGACCCCTGGCAACACATGATGGCTGAATATGATTGGATAAAAGATCTAACATAAAGACCAGCCCTCCAAATCTCAACCTGAGGCTGGAAGCAGTGCAACCAAGAGGAAAGCTATGAAATGAAGAGTATAACTCTTACTCTGGGGAATAATTTAATACATATTTGTGGGAAAATATATTTCAAAAAAAATTATATTCTGATGATGTTTAGGCCAGCAGAGAAGGCCTTGCAGGCCCTGACGGCCCACCACTGAGCCTAGGTCTGTAGCGTGAAATAGACAAATGCGTGGGTAAATGGTAAGCTTTCGCCTAGCCTCAAAGCGGAAGTTCAGGATTTTACAACTTGATGTTAGATGGTTCCTCACCCTAAAAGTAGTATGGGCAAGGAGAAACTGTAATCCATGGTTCGGTTTTCTCTGAACAGCCACTACAAACTTCAGCTAACTTTAGCCACCGCTAACAAAAAATCTATGCGAGTGAAAGGGGAAATCATGCAATTGTCAAAATGTCAATTTTATAAAATATTTTTATTTGTGTGGTAGTTTTTCCATCCCCTCCTGAGAACTAAGATAAAACCGAACAAAGAGCCTAAAATCAAAGAATGAACGAAAGCAAACATTTTGTGAATCGTTACACCCACAATGCCTATTGATAGAAACAAATATTTTTTTGTTATAAGCTATGTTATGATCTTTGAGTGAGTGAACTAGTATCAAATATCTGCTTTTCCAGGATGTGGCATGTTCCTGAACTTTGGGAATGTGAGCACAACTAACGCAAACCGTGGGGACTGGCTAACCGAGGCAGTGGAACTCAACGCTAAAGGAGGCAGAGATGATCGCAACTATCTATGGGTAAGTGAGTGCTCCTGGTGATTTCAGTTGTATTTCTTTTATGTGGGATATGTAAAGATACCTCATTCTTCCTATTTTTATGGGCAATGCTTAAACATTTACACTCAAAGACAATACACTTACTCAAAAACAAATAATTTCTGCCTGGCTTTTTAATTTTTCAATTGAACCTTTATTTAACTAGGCAAGTCAGTTTAGAACAAATTCTAAAATGATTTACAATGACGGCCTTCCAAAAGGCAAAAGGCCTCCTGCGTGGACGGGGGCCTGGGATAAAATAAATAACACTACATATAGAGAGACCTAAGACAAAAACATAGCAAGCCAGCAACACATGACAACACAGCATGGTAGCAACACAACATGACAACAACATGGTAGCAACACAACATGGTAGCAACACAAAACATGGTACAAACATTATTGGGCACAGACAACAGCACAAAGGGCAAGAAGGTAGAGACAACAATACATCATGCAAAGCAGCCACAACTGTCAGTAAGAGTGTCCATGATTGAGTCTTTGAATGAAGAGATTGAGATAAAACTGTCCAGTTTGAGTGATTGTTGCAGCTCGTTCCAGTCACTAGCTGCAGGGAACTGAAAAGACGAGCGACCCAGGGATGTGTGTGGTTTGGGGACCTTTAACAGAATGTGACTGGCAGAACGGGTGTTGTATGTGGAGGATGAGGGTTATATGAGTAGATATTTCAGATAGGGGGTGTGAGGCCTAAGAGGGTTTTATAAATAAGCATCAACCAATGGGTCTTGCGACGGGTATACAGAGATGACCAGTTTATAGAGTAGTATAGAGTGCAGTGATGTGTCCTATAAGGAGCATTGATGGCAAATCTGATGGCCGAATGGTAAAGAACATCTAGCCACTCGAGAGCACCCTTACCTGCCGATCTATAAATTATGTCTCCATAATCTAGCACGGGTAGGTTGGTCATCTGGATCAGGGTTAGTTTGGCAGCTGGGGTGAAAGAGGAGCGATTACGATAGAAGAAACCAAGTCCAGATTTAACTTTAGCCTGCAGCTTTGATATGTGCTGAGAGAAGGACAGTGTACCGTCTAGCCATACTCTCAAGTACTTGTATGAGGTGACTACGTCAAGCTCTAACCCCTCAGAGGTAGTAATCACACCTGCGGGGAGAGGGGCATTCTTCTTACCAAACCACATGACCTTTGTTTTGGAGGTGTTCAGAACAAGGTTAAGGGTAGAGAAAGCTTGCTGGACACTAAGAAAGCTTTGTTGTAGAGCATTTAACACAAACTCCGGGGAGGGGCCAGCTGAGTATAAGACTATCATATGCATATAAATGGATGAGAGAGCTTCCTACTGCCTGGGCTATGTTGTTGATGTAAATTGAGAAGAGTGTGGGGCCTAGGATTGAGACTTGGGGTACTCCCTTGGTGACAGGCAGTAGCTGAGACCGCAGATTCTCTGACTTTAAACACTGCACTCTGAGGTAGTTAGCAAACCAGGCCAAAGACCCCTCAGAGACACCAATACTCCTTGGTATTGGCTTATCTGTCTGTCTTCACAGGTGTCGCTGAAAATGCGGTCTGAAAACCCGTTTCTGTCCCTGGTCCTGCCCAGTATACTAATCATCTTGGCTGATGTGGGCAGCTTCGCCCTGCCGCTGGGAGAGAGCAAGCGCATCCCCTTCAAGGTTAAACTGGTTCTCAGCTTCATCATGTTCCTCAACATCCTCAAGGACCTACTGCCTGGAGGAGGCCAGTGCAGCCCCATCATCCGTGAGTGTCCTGTGTGTAATGCACCAGAATGAAACAGCATTTTGTTATAAACGGTGTGTATGTATCGGAGTTATAAAGCGACTGCTCCAAAAAACAAATAATTCCTTTTGTAAACGGCCAGTCAGAAACATTTATTCTATTGTAAAAATGGACTACAAAGTGTAAAAAGGAAACATTTTGTCATAAAATCAGCCTCTTCCAAAACTGAGTTTGGTACCTAAGTGTGTCACAGCGTAAATTAAGGTTGGGTTTGGATTCCAATCATGTCCTCAATTCATGCCCCCTTTTGCCCAGGTGGCACCGTGTTGTTTGTGGAAGACTGGGCAAGTTTGTTTGCATGGCCCGGTGCCCCTGGTGGGTGGAGATTTCTCCAATGTGGTCCTGTGTAGCTCAGTTGGTAGAGCATGGTGCTTGCAATGCCAGGGTTGTGGGTTCGATTCCCATGGGGGACCAGTATGGGAAAAAATCCTGTTTTTTTAAAACTCATTACTGTAAGTCGCTCTGGATAAGAGCATCTACTAAACATGTAAAATGCAATTGACTAGTAGGAAATGAACCAATGGAATGGTTGAAAATGAGCAAACGCTGCCCACCCGGGGAACTAGGCCATGTCAAATTACTCATATTTCCTCATGCACTGAGAAACAGTCTTCTTCAGACAATGGGTGGTCTGCCACATATTATGTTTGGCAGGAACTTGATGTGCAATGCACATATTGATCGCGAAATAGTCTAGTGAAAATGGGCTTCCATAAAGTTGTTCAACAATCTTGGGCAGGATATGGATTAACTGTTACATCTAATGCTAGCTACTACTTCTGTGGGCTGTCAACCCTCAAACCCGAGACTGCCTGGTGTTGTTGGTGACTTGTGGTGAGTTGGTTACACTAGCAAGCAAAGTTAGCTAGCTACATTATTTGATAATGCTAATGAGCCAGGCTAGCTATGACACTGTGATGTAACTAACAGTTAGCTAAATTAGCAAGCTAGCTACCTTGATCTTGCAGTTAAAAAAGCTGTTAGCAAGGAATCTTGATTGGCTATCAGGCCAGATCTTGCTAACTGTCGCCTATTCATTGCCATTTCAGGTTGGCTAGGATGTAGCCAGCTTGCTTTCAATAATCTTTTAATTCCAACTGGCAAGCCAAAAGATCCCTACTAGTTAACATTAGCGAATGTTAGCAAGCTAGCTAACTAACTATACCTAATTTCAAGTCAGATTTGCAAATTAAGCAGCTAGCAAGCTAGAAAAACAGGTAAAAATAATGAGATTTTACTGAGTTACAGTTTAATGAAATCAGTCAATTGAAATAAATTCATTAGGCCCTAATATATGGATTTTACATGACTGGGAATACAGATATTCATCTGTTGGTCAGATACCTTTAAAAAAAAAAAGTATGGGTGTGGATCAGAAAACCAGTCAGTATCTGGTGTGACCACTATTTGCCTCATGCATGCGACACTCCTTCACATAGAGTTGATCAGGCTGTTGATTGTGGCCTGTGGAATGTTTTCCCACTCCTCTTCAATGGTTGTGCAAAGTTGCTGGATATTGGCTGGAACTGGAACATGCTGTTGGAACACACGTTGATCCAGAGCATCCCAAACATGCTCAATGGGTGACATTTCTGGTGAGTATACAGGCCATGGAAGAACTGGGAAATGTTCAGCTTCCAGGAATTGAGTACAGATTCTTGCAACATGGGGCAGTGCATTATCATTCTGAAACATGGTGATGGCGGCAGATGAATGGCACGACAATGGGCCTCAGGATCTCGTCACGGTAACTCTGATTTCAAATTACCATCGATAAAATGCAATTGTGTTTGTTGTCCGTAGCTTATGACTGCCCATACCATAACCCCACCTCCACCATGGGGCACTCTGTTCACAAAGTTGCAAACCACTCACCCACACAACGCCAAACACGCAGATGGATTAATCCATGAAGAGCACACTTCTCCAGCGTGCCAGTGGCCATCGAAGGTATAGGATTTGGGGCGGCAGGGTAGCCTAGTGGTTAGAGCGTTGGGCTAGTAACCGAAAGGTTGCAAGTTCAAATCCCCGAGCTGACAAGGTACAAATCTGTCGTTCTGCCCCTGAACAAGGCAGTTAACCCACTGTTCCTAGGCCGTCATTGAAAATAAGAGTTTGTTCTTAACTGACTTGCCTAGTTAAATAAAGGTTAAAAATGTAAGTCGCTCTGGATAAGAGCGTCTGCTAAATGACTTAAATGTTAAATGTAAATTTGCCCTATGAAGTTGGTTACGACGCCGGTCAGGTTAAGACCCTGGTAAAGACAATGAGCAGGCAGATGCGCTTCCCTGAGACTGTTTCTGACAGCTTGTGCAGAAATTCTTCGGTTGTGCAAACCCACAGTTTCATCAGCTATCCGGGTGGCTCGTCTCAGACCATTATGGGATCAGCCATCTTGCTTCAGAGGGAGATGTGGCGATATGCTGAGATCTACAGTATCTAATGACGTTATGTCAAGTTCATAAACGCACTGCCAGACATGCACAGTACAACCTGTGATGTTAAATACTGAACAAAAATATAAAACGCAACATGTAAAGTGTTGGTCCCATGATTCATGAGCTGAAATAAAAGATCCCAGAAACGTTCCATAAGCACAAAAAGCTTATTTCTCTCAAATTGTATGCACAGATTTGTTTACATCCCTGTTAGTGAGCATTTCTCCTTTGCCAAGATAATCCATCCACCTGACAGGTGTGGCATATAACGAAGCTGATTAAACAACATAATTCCACATGTGCACCTTGTGCTGGGGACAATAAAAGGCCACTCTAAAATGTGCAGTTTTGTCACAAAACACAATGTGTTGCAGGCTAGCTGAGCTGACTGAAGACCGCAGGCATTCAACTCGCAGTAGTTGATATTGTTTCCACGGTAACATGTATTTACATCACGTGATATAACTTTTAAACTAAGTTGCAAGGTACTTTCGCAGCAAGGTTTTGTAGAACAAGTATCACATGAAAAGTTCCAGACACTGGTTCTTGCCATCTTAGCATACTTTTGATTTGACAGAGAAATATATGCTAGCCTAAGGTTAGATAGGCTGGCCAGCTCCCCCCAGTTTGGCTAAACATATGGTCAATAAGAGTATCTATTCGCCTCTTCTTTACTACTTTAGCCTACACACAGATCTGAATTAGATGACCATCTTGAGATGGCGAGTCACTCAGGTGGGGTGAAGTCCTCAACTTAAAAACTTCTCTCCATAGCAAAGCTAGCTTGCTGTCACTACACTAACGTTACTTCCCTGTTTTGTTACTGAATGGCAAAGACACATATAAGAAACACCCACATCAAACCACAACCCAAAGACAACTTTTGTTTGGCTTCAGTCATGACCGCTAGCATTTCTTAATGAGACAAATCTAGTACGAGGCCAAATCAGGAAGTTCAGCCACCCTTTCAGAATGTGCAGAGAGCTCACTCCACAGCTAGCTTGAAATGTTGCCAAGGGAGCTATCAAATTGGATATTTTTCTATAGCTCAATTGTTTGGTACATTGTCAAGGAGGACAGCTGATGTGTGTTTGCGAGCAGACTTTCACTATTTCCAGCCCGGTTTGTTACAGGGACAGTAAAGGAAGCTATACTGTTAGCAGCATACTGATGTCGGTTTCATGTATACAGGACCTCTCTGCCACCATATAACACTCACACATCTCTCTCTCTCGTTGTTCTACATAGGAAAGCACTTCTGTTTCTGTTTGGTCATCCTGGTGTTGAGCACGTTGCAGTCTATGGTGCTCACACGTCTGGCTAAGTGTGGCACTCTCCAGCCCTGCAGCCTCTCCAAGTCCAAAGACTCACTGCTTAAAGACACAGACAATGAAGAGGGTAAACTTTTTCATTCTTCCCTCATCTCAGTTACCCAGAGAGCAAAATATATATTTTTTTCTGGTTGCCAAAGAAGACGTTAACAAACCTACTTATTAGGGCTGTCAGAGTTAATCAGTTAACTCAAGTTAACATTTTTATAATTTTAGTGCACAATATTTTATTTATTTACTATTAATCACATTGTCTGAAAGTGTTGAATATACTGAGAACATCCTAAATATATAATCTATACCGCAAAAATGTACAATACCATGTAAAAACAAGTTGACATTGAGATGAAATAATATGTCCTTTCTCAATTGACCTAATTTTACTAACTGTTACATTAGACAGAATCAAGACGTCAATATTTTTTAAATGTTTCTTTGTATGAAAAATCATAAAATTACAGCTCACTTTGGAATGTATCCCCCCTCCCCCAGTTAATTGTTTGACAGTCCTAGTCTTTATGCAACCATTAATAACCTGACCATGATGTCATGACTTTATTGCAACCAGTCTACATTAAGGGGGTACCCCATTAAAATATATGCTTATAGGGGGAATTTAGACCATTTACTTAAACCATTTACTGACAGTGTTACTGTTTGAGAGTTTATTTGTTTGCCATCATTTCCAATTTGTGGTCAAATATGACACCTGTTGGCACTTTTAGGGGGTGAAATAAATTGGCACTTTTAGGGTTAAAAAAATGTAATCATCACCATAAACAAGTCGAGGTATTTTGTTAATGTACAACCATTCTTACTCTCTAGCTGCAGTTAAAGCATGCAGTTGATGTCTTCCCCAACATATTTCTCGCATGTCCACAAAAATAATAATGTTATATTAATCATGTTATCCCTTTTTCCTGTCATTTACTTTGTCTAGAATCCAAGTCTGATATTACTGTCATCAAACTGAAAGCCTCAGAGGAAGAGAAGATGAATACACCCCTCCAGAAGGTGGTGAAGTTTCTTAACAAAATGGCTGCACAAGACCAGAAAAAAGCAAGACGCCATCACTTTGCCAACAAAGTGGACTTGATCTGTTTCTGTATCTATCTCACCGTCCTCATTGTTTACGCAGTCGTCATTTTATATTTCTCCTTTGGTTCTCAATGTGAGATCAACCATTTAGAATTCTGGGAATACTAAATTCTTTATTTGCTTTTAACAATGATATTTAAATAAATATAAAGTGTGTATTCTTCAGTAGAGATTTAACAATATTTATTTCAATATGTTTGAAACTAGCCAGTCATATGTGGAATAATACATTTAGCAAATAGGACTAAATATAGCTGCAAGCAGCAATGAACAGGTTTCAAAGGATGACACAGGAGGTACAGTGCGGCCATAATGAATACAGAAACAATTTTTTTCTCAAAAAACATTCAAGACTGATGTAATGAGCCTAAGTGGGGTGTTCATTGGATAAACTAATGATGCGTTGAACATATGTCTGAACACAAACTAGTTGTCAGTTATTGTTGCCCGTGGTGTAAACATGTCTAACCAGTTTGCTAATGTAACCTGTGGCAACGAGCTCCTGAGTCTAGCTACATTTTAGTCAGTAGCTATCCTTCTAAATGCGGTGGTTATTGGATAAACTACCTATGAGTTGAACATATTTGGCTGAAAATGAACTAATAGCCAGTTGTTGTTGTCCATGGTGGAACCATCTAACCTGCCGGCTCCTGAAGCCCCCATGAGCTCCTGAGTTTTGAAGCAGTCTGCTAGCGTTGTAAAATTAGCATTTAGCCAGCAAACTGAGCTGTTTTACAAGGCTGAGATGACTCAAACACTCTAGCAAACCCTGCTCTGGGATAATATTAACGGGCTGCGGGAATGTTACATATGTCTTTTAATTGTACAGGGTTGCAAACTGGTGAGGGCCCAAAATGGTGACCATATTTTTTGGGGGGTGGAAACACACAAAAAATATGTTTGAAATACCAGAAAATGTGCTTTTTTTCAGAGTAAAATTGTCACGACACCAACATTTTACTAACAATGCGATACCAGGCCAAGTATCATGATACCTAGTAGTATCGTGATACCACAGGGGAAATTCATTTGCATCCTGTTCACCCACCCCCATGGAAATCTGTTACCGTTTTCTATACGATTTGCACACGCTACACAAAAACCTGTCCCCGATATTCACACCTACTCAATTTAACTTCACACTGTTTACTGTATAATAGAATAGGCTACTGCAGAAAATGGCTGATTTGCTCATATCCAAAGGCCTTCCTGTGATTGGGCAGGAGGAATGTTGTATGGATGGCAGGGTAGCCTAGTGGTTAGAGCGTTGGGCTAGTAACCGAAAGGTTGCAAGTTCGAATCCCCGAGCTGACAAGGTACAGATCTGTCATTCTGCCCCTGAACAAGGCAGTTAACCCACTAGGCCGTCATTGAAAATAAGAATTTGTTCTTAACTGACTTGCCTAGTTAAATAAAGATATAAAAAGGAATATAAATGCAGTCAAGGGAAAACACTATGCCTATATGGAACCATCTTAACTCTTCAGATAACTTTACACACACACCCTCCCATTCTCTTACTCACACATCAGAGCACTAGGCCTTTATTACTGTTTGTGCACAATTTTTTTTTTATCAGCAGAGCAAGGAGAAAATCGTTCCACAGCTCACAGTACAAGAGAATTGCAGATTTTGTGCTGATCAACATTGGAACTTCTGGGACGCCTCAAAAGACTGGATCGGTAGCCCTCAGACTGCGTTTCTGACCCACTCACATTAAACAAACGGCGGTGATGGATGCGAGCCCCGAGTAGGCAACGACTTGGGGATTTTCTCTACGATCTCAAAAACTTGTCTGGGACAGCTAAAACGGGGGCCAAAATCGTATAGTGTACACCCGGCTTTAGGTACCAAACATAATCTAACAAACCCCATAAAAATATAGATATTTGATTAAGGTAGAGCTTAGAATGAAATTGATTAGGAATATGCATCCTTCCTTTGAAACACCTCTGCATATCTATCCCTTTCCCATTCTTCCTGTGCCATCCAAATTTCTGCATAGCCTACTGGTCAACTTACTGTAGTCAAAAATTATGTGAATGATGATGAAGGCCAGTGATGAAGATGCGTCTAGCTGGTGCCGAGGCCCAGCATGATTACTCAATCACGATTTATGTTATTGTTTGAATGACAGACCATCTGGGTGCTATTACAGGGGTCAAACACCTTAACAGTGGCAATCTCGATGAAAACACGTTCCCATGGAAGTCCTGGGGGTCACTGACGCCAGGATAAGATGTAAAGACTGATGAAACTTAAATCGACTAAATTAATGTTACTGTGTGAATGCAATCGTCATGTTTGGATTGTTTCAAGAGTTCATAAAGAGCTATGTATTTTGATATGTTTAATAATACTATGCTATGTATTTTGATATGTTTTATAATACTATGCTATGTATTTTGATATGTTTTATAATACTATGCTATGAATTTTGATATGTTTTATAATACTATGCTATGAATTTTGATGTTTAATAATACTATGCTATGTATTTTGATATGTTTTATAATACTATGCTATGAATTTTGATATGTTTCATAATGCTATGGATTTTGATATGTTTTATAATGCTATGGATTTTGATATGTTTTATAATACTATGCTATGAATTTCTCTATGCTGTTAAGGATATTTTGTATTCTCTTTATCGTGAAGATTACTGGTACGTACCATTTGCTAATTGTATTCTTATTGCGTAACTGTAATACATCGGATTACTTTCAAATAGATAGAAACCGTAGTCCTCACATTTCTGAGTAATATTGCTTGAATTATTATTTGGTGGAATGTCTAATGGTAAATGTTATTCACAATATACATAGCATATATGCTCTCTCTCTAACTGTGCATCTCTGAGCTGAGGTTAATGCAATAATGTAATGCTAGGACATCGATTGCAAGATATTAGCTCCTTGTCCCTTAGCCTCTTAATGATAGCATAATGGTAAACCTACACACGTGCATCTTACAGTATTCCGAGTGGTGATGCAAGGCTTGCAACCTTGGCAATACCCACTGGATACGATTATGGGCCCATAGTGTTCACATGATAATGGAGTCAGATGGTATATCATAGTAGGGTCATAGACCCCTACACTAATTCTGTCATCCTCAGACGAAGTGAATTTTCACTATTCTACATTACCAGGTTGTTAGCTAGCTAGTTAACATGACTAAACAACCCACTGGGCAAAAACTGGTTGAATCAATGTTGTTTCCATGTCATTTCAACCCCCAAAAAATGAATGTAATGACATTGGATCAACATGGAAAACCGATTAGCAGAAAGTCATCAACATTAAGGGCATTTCATATTTTTTCACCCAAATCCAATGACGTGGTGACATTTGTTGTTGAATTCATGTTAGTTGACAACTCAACCAAATTTAAATCAAAACTAAACGTTGAACTGACATCTGTGCCCAGTGGGAATTTTGTTTATTATCAAACCCAAAAAATAGCGACCCACAACATGGTTATATACAATGCGCATAACAAGAATAACAAGTCCCCTTTTAGAGAAAAGGGTTCCAAAAGGGTTCTGCAGCTGTCCCCATAGGAGAATCCTTTTTGGTTCCAGGTAGAACCCCCTGTGGAAAGGGTTCTACATGGAACCTAAAAGGATTGTACCTGGACCCAAAATGGGTTCTTCAAAGGGTTATCTTATGGGGACAGCCGCAGAACCCCTTTTGGTTCTAGATAGCACCTTGTTATCTAAGAGTGTAATATGGGGCACAACTTTTGAACGGTGTGGGCAGACACACGGTTTTCAGCAATGGACAGGCGCAAGCATGATTGTGACGAAACTGTGCTCCGTTTGTCCTCTATGGCAGTCAGGGGTTGCGTAAACTCTTAATGAATACATGGAAAGGGGACTGTAGCTGTAGTATAGATGCAGTGTGAAGGCCTTATATTATATCCTAACTAAGCAGGTTCTCAACCTTCCTGTTTCAAATTTAAGAGTATTATCTGGTGAGAACACTTTAGTTAAATATACCGGTGCTGTTGAGTGGAACAAACTATGACAGCAAGTCAGAGCCATGCCGAACATAACTTAATTTAAAAAGAATGTCAAAAGCTGGCGAACTGCAGCACCCCAAACAATTCCTTCTTGTTTGAGTTTGAGCAGAGACTGTGTGTATGTTTGTGTCCATCATAACATTCAATAATACATTAATTCCATTTCATCTTGCACCATGCAATCAATTACCAGTTCTAAACATGTATTTTTCATCCCCTTACTCCTCTGAGGAGCCTCCACTGATGTATAGCCAACTGCTATGGTAACATTGCATGCCATCTATCATACATTAGGAGTTAGCATGGCAGCTTACACAGATCTGGGCCCAGGCTAGCGCATATCTACGACATGCACCACCAGCTTGGTATGTACAGCAGCCACCTCCAGCAGCATCATGAACCAGTTCAGCTGTTTCTCTGCCAGTCAATGTTCACCTGTCTGTCCTGTGTGTGTGTGTGTGTCTCATACTCTTCGTCCTCGTCTTCACCAAGTAGCTTCTCATCAAAAGCATCTTCCTCCAAGAAGTCCATGACCTCTCGGTCCTCCTTATCCTGCAGGTCTTCCTCAGAGATGACCCTTTAGCACGTAAGAAAGGGGATTATGAATCTAAGGGAATTGTATAGCCACAAGTTATCAACCTGTTTGTAAGGTGATAAAGTTACATTTGATAATTCTGTTTTCTCTCTAACATTTGGGAAAACAGTTAACATAATTGTATATCTGAAACTCCATAACTGAAATAATATGATCATGTATGGCTGTAGCAAAGACAAACCAGCTTGACCTCCAGCCTGAGCTTTCATAAGGCTTATGATCTATCATAAAGGTTATACATTCATTCTTGCATTTAACAGCCAGAAGGTTTACTATTTTGGAATCATATCACAGATAAACATACACCTAATGAGATATCTACCTAGCTAATAATATTAAATATACCCTCTCTCTTTTTTCAGGATGTCAGACTAGTATCTACTAATGCAATCACATTCCAGTTCGTTTTAGCTTTAATACTAATGAATACTCTTCAAATGGTACATTTTTGCATTTTACTTTGTACAGTCATCAAAGAAAACATTAGCAACAAAACGACAAGACACAAGCTAAATCAAGTAGGCTACCGTGGTCTGTTTTGGGTGACTGACAGAAGTTTGAAGAACAGCTAACAGGCTAGCTAGCTACCGTTAGTTAGCTCACAGACTTTCGTACTGTAGCTAGCAATCTAACTAACGCTATCTGAGGAGACACAATAGTGTCCCGGGGGAAAAATGACATAAAGTAGACAAGTAATTAGTAAGAAAACAACTTTGCCATCATTATCATATCGTCAAATGTACTTTAGAAAGATGGCAATTGCCATACAATAGGTAGAACCGTTAGTCAAAAATAGCTAGCAATACTAATGGTAGCTATCTAAAACTCATGAATAGCATGTCCTTTACTTATAATCAAAAAATAAGTATCTAAACGCTTACTTCATGAATGGTTGCTGCTGCTGCCGATTTCAAAATCCACGTGTGTACCTAGCCTGTTTTGCAATGCAGTCTGATGAGAAGTGTGCTGTGCATATGCAAATATTCGGGAACTTCGGACAGAACTTCTCTGACAATTATTAAGAAAACCAAATCGAAGCCAAATCAGACGAAGTGATTGCTTGGATGGAAGACAGTGCAAAGACACTGCACAATCTCTTGCTTAGGAGCGGGACCAGCACTAGGAAGATTTATGCAAATAAAGTTCATTGGTCCATTATCATCAGATCGCCTTGTGACCTTATGCGGTGGACCCAAAAACGTCCCACCTGAGCCAGATGAAATTCCAAGCATTTTTTTCAAACAGCTCTTACACAAAAAGGGCATTATCATATTTTCGCAATTTCAGAGTGTTATTTCGACCTCATAGCGTGGAAATTGCATGATAAAAATGGGAAATAACGTTTTTAACTACACTGGGCCTTTAAACCTAATAATCTATAGGGTTTAATGACAGGTGGCAGTATATCCGCTTCTGACCAGTCAAAGGTAGTAATTACATGTCTGTTGTGGTTGTTGTTTACACAGGATGGTGAAATGAATCCTGGGAGGTTAATTTAAAAACTCATTATTTGGGGATTATAGCCAAGCACACACTGTATAATATCGAGAATCATAATAACATGTAGACAGTTTGTGGGGGTGTGCATGTTCTCGTGGAAGACTGCTGTGACAAAATGTTCCAGAGCAGCCTTTATAAGGGTCAGCCCAGGTGTGGCATTGGCTAGAGAGGACAGGAGAAGGCAAGTGGTGATCACTAAGCAGCTAAAGGTAGGTTTTCAGTCCTTCTAACAGTTTCATTGGAGGAAACTCATCTTAATTTCTAGTAAGACTGTGCACCAATGTCCAACTGACTATGTGCTTTGTGGCAGGAGGACGTTCAGGGATGAGACCCATGGACCACAGCGTGCTGAAATGTTGTCTCTTCTCCCTATTCTTGCTAACAGGTAAGATATTGGGCTCTATTTTACTCTTCTTAAAACAACACAAATTGCACCAGAAGAATGTCATCTTTATTGTTCCTATTAGCATTCGGAAACTATTCAGACCCCTTGACTTTTTCCACATTTTGTTACGTTACAGCCTTATTCTAAAATTGATTAAATTGTTTTTTCCCCTCATCAATCTACACACAATACCCCATAATGACAAAGCCAAAACAGGCTTTAAGAAATGTTTGACCCCCTCCCCCCAAAAAAGAAGAAATCTCCATTTACATAAGTATTCAGACCCTTTACTCAATACTTTGTTGAAGCACCTTTGTCAGCGATTACAGCCTGAAGTCTTCTTGGGTATGAAGCTACAAGCTTGGCACACCTGTATTTGGGGAGTTTCTCCCATTCTTCTCTGCAGATCCTCTCAAGCTGTGTCAGGTTGGATGGGGAGCATCGCTGCATAGCTATTTTCAGGTCTCTTCAGATATGTTCGATCGGATTCAAGTCCGGCCTCTGGCTCAAGGACATTCCGAGACTTGTCCCGAAGCCACTCCTGCGTTGTCTTGGCTGTGTGCTTAGGGTCGTTGTCCTGTTGGAAGGTGAACCTTCACCCCAGCAGTCTAAGGTCCTGAAAGCTCTGGAGCAAGTTTTCATCAAGGATCTCTCTATACTTTGATTTGTTCATCTTTCCCTCAATCCTGACTAGTCTCCCAGTCCATGCCGCTGGACAACATCCCCACAGCATGATGCTGCCACCACCATGCTTCACCGTAGGAATGGTGCTAGGTTTCCTCCAGACGCAACGCTTGGCATTCAGGCCAAAGAGATCAATCTTGGTTTCATCAGACAGGGGAATCTTGTTTCTCATGGTCTGAGAGTCCTTTAGGTGCCTTTTGGCAAACTCCAAGCGGGCGTTTTACTGAGGAGTGGCTTCCATCTGCCACTCCACCTGCAGAGATGGTTGTCCTTCTGGAAGGTTCTCTCATCTCCACAGAGGAACTCTGAAGCTCTGTCAGAGTGACCATCGGGATCTTGGTCACCTCACCGACCAAGGCCCTTCTCCCCCAATTGCTCAGCTTGGCCGCGTGGCCAGCTCTAGGAATAGTCTTGATGATTCCAAACTTCTTTCATTTAAGAATGATGGAGGCCACTGTGTTATTGGGGACCTTCCATGCTGCAGAAATTTGTTGTTACCCTTCCCCAGATCTGTGCTTGACACAATCCTGTCTCTGAGCTCTACGGACAATTCTTTTAACCTCATGGCTTGGTTTTTGCTCTGACAACTGTGGGACCTTATATAGACAGGTATGTGCCTTTCCAAATCATGTCAAATCAATTGAATTTACCCTAGGTTGACTCCAATCAAGTTGTAGAAACATCTCAAGGATGATCAATGGAAAGAGGATGCACCTGAGCACAATTTCGAGTCTCATAGTGAAGCGCCTGAAAACTTATGTAAATAAGGTATCTGTTTTTTATTTTATAAATTTGCAAACATTTCTAAAGACCTGTTTTCACTTTGTGATTATGGTGCATTGTGTGTAGATTGATGAGGAACATTTTTTATTTGATCCATTTGAGAACATAACAAAATGTGGAAAGAGGGAAAGGGTCTGAATACTTTCCGAATGCACTATATGTACAAAAGTATGTGGCTACCCCTTCAAATTAGTTTATTCCGGCTATTTCATCCACACCTGTTGCTGACAGGTGTATAAAATCAAGCACACAGCCATGCAATCTCCATAGACAGACATTGGCAGTAGAATGCCCTTACTGATGAGCTCAGTGCCTTTCAATGTGGCTCCGGTCAACTGTAAGTGCTGTTATTGTAAAAATTGTCTGTCCTCGGTTGCAACACCAATCTGCCTCTGGAAGAAACATCAGCACAATAACTGTTTGCTGGGAGCTTCATGAAATGTCCACATACTTTTGGTCATGTGTGTTTTAGTGTATTGGGGCGATAATGGACTAGCGATCAGGTCACTTTTGACAGATATTGAGTCACTACTATGAAGACATGCAACAACCTTATCCCATTTCATTTAGATTACATTGGTCATTTCTTGCACTGTGTTGTTGAACTAATGGAAAACATCATTGGTTCCTAGAAAAGCACTATATAAATCCAATGTATTATTCTGAAATTAAATACCTGTCTCTGGTTCCACAGTATCTGCAGCAGACCCTCCATCCAATGCAGCCATTTTAGCTAGTGAAATGACTCCAGGCAATGCATCCAATACAGCCAGTGCAAATCAACCATCCAACACAGTCAGTGCAAATCAACCATCCAACGCAGCCAGTGCAAACCAACCATCCAACGCAGCCACTTCATCCAGTGCAACCACACCATCCTGTACAACACGTCGATGTCTGGCCAGCATGCTGATTGCGAAAGAAGCTCTGAGTCAGCCACAGTCTCCATCATGCATCTCAAATATCAGTCTGCCGTTAATAGTGTATGAAACTCTGTCTGTCGTAAGTCACTTTCTGTTCCTTTTAATTGAGTTTTGTACAATGTGATGAGTTTCAGAGATAACCTATTGACAGTTATATCATTATGTGATGAGGAATTATTCTCTTCCTAATAGGACACAAAAAACCTTCGCTTCGAGAGTCGTCTGCAAGTCATACTGGTAAGTACACATCAAAACATCCAGGGAGACATGTAAGTAAATGTGACATTTTGTAATACTACTCATTCTGATTCTAAACTACAGTCTTGGGAAGACCCTGACTTATCTTGGGACACATCAGTCTATCATCATGATATGGTTGTCCTGCCTGTCAGCAAAATCTGGACTCCTGAACTCCATGTGACTAATGGGTGAGTCCACTTACAACAGAATACAATAACTTCTGTTACGTTTCATTTATTTTTTATGTGGGTTGGTGATGGAAAAGCCCACTTCTAGATTTATCTCAGTCTTATTAGTGTCATGGTTATTATATTTCATCCTCCCACTTCTAGATTTATCTCAGTCTTATTAGTGTCATGGTTATTATATTTCATCCTCCCACTTCTAGATTTATCTCAGTCTTATTAGTATCATGGTTATTATATATCATCCTCCCACTTCTAGAGCTTAAACCATGTAAGTTACTAACACCAAACCAACTTCCAAATGTCCAGACTGCCCCCAACAGTGTGCTTGCATTCAGAATTGTTATAACATTTAGACTTTCTGAACTATAACCATTTTAAGTGATCATAAAAGCTCCATAGGGTTGAATGGAAAGTATTTTAAATGATCATAAAAGCTCCATAGGGTTGAATGGAAAGTATTTTAAATGATCATAAAAGCTCCATAGGGTTGAATGGAAAGTATTTTAAATGATCATAAAAGCTCCATAGGGTTGAATGGAAAGTATTTTAAATGATCATAAAAGCTCCATAGGGTTAAATGGAAAGTATTTTAAATGATCATAAAAGCTCCATAGGGTTGAATGGAAAGTATTTTAAATGATCATAAAAGCTCCATAGGGTTGAATGGAAAGTATTTTAAATGATCATAAAAGCTCCATAGGGTTGAATGGAAAGTATTTTAAATGATCATAAAAGCTCCATAGGGTTGAATGGAAAGTATTTTAAATGATCATAAAAGCTCCATAGGGTTAAATGGAAAGTATTTTAAATGATCATAAAAGCTCCATAGGGTTGAATGGAAAGTATTTTAATTTGCCACTGCTCTTACACCAGTCAAGCTATCAACACCAACCAGCGTTGACATGTTCAAACTGAGCCAACTTAGATTGTTTTTATACAGATTTGTTATACTATTTATACTTTCTGAACTATAACCATTTAAATGAACATGGGTTTGAATGAGAACCATAGGAATACACAGTAAGCTATTCAAAATGTTGCATAAATTAGCATGAAATAAAACTCACCAACAATAACTCTTGAACTGTTCAAGCTAGAGACGCCAAACCGACTTTTACATGTTCACTAGATCAATCTTCAGTTGTCTGTTTAGAGTGGCCAAATGTTTAGGTGTGACAGTTCTACTAGATCAATCTTCAGTTGTCTGTTTAGAGTGGCCAAATGTTTAGGTGGGACAGTTTTAGTAGATCAATCCTCAGTCTGTTCTCAACTTCTCATGTCTAAAGAGTGCAAACAACGATGAAGCACGGCAACAAGGATTTGCTGGTGCACAGCAACGGGACTATAGAGCACATGGTCATCATGAACACTGTGGTGGGCTGTGAGGTCAATCTGTACAACTACCCCTTCGCTTCAGATTTCTGTGCCATCGGAATCAATGTATGGGTACTTAGTGGTAAGTGCATCATTTCAATCCTCATTCTGTCTGCTAAACCGCTCTTGCACACAATTACTTACCAAAGATCTTACTAAAAACAAGATGTTACCAAAAACAACAAAAACATTTTTTAATCTGTGTAGCCTACTGCAATTCAGTATATAATGCAATTCAGTTTATTTGTTGTCTTTGGAATTTTCTATGCTCCCTGACTGTCTAGTTTTTATTTTGGGGCTGGACACAGTAAATATTATAATTATTTTTTTAAATGATTTTTAATTGAATTTATTTTGGGCAACAGACATATACAGCAAAATGCACAAAGTGGACCCAGAGGATATCATTTGAAAGTATTAATTAAAACGCGTTTCCAAAGTGGTCCTCAATGGTAAAAACAATAACACATATAATGATTAAAAGACAAGACAAAATTATAAACCACCATAAATACATTCATTTATATTGACATCCTAAAAAAGTGGCACTATTCACTGCCCTTCTCCCTAACCTTAAAAATCAACCATATTCATTTCACATTAAAACAATCTATTAATTGCACGTCATACCGATCCTTCAAATAAATACACCTGACCAGCAGTAGGGGCCACAAGGGGCAGTGGAGTGGTTTCTCTTACTTAGACAACCTTGTCCAAAGGAAAACCTTTGCCTGCTTTTAAAGCTATTTTTACTTTTTATTTGCTTGATCTCCAAGGGAAGGCTATTCCGTAGACAAATGACTGTATGGAAAAACATGCTCCTCGCAGTACTGTTTCCTCTTGGGAGTTTACAAGACAAAACACCAGCTCTGGTATTGTGACTGTGTTGGTTATAGACCATTTCAATGTGGTTTTTCATGTAACCTGGGGCACGGTCATTTAACATGTCAAACATATGATTAAGTTTAAGTTGGTCCACTCTGGACTCCAAAGACAACAAGCCCATCTCCCAGAACTCCTGTACCCCTATGTGGGTCCTAGGGGGGGACATTCAGCATATACCTGATAACATTATTTTGCATGACCTGCATTCTCTTTTTCAGCTTTTTTGATAGCCCACTATACCAAGCAGAGCAGCATAATCAAAATGACACTGTGATTCAATGTAGTGACAAGGTTGAGACAAGCAGTTTCTTAACTTGAATATTAAAATATCTAGTGTTACAATATAAAAATGTAAATTTGTTTGCTGCTAAAATTCTTTCTAAAATGGCAATCAGGTCTCCAGAAAGGGATTGATCTTGGGACACACCAAGATAAGATACACTTGTTTGAGATTCAACCTCCTTGCCTGCACAGTTTACCATTATCTGCACAGTTTACCGTTATCTCAGTTTACCGCCCTAAGCAATCTACGTTTTGTTCCAAACAAAATCGATTCAGTTTTTCACAAATGTAGTGACAATTTGTTGTCAGACAACCAATCTCTAACAAAATGCAATTCCTTACTCAGGGTCTCCTTTATGTAAACTGTATCCTTCCCTGATACCAGTATGGCTGAATCATCAGCATAAAGCAAGAGTTTGCACTTTACTGTATCTGGTATATAAGAAATAAGAGAGGCCCTAAAATGTATCCCTGTTGTACTCCACGGGATATTTCTTTGGCCTCTGACAGAACATCACCAACATTACATACTTGTGTTCCGTTGGTCAGATAGGTGGATAAGTCAAGTACCAGTGGAATGAGCTGTTCTAAAGCCAGATTGGAGTTCATGAAGACGTTTGTGCTCCAGAAGGTATCCCTCAAGTTGATTAAAAACTCATCTCTCAAAAACTTTGGAAGGTGGTGAGGATTGACACAGGCCATTTGTTTTACTGCTCTTCTTGTGGAGTGGAACCATCCGGGCTGTTTTGAGATCCTTGGGAAATGTACCACTACTAATAGAAAGGTTTACAATATGCGTTATCATTTTAGCAGTGACACAAGCACTATCCTTTATGAATCTTGCAGGAAGTTTATCCAGCCCAGTTGCTTTGTTTGTGCTCATTAAGCATAGTAGATTGGAAACGTTGTCCTCTTACCATGCACAGCTCAAACAAATCATTTGTGATACCTTTGCTATGGTAAAAGTTGTTAATGAAAGACTGGCCATAGTGTCCAGAGCAGGTGGGTAACTTCACTATGGCCAGTCTTAACCAAAGATGAGGCTATTGTGGTAAAAAATGTGTAAAATGTGTAAATAATTTGCAACCTTTGCCTGCTGATAGCATAAAACATAATCAACATCCAGGCCAATACTACAGGATTTTACCTTATGGGGAGTTTTTAAGCCAATTTCCTTTAAAATGTTCCAGTTTACGAGACAGATGTAAGTTGTCATTAACGGCGTCTATATAATGTTGGGATTTGGCCTTTTCCATTTTGTATCTTGCCTGGTTTCTACAGTTAATATAACCGTCATAATCTTGTTGTAGATTTGTCCTTCTGAATCTGGCCAGGTAGCGATCCCTTTTCCTTATGAGGTCTAAGATCTCGGAAATTATGCATTTCCCTGACCGCTGTTTGATTTGAATTTGTTTCATTGGAGCCAGAGAGTCGAGTGCAGACAGAAACAGATTTTTAAAAAGATACCAAGTTTGATCAACATCATCACAGTTTAGTACAGGAGACCAATACAAAATTACAAGTACTTCTACAAAACGTTCTTTTGAGTATTGTTTCATAGACCTTCATGTATTTATTACCTGCCTCTAGTAGTATTTTGGATTTCTTACGGGTACAGTAGGTTACCATATGATCACACCTGACTGACAGACGTTCTCTTGATCTGATACAATAATCAAATCCAAAGTTTACTGTCAATACACATCCGGGTTGGCTCAACAATCAGTTGTTTTAGTCCAAATAACTGATTAAAGTTATATAGGGCATTTACTAGTGTACTTTTCTTGGGTGATAACTGCACATTTGTATTAAAATAACCAAGCAGAATACATTCTCTATCAGCAAATACATTGTGATCTGTCACATCGTGTATGTAGGTGGCAGGGAAGTCAAGCGCAGGAGAATTAAACTTGGTATAAATTGAGTATTTTAATAACTTAAAACATAAACTTCAAAAGCAAAGTCCATAATAAAATAAATTTGGGTACAAGAACCCGTCGCACACCAATCCATAAAACACGAACATAACAATAAACAATCTCTGACATGGACATGAGGGGAAACAGAGGGTTAAATACACAACAATTAATGAATGGGATTGGAACCAGGTGTGTAAGAAGACCAGACAAAACCAATGGAAAATGAAACATAGATCAATGATGGCTAGAAGACCGGTGACGTCGATCGCCGAGCACCGCCCGAACAAAGAGAGGCATCGACTTCGGTAGAAGTCGTGACAGTGATCACAGCAATTCGATTCAAGTAAATCATAGAAATGATTCTGCTAAGGAGGCTGATAGCACACACCAACAAGTATAGGATGACGTTAAGGAAGAAGTATATCTACCCATGCAACCTCAAGACCATCCATTTTCAGATCTGAACGAGGGTTAAAATGCATATCATTCCTAGTAAAAACACACACGCCACCACCGTTTCGGTCAATTCTATGAACAGTATAACCTGGTAGCTCAACCTCATCGTCCTCAATTAACCCATCCAGCCATGTTAGGGGGCTGGACACAGTGAATATCATTATGGTACTTGTTAGGGGGCTGGACACAGTGAATATCATTATGGTACTTGTTAGGGGGCTGGACACAGTGAATATCATTATGGTACTTGTTAGGGGGCTGGACACAGTGAATATAATTATGGTACTTGTTAGGGGGCTGGACACAGTGAATATAATTATGGTACATGTTAGGGGGCTGGACACAGTGAATATAATTATGGTACTTGTTAGGGGGCTGGACACAGTGAATATAATTATGGTACTTGTTAGGGGGCTGGACACAGTGAATATCATTATGGTACTTGTTAGGGGGCTGGACACAGTGAATATCATTATGGTACTTGTTAGGGGGCTGGACACAGTGAATATCATTATGGTACTTGTTAGGGGGCTGGACACAGTGAATATCATTTTGGTACTTGTTAGGGGGCTGGACACAGTGAATATAATTATGGTACATGTTAGGGGGCTGGACACAGTGAATATAATTATGGTACTTGTTAGGGGGCTGGACACAGTGAATATCATTATGGTACTTGTTAGGGGGCTGGACACAGTGAATATAATTATGGTACTTGTTAGGGGGCTGGACACAGTGAATATAATTATGGTACTTGTTAGGCGGCTGGACACAGTGAATATCATTATGGTACTTGTTAGGGGGCTGGACACAGTAAATATCATTATGGTACTTGTTAGGGGGCTGGACACAGTGAATATAATTATGGTACTTGTTAGGGGGCTGGACACAGTGAATATAATTATGGTACTTGTTAGGGGGCTGGACACAGTGAATATCATTTTGGTACATGTTAGGGGGCTGGACACAGTGAATATCATTTTGGTACATGTTAGGGGGCTGGACACAGTGAATATCATTATGGTACTTGTTAGGGGGCTGGACACAGTGAATATAATTATGGTACTTGTTAGGGGGCTGGACACAGTGAATATAATTATGGTACATGTTAGGGGGCTGGACACAGTGAATATCATTTTGGTGCTCATTAGTGGGCTGGACACAATGAATATAATGGTTCACAAAAATGTTGGATTGGATCAGTCCTCTGATTTTTGGCTCTGTTTTTTCTCGGTTTCAGGAAGGAAAAAAATAACATTACACCGTTGTTTGTAAATTATAATAATAACAATGGACAATCTTTAATGCAAGTTATCTCCCAAATGAAATGCCTGCCAGAATTAATCAAACAGCTTCTTAGGGCCATGATTGACAGCTAGGATGAACTTGAGAAACATTGCTTTGATATTTATGACCTTAGATACCAGAGCCACTGTAAGAATGGACCTATCAGTGATGTTGTTACACCAAAGTGGCTCCCTCAGAAATATTAGTCAGGCTACTACCACTGGAGTAGGGTTTCAAATGTTGACTACTTTACTCAAAATCATTTACAACAGTTTTTTATGTGATGGTTTTTCCATCCATTTAGTTTTTCCCATCCTCTCCTGAGAACCAAGATAAAACCGAACCAAGAGCCAAAAATCATGGAATGAACTGAACCAAATATGTTGTGAATCGTTACACCCCTAATGCCTATTGATATAAAACATTTTTTTTTAGAAACTATGTTATGATCTTTGAGTGAGAGAACTAGTATCAAATATCTGCTTTTCCAGGATGTGGCATGTTCCTTAACTTTGGGAAAGTGAGCACAACTAACGCAAACCGTGGGGACTGGCTAACCGAGGCAGTGGAACTCAACGCTAAAGGAGGCAGAGATGATCGCAACTATCTATGGGTTAGTGAGTGCTCCGGGTGATTTCATTTTTTATTTATTTATGGGGGACATGTAAAGACACTACTTTTTCTATTTTATAAGGCGAAGCTTGAACAACAATTACACTCAAAAAAGACAATATGCTTGAATCAACATTAGCATAGCTAGATGTACACAACCGATGGTGAAGGATGTGGACTCATGGACATTAGAATTCTGAAAACATCTGACAGTTTGATTTTGAAGTGTAATGCTCTTCCCTTTCAATGTCAAACAAACGTTTAGATGCTAAAACTCTTTCTCTCTTGCCTATCTGTCTGTCTTCACAGGTGTCGCTGAAAATGCGGTCCGAAAACCCATTTCTGTCCCTGGTCCTGCCCAGTATACTGATCATTGTGGCAGATGTGGTGAGCTTCGCCCTGCCGCTGGGAGGGGGCGAGCGTATCTCCTTCAAGGTTACACTGGTTCTCAGCTTCATCATGTTCCTCATCATCCTCAACGACCTACTGCCTGGAGGAGGCCAGTGCAGCCCCATCATCCGTGAGTGTCCTGTTTAAACAGGGTTACATCAGTTACATCAAAACACAACAGCCTAGATTATCAATAAAACATTACATCATACAAGACATCACATTACTCTATTATTACAAATGTACAATATAAAATCCACCACAACATGACAATGTGTGTGTTTGTGTGTATAGAGTGCATCCATATAACACTCACACATCTCTCTCTCTCGTTGTTCTCCATAGGAAAGCACTTCTGTTTCTGTTTGGTCATCCTGGTGATGAGCACGTTGCAGTCTATGGTGCTCACACGTCTGGCTAAGTGTGGCACTCTCCGGCCCTGCAGCCTCTCCAAGTCCAAAGACTCGCTGCTTAAAGACACAGACAATGAAGAGGGTAAACGTTTTCACTCTTCTGTCATCTCAGTTACCCACAGAGCAAAATATATTTTTATGGTTGCCAAAGAAGACATAAAATAAAACGTCCTTATACAACCATTTATAACCTGACCATGATGTCATAATGACATTATTGCAACCAGTTTTACTGGGTACCCCATAAAAAAAAAATCATCACCAAGTTGTATTTTATTGATGCACAACCTTTTAATTCTTACCCTTTCACTGCAGTTAAAGCATGCAGTTGATGTCTTTCCCAGAATATTTTCTTGTTACCATCATTTGTCTCGTGTGTACGCTGGTCTGGCCAGCTACTCCATTTGATCTTTAATCTGTCACTGAAAACGATGTCATGAATGGTTTAAGGTTTAAATGAAGGGTGTGCCGAGTACTCGGACAAAACTAATATCGTAATGGATATGGAAACTTCCAAATGCAATAATGATACGAGTCTTTTTTGTAATTACCTGTGATCGGAAAATTTTCAGCTCCCAGCACGCATCTCTCTGTCACAAATAGTGTGAAGTGTTGTAAATAGCCTAACTAAATTGTCTGTAAAGAAACGGGCGAGTTATAGGTTAAGGCTGCTGTCACGATTGGATTAGAACAAGCGCATCTCTCCCTCCCTCACTTCCTGACTGTCCCCGGCACCAGTCACACATGCTAGGTTCACGTGCTAATCGATACTAGGAAATTCAGAAAATTCCGACTTCCTAAGTTGTTGTAGTTGTACACTATGGGAGGTTGGTGGCACCTTAATTGGTGAGGACAGGCTCATGGTAATGGCTGGAGTGGAATGGTATCAAATACATCAAACACATGGTTTCCATTCCATTAGCTCTGTTCCGGCCATTATTATGAGCCGTCCTCCTGTCAGCAGCCTCCTGTGTTGTACACCTACCTAGAGAAGAACCTTTAAACCACTTTCAGGAACAAGTGTTCTGTCAACAATGTCACTAAATCATGTAGGAACTCTAAACAAGGCACAGCAACCCTGGCTATTGGCGCCGTACAGACAACATCAGCTGCTATAGAATCACACAGGGTCACAGATACATTATCAGTGTGTTTCCGGCCCAGAATGGCGTCAAACTTTAACCATAACATTCAACACTGGCAGACATTTGATACTGGCAGTTTAACAAGTCATCAACAGATATGAGTTTAATATTATTCATCTTAAATTCCCCACTAAATTCTGTGCATTTTTAGCTGTCGGGATAGTTTCTTAGCTTTGAACAATGCGTGAATGAATGAAGGAACATACAGATGCGTTGTGAGATGTGCTCTGAATGACAGCGCAGTAATTTGCAATTGAGGTATGTTCTTTACCTGCATTTAAAGCACACTTCTGGGTTTTCGGATCACGAGTAAATCCGATTACAAGGATCAACTGTGATAAAACGGATACGATTACAAATAGTTTTAACAAAAATGCCTTCATTTTTTAGCTCTTTATTTAATAGTGTTATATTTAAGCAATAAGGCCTGAGGGGATGTGGTATACTGTATGGCCAATATATCACGGCTAAGGGCTGTTCTTATGCACGACACAACGCAGAGTGCCTTGATACAGCCCTTACCCGTGGTATATTGGACATATACCACAAACCCCAGAGGGGCCTTTTTGCTATTATAAAACTGGTTACCAACAAAATTAGTGCAGTAAAAATGTATGTTTTGTCATACCCGTGGTATACGGTCTGATATACCAAGGCTGTCAGCCAATCAGTATTCAGGGCTCGAACCACCTAACCACCTCTCTCTTACTTTGTCTAGTATCCAAATCTGATATTACTGTCATCAAACTGAAAGCCTCAGAGGAAGAGAAGATGAATACACCCCTCCAGAAGGTGGTGAAGTTTCTCAACAAAATGGCTGCACAAGACCAGAAAAAAGCAAGACGCCATCGCTTTGCCAACAAAGTGGACTTGATCTGTTTCTGTATCTATCTCACCATCCTCATTGTTTACGCAGTCGTCATTTTATATTTCTCCTTTGGTTCTTCATGTGAGATCAACCATTTAGAATTCTGGGAATACTAAATTCTTTATTTGCTTTTAACAAAAATATTTAAAGAAATGGTGGTCATAAAGAATGATAGAGAAAGCATTCCTATATCGTTCCCATTATGGCGTCTGTGAGCGCACGGGCAGTGCCATTGAGGCAATCTCCATTTTGAAGAAGTCCATTTTCTTCTTCTACTATTTCTATGATTTTGTAAACAAACTGAAAGGGTGCATACTGCCACATGTAGTGTGTACAGGTATAAAGTTAAGGTTGGCGATTTACTACCACATGCAGTTATGGAATGTTTGCTCACAATAATTAATTGGCTGATCCCTACTGATGACCCGAATGGAATCATGTGATCCTTCCTTCAAAATGGTTAAAGTCCCATGCTGCTGCCAATGCTAATACAGGCTTTTGGCCACAAGAGGTCTCTATCATTCTCTATGGTTTGGTCGTCACAAATTTGGAAGAACTAGCAAAAAGCTACCTTTTCAGCTTCTGTGTGTAATTTTTTTTATTTGTGTATTCTTCACTAGAGCTTTAAATTTCAACATGTTTAAAAATAGATAGTCATATGTGGAATAATGCATTTAGCAATTAGAATTCTAATGAATACATGGAAAGTGGATTGAAGTGCTATAATCCCCCAGAATAGAGCCCTAGAACTCTAATGAATACATGTAATGGGGACTGTAGTGCTATAATCCCCCAGAATAGAGGTCTAGAACTCTAATGAATACATGGACAGTGGACTGTAGCTGTAGTATTAGTAGTGTGGAAACAAATCAACAGTGTGTTATGTCCTATAGAGGCAGTGTGAAGGCCTTATATTATCTCCTAACTAAGCAGGTTCTCAACCTCAGGATGAGATATCAAATAGTTTCACGATCATCTCCTCCACCTGCGCTGGGCTGTATTTGCGGTACCTCTCAGGGTGTTTGGAGAAATCAGCATCGTCACATCTGTGTAAAGTACAGGCAAAGGACCATAATAAAGGAATAACCCTGTACCAGCGTTCTGTATGACATTCTTACTGCATATCACTATTGAACAGTGCTGAATAAAAAATATACTTGACATACAGTGCCTTGCAAAAGTATTCATCCCCCTTGGCGTTTTTCCTATTTTGTTGCATTACAACCTGTAATTTAAATAGATTTTTATTTGGATTTCATGTAATGGACATACACAAAATAGTCCAAATTGGTGAAGTGAAATGAACAAAATAACATGTTTTAAAATGTAATTTTTTTTTTTAGAACGGAAATGGCTATGAAGCCCCTAAATAAGATCTGGTGCAACCAATTACCTTCAGAAGTCACATAATTAGTTAAATAAAGTCCACCTGTGTGCAATCTAAGTATCACATGATCTCAGTATATATACACACCTGTTCTGAAAGGCCCCAGAGTCTGCAACAACACTAAGCAAGGGGCACCACCAAGCAAGCGGCTCCATGAAGACCAAGGAGCTCTCCAAACAGGTCAGGGACAAAGTTGTGGAGAAGTACAGATCAGGGTTGGGTTATAAAAAAAATATCAGAAATGTTGAACATCCCACGGAGCACCATTAAATCCATTATTAAAATATGGAAAGAATATGGCACCACAACAAACCTGCCAAGAGAGGGCCGCCCACAAAAACTCACGGATTAGGCAAGGAGGGCATTAATCAGAGAGGCAACAAAGAGACCAAAGATAACCCTGAAGGAGCTGCAATGCTCCACAGCGGAGATTGGAGTATCTGTCCACAGGACCACTTTAAGCCACACCACAGAGCTGGGCTTTACGGAAGAGTGGCCAGAAAAAAGCCATTGCTTCAAGAAGAAAATAAGCAAACATGTTTGTTGTTCGCCAAAAGGCATGTGGGAGACTCCCCAAACATATGGAAGAAGGTACTCTGGTCAGATGAGACTAAAACTGAGCTTTTTGGCCATCAAGAAAAACGCTATGTCTGGTGCTAATCCAACACCTCCCATGACCCTGAGAACACCATCCCCACAGTGAATTATGGTGGTGGCAGCATCATGCTGTGGGGATGTTTTTCACCGGCATGGACTGGGAAACTGGTCAGAATTGAAGGAATGATGGTTGGCGCTAAATACAGGGAAATTCTTGAGGGAAACCTGTTTCAGTCTTCCAGAGATTTGAGACTGGGACAGAGGTTCACCTTCCAGCAGGACAATGACCCTAAGCATACTGCTAAAGCAACACTCAAGTGGTTTAAGGGGAAAAATGTAAATGTCTTGGAATGTCCTAGTCAAAGCCCAGACCTTAATCCAATTGAGAATCTATGGTATTACTTAAAGATTGCTGTACACCAGCGGAAGCCATTGCCTTGAAGAATGGGTATAAATCCCAGTGGCTAGATGTGCTAAGCTGATAGCAACATACCCCAAGAGACTTGCAGCTGTAATTGCTGCAAATGGTGGCTCTACAAAGTATTGACTTTGGGGGGGTGAATAGTTATGCACGCTCAAGTTCTGTTTTTTTTTGGTCTTATTTCTTGTTTATTTCACAATAAAAAATTGTTTGCACCTTGAAAGTGGTAGGCATGTTGTGTAAAACAAATGATACAAACCCCCCCAAAAATCAATTTTAATTCCAGGTTGTAAGGCAACAAAATCAGAAAAATGCCACGGGAGGTGAATACTTTTGCAAGCCACTGTAGATGTCAAAACATACATGGTACACCTCAGTTTCAGCTACAGTATTTGAAACATATAATTTAGCCAACCACTATAGAAGTATTTCTACAACTTCAATTTTAAATGCAATGGGCAAATTATAAATCAATATCATGTTTGCAATTCCTTTTCGGTCCATGGGGTGTACATTTTGTTATTTTGATTTCCGAGTCAAAACGGAGTGAAAAAACTGAAAACGAGAGCCTTACACCCATCGAGCCACTTCCTATGGAAGGATCGATTGGTTTCAGGGAGATGACAAAGACATCTACACGTAAATACATTACAGTCCTTACCTAAATGGCCGGTGGTTCGTGAGCAAAGTATTATTATTATTTCGAGGGTAGTTTCCAAATGTACAATAAGTTTGACTCTTTATCTACCCCTCCCTCTCCATATGTGTACCAAGCCGTCATATCTTGTCAGTCCAGTAGGGACCTTTGTCTCATGTAAGTGTGTATGTGTATTCTGTGTTATTTATTTAGTATATAAATAATTTAATCAATTTGTGTAGTACTGAATAATCAACTTCTTACGTGGTGCCCCAAATTCCTAATGAGTTAATTGTTACATGATTCATTTAATTGTGTAACAATTAAACACAGTTAGTTGATTCGATAAATAACAGTCACCACATTAATGCAAGTCACATCACCCCTCATCCTAAATTTTACTCACTCTAGTTCAACAGCACTTTGATTAAATCGATGTAATGTTTCAATTTGCGTCAAGTGTGTTTTTTATCCACTAGATGGCAGTAATGTTCTACCATTGTAACCTAAATAAATTGTCATGACACTGTCTCACTGGGCATTTTCTAATGTGAAAGGTTTGCTGCAACTGCATGATTATGGCAGTAGAGTGATAAAGATTCATAGCCCAAGGCCCGAACCTACAAGCACAAACAACAAACAGATGACTGGGTGCACTTACACATAAAAGTCTTGGACGATGTAGGCGTGCCTGACAAATGTTGTCAATACAATATAGAAAAAGCCAAACGGATCCTCTATCTGCCCCAAAATGTTTTTTGAAGCTCATTAAAGAAGTGTGTGTGGTCAATGGTGAGGCAAGAAAAGCCTGACCCTGGTGCGTGTGTTTGCATGTGTGTTCATTTCTGGACTGATGTAATGGATATAAATTCCATTATAAGAAATGCACTAGAAAATGACTATAATTGCTTCAAACCACACATTTCATTATATTATAGCACTGCAGTGGTAGTTTTATTGCTGTTTTAAGGCTCCTATTGTAGACATACTGCCTAGTTGCCAACGTAACTTGTAGAATGTGCAACTCAATGCATTCAAGCCTGACTTTCTGTTTTCAGAGCATCTCCACAAACAACAGACAAGGAGCCAGAGATCATCAGACACCAGTTGATAATTGAAGTACCAAAAAAGCCAGTAGACATCATACTGACAGAGATGTTTTTTAAGTATAAAGTACAAGTCATATTATATACTGAACAAAAATATAAACGCAACATGCAACAATTTTACTGAGTTACAGTTCAAATAAGGAAATCAGTCAATTGAAATAAATGCATTAGGCCATAATCTATGGATTTCACATGACTGGGCAGGGGTACAGCCATGGGTGGACCTGGGAGGACATAGGCCCACCCACTTGGGAGCCAGGCCCACCCATTGGTTTTTCCCACAAAAGGGCTTTATTACAGACAGAAATACTCCTCAGTTTCATCAGCTGTCTGGGTGGCTGGTCTCAGACGACCTTGCAGTGAAGAAGCCGGATGTGGAGGTCCTGGGCAGTCAGCATGCCAATTGTACGCTCCCTCAAATCTTAAGACATCTGTGGCATTGTGTTGTGTGACAAAACTGCACATTTTAGAGTGGCCTTTTATTGTCCCCAGCACAAGGTGCACCTGTGTAATGACCGTGCTGTTTAATCATCTTCTTGACATGCCACACCTGTCAGGTGGATGGTTTAACTTGGCAAAGGAGAAATGCTCACTAACAGGAATGTAAACAAATTTGTGCACAAAATTTGCAAGAAATGTGTTTTTTGTGCCTATGGGATATTTCTGGGATCTTTTATTTCAGCTCACGAAACATGGGACCAACACTTTACATGTAGCGTTTAGATTTTTGTTTAGTATAGCTGTATCTCTACTCGAACATGTGTTAAATGTAGTGGTAGTACAAGGAACCTATACTCTCAAAAAGTGAGCAATACAACCGTAAAATGGCTAAACAGATACAACAATATGCAACACTATATACATTGCACCAGGAGATGTCTGACTCTTTGCACACTCACTGGACTCTACCCACACACTCACACATACGTTGTCACTGCATCACACACTACATACACTCACACACATAACATGCACACAAAGTGATGTACTGCGTACGGCCCAGCACATCACTGGGATCAAGCTTCCTGCCATCCAGGAACTCTATACCAGGCAGTGTCAGAGGAAAGCCCTAAAAATTGCCAAAGACTCCAGCCACCGTAGTCATAGACTGTTCTCTCTGCTACCGCATGGCAAGCGGTACCGGAGTGCAAATTCTAGGTCCAAAACACTCCTTAACAGCTTCTATCCCCAAGTCATAAGACTGCTGAACAGCTAATCAAATGGCCAGCCTTACTATTTACATTACCCCCCCCCTTTTGTTTACACTCCCTGCTACTCTTTATTATCTATGCATAGTCACTTTACCCCATGTATATAGCCTCCTTATTGTTATTTTATTGTTGCCCTTTAAAAAAAAAAATGCTATTGTTAATTTTCTTACTTTTTAACTGCATTGTTGGGTGGGGCATTTCACTGTAAAGTCTACACCTGTTCTATTCGGCATATGTGACAAATACAATATGATTGATTGTCTAGAAAACAACTAGAGTAAAGGGTAACCATGGTCTCCCGAGTGGTGCAGCGGTCTAAGGCACTGCATCTCAGTGCAAGAGGCGTCACTACAGTTCCTGGTTCGAATCCAGGCTGTATCACATCCGGCCGTGATTGGGAGTTCCCATAGGGCGGTAGGGGTAGGCCGTCATTGTAAATAAGAATTTGTTCTTAACTGACTTGCCTAATTAAATAAAATAATTTAAATAAACATTAAGGGCAGACGTGCGTTCTGTTTGCTATGTTGCAGAACGGTTTGTACCGAACGACACGTTTTCCAAAAATGCTGTTGTACGTTCTTGAACAGACTTTTAGGTATGTTTGCTCCCGTTTTGTGGGTGCGGTGAAATGTGAAGCAATGAGTGACATATTTAAAGGGCAGTGGCCATGCTGACAGCGTTCCCCAAACTAACCCGTCCCATATACTTTTTTTACTGATCGTTCAGTACAGCACCGTTTCCATTCAATTGAACGTTCCAGACCGTAAAAACGTACTGACCGCAGCCCTGGTTTCCTTGACACAGATTAAGCCTAGTTCTAGACAAAAAAGCACTTTCAATAAATCATCTCCATTGAGCTTGATTTTTAGTCTAGGACTAGCCTCAATCTGTGTACATTAGCAGCAACAGAAATATTACACTGAGTAGATGTAGGTAGGTACAGCCATAGTGGGGCAAACTATTCTCCAACTTGCCACTAAAATTATTATGACATTCTCATTCATTATTTAGTTTTATTGTGGCCATGGAACCTTTGGGTCAGCATAGCACCCACCAAAAATGTAATGTCAAACACCCTACGAGAGCTTTTAAACCCAGTCTCTACGTTCAGCGGTGTACACTTTTAACATTAGGATATCCTGTGGGAGCAGCTAGAACCTTTTAGCACTCTGGTTGCTAATATGTCAAAGAATATGGCTCCATTTCACAACCAGGGGCAAATGAGCGAGATTTACTACATTGAAATTAGGACTGGGATTGTTGTGTTTTACTTTTTATTTTATTTTTACTCTTGAGCCAAAAAAACTCACGTTACATGTGGACCCCCATAGTACATCTGGTTATTCTCAACAGAAAAGTCTGTAAATTATTCAGTTGTTCCTGATGCTTTCATCAGAGGAAGAACCACCGTGCTAACCCTTCTGATGCTATACATAAATATCAGAGTTACTCTCTAATTTAAACTGTGGGTAGATGCATATGTCCAGACAATTAGTCCACAACCAGCTGTCAAAACAAGCTGCTTTATGAACCACTAGTGAGGAGATAGCAACCTTTCTCCATTACCCAGAGAGAAAGCAGTACCAGTGAAACCACAATGCTGTCTGGTGCCCATGCATGATGCCTTTTCAAATAAACCAACTCAATCCCTTTTGTATTATTGTCTGTATGAAGTCTGTATGGTCAACAATATGATAACAGCCTACGGTCTATTGAGGTCCAGTGAAACATATAGCCAACTATAGGTTTTAGAGGCAGCTGGAGGTGCAGTATATCCGGTTCTGACCAGTCACTTTAATTAGTAATTACCTGTCTGTTGTGGTTGTTGTTTACACAAGATGGTGAAATGAATCCTGGGAGGTTAATTTAATAACTCATTATTTTGGGATTATAGCCAAGCACATCCTGTACAATATCGAATATCATATTCACACGTAGACAGTTTGTGGGGGTGTGCATGTTCTCGTGGAAGACTTCTGTGACAAAATGTTCCAGAGCAGCCTTTATAAGGGTCAGCCCAGGTGAGGCATTGGCTAGAGGACAGGAGAAGGCAAGTGGTGATCACTAAGCAGCTAAACGTAGGTTTTCAGTTCTTCTAACAGTTTCATTGGAGGAAACTCGTCATCATTTCTACTAAGACTGTGCAACAATGTCCAACTGACCATGTACTTTGTGACAGGAGGACGTGTAGGGATGAGACCCATGGACCACAGCATGATGAAATGTCTCTCTCTACTCTTGCTAACTGGTAAGACATTTGGCTCCATTTTACTCCTCTTAAACAGGCACAAATTACACTAGAAGAATAACGTCTTTATCGTTCCTATTAGCAGATTTTAAGTTAAAATTGCGAAACAAGCATTTCAAACGGTTATCGCAAGCTGAAATATTCAAAACATGTTTTAAACGGATCATTTTGACGCACTGCTTGGGCTGTGTGTGAAAAAAATGCAGCACATTGCCTTTCAAACAGATTATCTTACTAAAGTCATGAAAACAATTAGAAATAAAATATTCAAATACATTTAAGTGTATTTAAGCTGTATAACATTTTGCACTAAAAGCTGGCCACGTAGTATGTTGTTTGATCTAAACCTGGTACTCTCATCTCTAGTTCATTATCACTCCAATATAACTGATTTGGAGTACCAGGTTTAGATCACTTTTCACACTTATTGAGACACTACTATGAAGTCATCAGAAATACTCTAAATGGGGAGATGGGAAACTACATTGGATTCGTATTAACGCCCATTGTGTACAATGTCCATGCGTTGTCAATTGGCCGCACAGTGCATTCTGGGTAAATCTGGGACAAGGAGTGCACTCCAATGAGTGAATAGGAGTCAATTGGGCGCTAACCCAAAAACCCAACATTAGCATGAATTACATGAAAAGAAAGCACAACATTAGAAATATCTTCAGACATCTGAGATATTTAACTTGTTTACCTAGTTTTTGATTTGTGACTACGTACTTTTAAAGAAAAATAAACAGGTTACGAGTCTAGTGTAACAGTACTCTTCTTGCGTTGTGTACAATCAATCCTCGACACGAATTCCAACGTGTAGCACCAGTCATGGAGATTTATTCTGATAGGAACAGCACAAAATTGCACGTCATGCAATGCACGGCTCACCATCCAACTCTGCACTCACGCACGTTGGTTTGGTGCTTGTTCACTGGGCATGTAGTTACCAAAATAATACAATTACAATATACAATATACTATCTTTAACAATGTACCTGATAGGAACAGCACAAAATTGCACGTCATGCAATGCACGGCTCACCATCCAACTCTGCACTCACGCACTGTACAAAATATATGAACCCCCCCCACCAGACACAGTAAGTTGCTAGCTAGTACTGGCGGGAATTCTTTACAACAAAATGCACAACCAATATTCTCCAAAAAACACTGCATCTTATGTGTGATGTTCGAATAACATTTACAAACCGGTTGATATAAATTGTACATTTAAATCATCACTTGGGAGTATAAAAATCACTTTTGACGTACAGTGCTTTGCAACCAACAACTTACCGTTGGTTTGGTGCTTGTTCACTGGGACGATTCTAACTGAAACATCCTCCCTCGTAAGCAAGCTACGCAAACCAGCCAATAAGATGCCATGTTGAGTAGGTGAAGGCAAGACAAAACTAAAACCAAAAACCCATTGGCTTAACAATAAAGTGGCAAGGGGAATCACCAATATAACCCTGTTACACTAGGAACTAACTTTCTACAAGGGATTTCGGAACGATTAGTTTAACCGCATGACACAGCATATGCCAACGTGAACGCGATTGTCTAATGGGCGGAGCGTTATACGTGCCTCCATTCATTGACCAATGAGATTCCTATCTCCTCATTTCTTCAAGTATTTCTGCTACCATGAAGCAAGGCAACAACCTTATCCGATTGAATTTAGATTGCGTTTTTTATTTATTGAACGGTGGTTAAAATATTGGAAGGCATCATTGGTTCCTAGAAAATAGATATATAAATCCAATGTATTATTCTGAAATGATTATACCTGTCTCTGGTTCCACAGTGTCTGCAGCAGACCCTGCATCCAATGCAGCCATTTTAGCTAGTGAAATGACTCCAGGCAATGCATCCAATACAGCCAGTGCAGGCCAAGCATCCAATACATCCACTACTACATCCACTGCAGCCCAACCATCCAACCCAGCCAGTGCAGCCCAACCATCCAACCCAGCCAGTGCAGCCCAACCATCCAACCCAGCCAGTGCAAACCAACCATCCAACCCAGCCAGTGCAAACCAACCATCCAACCCGGCCAGTGAAAGCCAACCATCCAACCCGGCCAGTGAAAGCCAACCATCCAACACGGCCAGTGCAAACCAACCATCCAACACGGCCAGTGCAAACCAACCATCCAACACAGCCAGCGCAAACCAACCATCCAACACAGCCAGTGCAAACCAACCATCCAACACAGCTAGTGCAAACCAACCATACAACGTAGCCATTTCATCCAGTGCAACCACACCATCCTGTACAACACGTCGATGTCTGGCCAGCATGCTGATTGCGAAAGAAGCTCTGAGTCAGCCACAGTCTCCATCATGCATCTCAAATATCAGTGTGCCGTTAATAGTGTATGAAACGCTGTCTGTCGTAAGTCATTTTCTGTTCTTTTTAATTGAGTTTTGTACAATGTGATGAGTTTCAGAGATAACCTATTGACAGTTATATCATTATGTGATGAGGAATTATTCTCTTCCTAATAGGACACAAAAAACCTTCGCTTCGAGAGTCGTCTGCAAGTCATACTGGTAAGTACACATCAAAACATCCAGGGAGACATTTAAGTAAATGTGACATTTTGTAATACTACTCATTCTGATTCTAAACTACAGTCTTGGGAAGACCCTGACTTATCGTGGGACACATCAGTCTATCATCATGATATGGTTGTCCTGCCTGTCAGCAAAATCTGGACTCCTGAACTCCATGTGACTAATGGGTGAGTCCACTTACAACAGAATACAATAACTTATGTTACGTTTCATTTATTTTTATGTGGGTTGGTGATGGAAAAGCCCACTTCTAGATTTATCTGTCTTATTAGTGTCATGGTTATTATATTTCATCCTCCCACTTCTAGATTTATCTCAGTCTTATTAGTGTCATGGTTATTATATTTCATCCTCCCACTTCTAGATTTATCTCAGTCTTATTAGTGTCATGGTTATTATATTTCATCCTCCCACTTCTAGATTTATCTCAGTCTTATTAGTATCATGGTTATTATATTTAATCCGCCCACTCTAGAGCTTAAACCATGTAAGTTACTAACACCAAACCAACTTCCAAATGTCCAGACTGCCCCCAACAGAGTGCTTGCATTCAGAATTGTTATAACATTTAGACTTTCTGAACTATAACCATTTTAAATGATCATAAAAGCTCCATAGGGTTGAATGGAAAGTATTTTAAATGATCATAAAAGCTCCATAGGGTTGAATGGAAAGTATTTTAAATGATCATAAAAGCTCCATAGGGTTAAATGGAAAGTATTTTAAATGATCATAAAAGCTCCATAGGGTTGAATGGAAAGTATTTTAAATGATCATAAAAGCTCCATAGGGTTGAATGGAAAGTATTTTAAATGATCATAAAAGCTCCATAGGGTTGAATGGAAAGTATTTTAAATTATCATAAAAGCTCCATAGGGTTAAATGGAAAGTATTTTAAATGATCATAAAAGCTCCATAGGGTTGAATGGAAAGTATTTTAAATGATCATAAAAGCTCCATAGGGTTGAATGGAAAGTATTTTAATTTGCCACTGCTCTTACACCAGTCAAGCTATCAACACCAACCAGCGTTGACATGTTCAAACTGAGCCAACTTAGATTGTTTTTATACAGATTTGTTATACTATTTATACTTTCTGAACTATAACCATTTAAATGAACATGGGTTTGAATGAGAACCATAGGAATACACAGTAAGCTATTCAAAATGTTGCATAAATTAGCATGAAATAAAACTCACCAACAATAACTCTTGAACTGTTCAAGCTAGAGACGCCAAACCGACTTTTACATGTTCACTAGATCAATCTTCAGTTGTCTGTTTAGAGTGGCCAAATGTTTAGGTGGGACAGTTTTAGTAGATCAATCCTCAGTTGTCTGTCCTCAACTTCTCATGTCTAAAGAGTGCAAACAACGATGAAGCACGGCAACAAGGATTTGCTGGTGCACAGCAACGGGACTGTAGAGCACATGGTCATCATGAACACTGTAGTGGGCTGTGAGGTCAATCTGTACAACTACCCCTTCGCTTCAGATTTCTGTGCCATCGGAATCAATGTGTGGGCAATTAGTGGTAAGTGCATCATTTCAAACCTCATTCTGTCTGCTAAACAGCTCTTGCACACAATTACTTACCAAAGATCTTACTAAAAACAAGATGTTACCAAAAACAACAAAAACATTTTTTAATCTGTGTAGCCTACTGCAATTCAGTATATAATGCAATTCAGTTTATTTGTTGTCTTTGGCATTTTCTATGCTCCCTGACTGTCTAGTTTTTATTTTTGGGCTGGACACAGTAAATATTATTATAATTTTTTAAAATTATTTTTAATTGAATTTATTTTGGGCAACAGACATATACAGCAAAATGCACAAAGTGGACCAAGAGGATATCACTTGAAAGTATTCATTAAAACACTTGTTTCCAAAGTGGTCCTCGATGGTAAAAACAATAACACATATAATGATTAAAAGACAAGACAAGATTATAAACCACCATAAATACATTCATTTATCTTGACATCCTAAAAAAGTGCCACTATTCACTGCCCTTCTCCCTAACCTTAAAAATCAACCATATTAATTTCACATTAAAACAATCTATTAATTGCACGTCATACCGATCCTTCAAATAAATACACCTGACCAGCAGTAGGGGCACAAGGGGCAGTGGAGTGGTTTCTCTTACTTAGACAACCTTGTCCAAATGAAAACCTTTGCCTGCTTTTAAAGCTATTTTTACTTTTTATTTGCTTGATCTCCAAGAGAAGGCTATTCCATAGACAAATGCCTGTATGGAAAAACGTGCTCCTCGCAGTACTGTTTACTCTTGGGTTTTCCATGTAACCTGGGGCACGATCATTTAAGATGTCAAACATATGATTAAGTTGGTCCACTCTGGACTCCAAAGGCAACAAGCCCACCTCCCTGAACTCCTCCTGTACCCCTATGTGGGTCCTAGGGGGGGACATTCAGCATATACCTGATAACATTATTTTGCATGACCTGCATTCTCTTTTTCAGCTTCTTTTCAGCTTTTTGATAGCCCACACCAAGCAGAGCAGAATAATCAAAATGACACTGAATCAAGGTTGAGACAAGCAGTTTCTTAACTTTAATGTTAAAATATCTAGTGTTACAATATAACAATGTCAATTTGTTTGCTGCTAAAATTCTTTCTAAAATGGCAATCAGGTCTCCAGAAAGGGATTGATCTAGGGACACACCAAGATAAGATACACTTGTTTGAGATTCAACCTCCTTGCACAGTTTACCGTTATCTTGTCAGCCCTAAGCAATCTACGTTTTGTTCCAAACAAAATCGATTCAGTTTTTCCCAAATGTAGTGACAATTTGTTGTCAGACAACCAATCTCTAACAAAATGCAATTCCTTACTCAGGGTCTCCTCTATGTAAACGGCATCCTTCCCTGATACCAGTATGGCTGAATCATCAGCATAAAGCAAGAGTTTGCACTTTACTGTATCTGGCATATCATTAACGTAAATAAGAGGCCCTAAAATGTATCCCTGTTGTACTCCACGGGATATTTCTTTGGCCTCTGACAGAACATCACCAACATTACATACTTGTGTTCCGTTGGTCAGATAGGTGGATAAGTCAAGTATCAGTGGAATAAGCTGTTCTAAAGCCAGATTGGAGTTCATAAGTCAAGTATCGGTGGAATGAGCTGTTCTAAAGCCAGATTGGAGTTCATAAGTCAAGTACCAGTGGAATGAGCTGTTCTATAGCCAGATTGGAGTTCATAAGTCAAGTACCAGTGGAATGAGCTGTTCTGAAGCCAGATTGGAGTTCATAAGTGAAGTACCAGTGGAATGAGCTGTTCTGAAGCCAGATTGGAGTTCATAAGTCAAGTACCAGTGGAATGAGCTGTTCTAAAGCCAGATTGGAGTTCATAAGTCAAGTACCAGTGGAATGAGCTGTTCTGAAGCCAGATTGGAGTTCATAAGTCAAGTATCAGTAGAATGAGCTGTTCTAAAGCCAGATTGGAGTTCATAAGTCAAGTACCAGTGGAATGAGCTGTTCTAAAGCCAGATTGGAGTTCATAAGTCAAGTACCAGTGGAATGAGCTGTTCTAAAGCCAGATTGGAGTTCATAAGTCAAGTACCAGTGGAATGAGCTGTTCTGAAGCCAGATTGGAGTTCATAAGTCAAGTACCAGTGGAATGAGCTGTTCTGAAGCCAGATTGGAGTTCATAAGTCAAGTACCAGTGGAATGAGCTGTTCTAAAGCCAGATTGGAGTTCATAAGTCAAGTACCAGTGGAATGAGCTGTTCTGAAGCCAGATTGGAGTTCATAAGTCAAGTATCAGTAGAATGAGCTGTTCTAAAGCCAGATTGGAGTTCATAAGTCAAGTACCAGTGGAATGAGCTGTTCTAAAGCCAGATTGGAGTTCATAAGTCAAGTACCAGTGGAATGAGCTGTTCTGAAGCCAGATTGGAGTTCATAAGTCAAGTACCAGTGGAATGAGCTGTTCTAAAGCCAGATTGGAGTTCATAAGTCAAGTACCAGTGGAATGAGCTGTTCTGAAGCCAGATTGGAGTTCATAAGTCAAGTACCAGTGGAATGAGCTGTTCTAAAGCCAGATTGGAGTTCATAAGTCAAGTACCAGTGGAATGAGCTGTTCTGAAGCCAGATTGGAGTTCATAAGTCAAGTATCAGTAGAATGAGCTGTTCTAAAGCCAGATTGGAGTTCATAAGTCAAGTACCAGTGGAATGAGCTGTTCTAAAGCCAGATTGGAGTTCATAAGTCAAGTACCAGTGGAATGAGCTGTTCTGAAGCCAGATTGGAGTTCATAAGTCAAGTACCAGTGGAATGAGCTGTTCTAAAGCCAGATTGGAGTTCATAAGTCAAGTACCAGTGGAATGAGCTGTTCTGAAGCCAGATTGGAGTTCATAAGTCAAGTATCAGTAGAATGAGCTGTTCTAAAGCCAGATTGGAGTTCATAAGTCAAGTACCAGTGGAATGAGCTGTTCTAAAGCCAGATTGGAGTTCATAAGTCAAGTACCAGTAGAATGAGCTGTTCTGAAGCCAGATTGGAGTTCATAAGTCAAGTACCAGTGGAATGAGCTGTTCTAAAGCCAGATTGGAGTTCATAAGTCAAGTACCAGTGGAATGAGCTGTTCTAAAGCCAGATTGGAGTTCATAAGTCAAGTACCAGTGGAATGAGCTGTTCTGAAGCCAGATTGGAGTTCATAAGTCAAGTACCAGTGGAATGAGCTGTTCTAAAGCCAGATTGGAGTTCATAAGTCAAGTACCAGTGGAATGAGCTGTTCTGAAGCCAGATTGGAGTTCATAAGTCAAGTATCAGTAGAATGAGCTGTTCTAAAGCCAGATTGGAGTTCATAAGTCAAGTACCAGTGGAATGAGCTGTTCTAAAGCCAGATTGGAGTTCATGAGTCAAGTACCAGTAGAATGAGCTGTTCTGAAGCCAGATTGGAGTTCATAAGTCAAGTACCAGTAGAATGAGCTGTTCTGAAGCCAGATTGGAGTTCATAAGTCAAGTACCAGTGGAATGAGCTGTTCTAAAGCCAGATTGGAGTTCATAAGTCAAGTACCAGTGGAATGAGCTGTTCTAAAGCCAGATTGGAGTTCATAAGTCAAGTACCAGTGGAATGAGCTGTTCTAAAGCCAGATTGGAGTTCATAAGTCAAGTACCAGTGGAATGAGCTGTTCTAAAGCCAGATTGGAGTTCATAAGTCAAGTACCAGTGGAATGAGCTGTTCTAAAGCCAGATTGGAGTTCATGAAGACGTTTGTGCTCCAGAAGGTATCCCTCAAGTTGATTAAAAACTCATCTCTCAAAAACTTTGGAAGGTGGTGAGGATTGACACAGGCCATTTGTTTTACTGCTCTTCTTGTGGAGTGGAACCATCCGGGCTGTTTTGAGATCCTTGGGAAATGTACCACTACTAATAGAAAGGTTTACAATATGTGTTATCATTTTAGCAGTGACACAAGCACTATCCTTTATGAATCTGGCAGGAAGGTTATCCAGCCCAGTTGCTTTGTTGGTGCTCATTAAGCATAGTAGATTGGAAACGTTGTCCTCTGTTACCAGGCACAGCTCAAAAAAATAATTTGTGATACCTGTGCTATGGTAAAAGTTGTTAATGAAAGACTGGCCATAGTGTCCAGAGCAAGTGGGTAACTTCTTAACCAGAGATGAGGCTATTGTGGTAAAAAAAATGTGGTAAAATAATTTGCAACCTTTGCCTGCTACATAAAACATCATCAATATCCAGGCCAATACTACAGAATTTTACCTTATGGGGAGTTTTTAAACCAATTTCCTTAAAAATGTTCCACAGTTTACGAGACAGATGTAAGTTGTCATTAACGGCATCTATATAATGTTGCGATTTGGCCTTTTCCATTTTGTATCTTGCCTGGTTTCTACAGTTAATATAATCGTCATAATCTTGTTGTAGATTTGTCCTTCTGAATCTGGCCAGGTAGCGATCCCTTTTCCTTATGAGGTCTAAGATCTCGGAAATTATGCATTTCCCTGACCGCTGTTTGATTTGAATTTGTTTCATTAGAGCCAGAGAGTCGAGTGCAGACAGAAACAGATTTTTAAAAAGATACCAAGTTTGATCAACATCATCACAGTTTAGTACAGGAGACCAATACAAAATTACAAGTACTTCTACAAAACGTTCTTTTGAGTATTGTTTCATAGACCTTCATGTATTTATTACCTGCCTCTAGTAGTATTTTGGATTTCTTACAGGTACAGTAGGTTACCATATGATCACACCTGACTGACAGACGTTCTCTTGATCTGATACAATAATCAAATCCAAAGTTTACTGTCAATACACATCCGGGTTGGCTCAACAATCAGTTGTTTTAGTCCAAATAACTGATTAAAGTTATATAGGGCATTTACTAGTGTACTTTTCTTGGGTGATAACTGCACATTTGTATTAAAATAACCAAGCAGAATACATTCTTTATCAGCAAATACATTGTGATCTGTCACATTGTGTATGTAGGTGGCAGGGAAGTCAAGCGCAGGAGAATTAAACTTGGTATAAATTGAGTATTTTAATAACTTAAAACATAAACTTCAAAAGCAAAGTCCATAATAAAATAAATTTGGGTACAAGAACCCGTCGCACACCAATCCATAAAACACGAACATAACAATAAACAATCTCTGACAAGGACATGAGGGGAAACAGAGGGTTAAATACACAACAATTAATGAATGGGATTGGAACCAGGTGTGTAAGAAGACCAGACAAAACCAATGGAAAATGAAACATAGTTCAATGATGGCTAGAAGACCGGTGACGTCGATCGCCGAGCACCGCCCGAACAAAGAGAGGCATCGACTTCGGCAGAAGTCGTGACAGTGATCACAGCAATTCGATTCAAGTAAATCATAGAAATGATTCTGCTAAGGAGGCTGATAGCACACACCAACAAGTATAGGATGACGTTAAGGAAGAAGTATATCTACCCATGCAACCTCAAGACCATCCATTTTCAGATCTGAACGAGGGTTAAAATGCATATCATTCCTAGTAAAAACACACACGCCACCATCGTTTCGGTCAATTCTATGAACAGTATAACCTGATAGCTCAACCTCATCGTCCTCAATTAACCCATCGAGCCATGTTAGGGGGCTGGACACAGTGAATATAATTATGGTACATGTTAGGGGACTGGACACAGTGAATATAATTATGGTACATGTTAGGGGGCTGGACACAGTGAATATAATTATGGTACATGTTAGGGGGCTGGACACAGTGAATATAATTATGGTACATGTTAGGGGGCTGGACACAGTGAATATAATTATGGTACATGTTAGGGGGCTGGACACAGTGAATATCATTTTGGTACTTGTTAGGGGGCTGGACACAGTGAATATCATTTTGGTGCTCATTAGTGAATATACACAGTGAATATAATGGTTCACAAAAATGTTGGATTGGATCAGTCCTCTGATTTTTGGCTCTGTTTTTTCTCGGTTTCAGGAAGGAAAAAAATAACATTACACCATTGTTTGTAAATTATAATAATAACGAGGGACAATCTTTAAGGCAAGTTATCTCCCAAATGAAATGCCTACCAGAATTAATCAAGCAGCTTCTTAGGGCCATGATTGACAGCTAGGATGAACTTGAGAAACATTGCTTTGATATTTATGACCTTAGATACCAGAGCCACTGTAAGAATGGACCTATCAGTGATGTTGTTACACCAAAGTGGCTCCCTCAGAAATATTAGTCAGGCTACTACCACTGGAGTAGGGTTTAAAATGTTGACTACTTTACTCAAAATCATTTACAACAGTTTTTTATGTGATGGTTTTTCCATCCATTTAGTTTTTCCCATCCTCTCCTGAGAACCAAGATAAAACCGAACCAAGAGCCAAAAATCATGGAATGAACTGAACCAAATATGTTGTGAATCGTTACACCCCTAATGCCTATTGATATAAAAAAAAAATTTTATAAACTATGTTATGATCTTTGAGTGAGAGAACTAGTATCAAATATCTGCTTTTCTAGGATGTGGCATGTTCCTTAACTTTTGGAAAGTGAGCACAACTAACGCAAACCGTGGGGACTGGCTAACCGAGGCAGTGGAACTCAACGCTAAAGGAGGCAGAGATGATCGCAACTATCTATGGGTTAGTGAGTGCTCCGGGTGATTTCATTTTTTATTTATTTATGGGGAAAATGTAAAGACACTACTTTTTCTATTTTATAAGGCGAAGCTTGAACAACAATTACACTCAAAAAAGACAATATGCTTGAATCAACATTAGCATAGCTAGATGTACACAACCGACTCATGGACATTAGAATTCTGAAAACATCTGACAGTTTGATTTTGAAGTGTAATGCTCTTCCCTTTCAATGTCAAACAAACGTCTAGATGCTGAAACTCTTTCTCTCTTGCCTACCCATCTGTCTTCACAGGTGTTGCTGAAAATGCGGTCTGAAAACCCATTTATGTCCCTGGTCCTGCCCAGTATACTGATCATTGTGTCAGATGTGGTGAGCTTCGCCCTGCCGCTGGGAGGGGGCGAGCGGATCTCCTTCAAGGTTACACTGGTTCTCAGCTTCATCATGTTCCTCATCATCCTCAACGACCTACTGCCTGGAGGAGGCCAGTGCAGCCCCATCATCCGTGAGTGTCCTGTTTAAACAGGGTTACATCAGTTACATCACAACAAAACACAACAGCCTAGATTATCAATAAAACATTACATCATACAAGACACCACATTACTCTATTATTACAAATGTACAATATAAAATCCACCACAACATGACAATGTGTGTGTTTGTGTGTATAGAGTGCATCCATATAACACTCACACATCTCTCTCTCTCTCGTTGTTCTACATAGGAAAGCACTTCTGTTTCTGTTTGGTCATCCTGGTGTTGAGCACGTTGCAGTCTATGGTGCTCACACGTCTGGCTAAGTGTGGCACTCTCCAGCCCTGCAGCCTCTCCAAGTCCAAAGACTCGCTGCTTAAAGACACAGACAATGAAGAGGGTAAACTTTTTCATTCTTCCCTCATCTCAGTTACCCACAGAGCAAAATATATTTTTATGGTTGCCAAAGCAGACATAAAATAAAACGTCCTTATACAACCATTTATAACCTGACCATGATGTCATAATGACGTTATTGCAACCAGTTTTACTGGGTACCCCATAAAAAAAAAATCATCACCAAGTTGTATTTTATTGATGCACAACCTTTTCATTCTTACCCTTAGCTGCAGTTAGAGCATGCAGTTGACGTCTTTCCCAGAATATTTTCTTGTTTGATCTTTAAACTGTCACTGAAAACGATGTCATGAATGGTTTAAGGTTTAAATGAAGGGTGTGCCGAGTACTCGGACAAAACGAATATCGTAATGGATATGGAAACTTCCAAATGCAATAATGATACGATTCTTTTTTGTAATTACCTGTGATCGGAAACAAGTAATTTTCAGCTGCCAGGACGCATCTCTCTGTCACAAATGGTGTGAAGCGTTGTAAATAGCCTAACTAAATTGTCTGTAAAGAAACGGGCGAGGTATAGCTTAAGGCTGCTGTCACGATTGGATTAGAACAAGCGTATCTCTCCCGCTCTCACTTCCTGACTATCCCCGGCACCAGTCAATCAATCAATCAAGTTTATTTTATATAGCCCTTCGTACATCAGCTAATATCTCGAAGTGCTGTACAGAAACCCAGCCTAAAACCCCAAACAGCTAGTAATGCAGGTGTAGAAGCACGGTGGCTAGGAAAAACTCCCTAGAAAGGCCAAAACCTAGGAAGAAACCTAGAGAGGAACCAGGCTATGAGGGGTGGCCAGTCCTCTTCTGGCTGTGCCGGGTGGAGATTATAACAGAACTATGCCAAGATGTTCAAAAATGTTCATAAGTGACAAGCATGGTCAAATAATAATCATGAATAATTTTCAGTTGGCTTTTCATAGCCGATCATTAAGAGTTGAAAAACAACAGGTCTGGGACAGGTGGCGGTTCCATAACCGCAGGCAGAACAGTTGAAACTGGAATAGCAGCAAGGCCAGGCGGACTGGGGACAGCAAGGAGTCACCACGCCCGGTAGTCCCGACGTATGGTCCTAGGGCTCAGGTCCTCCGAGAGAAAGAAAGAGAGAAGGAGAAAATTAGAGAGAGCCAAGATTTTCAAAATGTTCATAAATGACAAGCATGGTCAAATAATAATCAGGAATAAATCTCAGTTGGCTTTTCATAGCCGATCATTAAGAGTTGAAAACAGCAGGTCTGGGACAGGTAGGGATTCCGTAACCGCAGGCAGAACAGTTGAAACTGGAATAGCAGCAAGGCCAGGCGGACTGGGGACAGCAAGGAGTCATCATGCCCGGTAGTCCTGACGTATGGTCCTAGGGCTCAGGTTCTCAGAGGGCTCAGGTTCTCAGTCACACATATGCTAGGTTCACGTGCTAATCGATACTAGGAAATTCTCAAAATTCCGACTTCCTAACTTGTTGTAGTTGTACACCATGGGAGGTTGGTGGCACCTTAATTGGTGAGGACAGGCTCATGGTAATGGCTGGAGTGGAATGGTATCAAATACATCAAACACATGGTTTCCATTCCATTAGCTCTGTGCCGGCCATTATTATGAGCCGTCCTCCTGTCAGCAGCCTCCTGTGTTATACACCTACCTAGAGAAGAACCTTTAAACCACTTTCAGGAACAAGTGTTCTGTCAACAATGTCACTAAATCATGTAGGAACTCTAAACAAGGCACAGCAACCCTGGCTATTGGCGCCGTACAGACAACACCAGCTGCTATAGAATCACACAGGGTCACAGATACATTATCAGTGTGTTTCCGGCCCAGAATGGCGTCAAACTTTAACCATAACATTCAACACTGGCAGACATTTGATACTGGCAGTTTAACAAGTCATCAACAGATATGAGTTTAATATTATTCATCTTAAATTCCCCACTAAATCCTGTGCATTTTTAGCTGTCGGATAGTTTCTTAGCTTTGAACAATGCGTGAATGAGTGAAGGAACATACAGATGCATTGTGAGATGTGCTCTGAGTGACAGCGCAGTGATTTGCGATTGAGGTATGTTCTTTACCTGCATTTAAAGCACACTTCTGGGTTTTCCGATCACGAGTAAGTCCGATTACAAGATTCAACTGTGATAAAACGGATACGATTACAAATAGTTTTAACAAAAATGTCTTCATTTTTTAGCTCTTTATTTAATAGTGTTATATTTAAGCAATAAGGCCTGAGGGGATGTGGTATACTGTATGGCCAATATATCACGACTAAGGGCTGTTCTTAAGCACGACACAACGCAGAGTGCCTTGATACAGCCCTTACCCGTGGTATATTGGACATATACCACAAACCCCAGAGGGGCCTTTTTGCTATTATAAAACTGGTTACCAACAAAATTAGTGCAGTAAAAATGTATGTTTTGTCATACCCGTGGTATACGGTCTGATATACCAACGCTGTCAGCCAATCAGTATTCAGGGCTCGAACCACCTAACCACCTCTCTCTTACTTTGTCTAGTATCCAAATCTGATATTACTGTCATCAAACTGAAAGCCTCAGGGGAAGAGAAGATGAATACACCCCTCCAGAAGGTGGTGAAATTTCTCGACAAAATGGCTGCACAAGACCAGAAAAAAGCAAGACGCCATCGCTTTGCCAACAAAGTGGACTTGATCTGTTTCTGTATCTATCTCACCGTCCTCATTGTTTACGCAGTCGTCATTTTATATTTCTCCTTTGGTTCTTCATGTGAGATCAACCATTTAGAATTCTGGGAATACTAAATTCTTTATTTGCTTTTAACAAAAATATTAAAAGAAATGGTGGTCATATGATAAGAGAAGGCATTCCTATATCGTTCCTATTATGGCGTCTGTGAGCGCACGGGCAGCGCCATTGAGGCAATCTCCATTTTCAAGAAGTCCATTTTCTTCTTCTACTATTTCTATGATTTGGTAAACAAACTGAAAGGGTGCATACTGCCACATGTAGTGTACAGGTATAAAGTTAAGGTAGAACTCTAATGAATACATGTAATGGGGACTGAAGCATTATAATCCCCCAGAATAGAGCCCTAGAACTCTAATGAATACATGTAATGGGGACTGAAGCATTATAATCCCCCAGAATAGAGCCCTAGAACTCTAATGAATACATGTAATGGGGACTGAAGCATTATAATCCCCCAGAATAGAGCCCTAGAACTCTAATGAATACATGTAATGGGGACTGAAGCATTATAATCCCCCAGAATAGAGCCCTAGAACTCTAATGAATACATGTAATGGGGACTGAAGCATTATAATCCCCCAGAATAGAGCCCTAGAACTCTAATGAATACATGTAATGGGGACTGAAGCATTATAATCCCCCAGAATAGAGCCCTAGAACTCTAATGAATACATGTAATGGGGACTGAAGCATTATAATCCCCCAGAATAGAGCCCTAGAACTCTAATGAATACATGTAATGGGGACTGTAGCTGTAGTATTAGTAGTGTGGAAACAAATCAACAGTGTGTTATTTCCTATAGAGGCAGTGTGAAGGCCTTATATTATCTCCTATCTAAGCAGGTTCTCAACCTCAGGCTGAGATATCAAATTGTTTCACGATCATCTCCTCCACCTGCGCTGGGCTGTATTTGTGGTACCTCTCAGGGTGTTTGGAGAAATCAGCATGGTCACATCTGTGTAAAGTACAGGGAAAGGACCATAATAAAGGAATATCACTGTACCAGCGTTCTGTATGACATTCTTACTGCACATCACTATTGAACAGTGCTGAATAAAAAATATACTTGACATACAGTGCCTTGCAAAAGTATTCATCCCCCTCTGCGTTTTTCCTATTTTGTTGCATTACAACCTGTAATTTAAATAGATTTTTATTTGGATTTCATGTAATGGACATACACAAAATAGTCCAAATTGGTGAAGTGAAATGAACAAAATAACATCTTTCAAAAAATTCCAAAAAATAAAGAACGGAAATGGCTATAAAGCCCCTAAATAAGATCTGGTGCAACCAATTACCTTCAGAAGTCACATAATTAGTTAAATAAGGTCCACCTGTGTGCAATCTAAGTGTCACATGATCTCAGTATATATACACACCTGTTCTGAAAGCCCCTAGAGTCTGCAACACCACTAAGCACCACCAAGCAAGTGGCCCCATGAAGACCAAGGAGCTCTCCAAACAGGTCAGGGACAAAGTTGTGGAGAAGTTAAATCCATTATTTAAAAAATTGAAAGAATCAGGCACCACAACAAACCTGCCAAGAGACGGCCGCCCACCAAAACTCACAGACCAGGCAAGGAGGGCATTAATCAGAGAGGCAACAAAGATAACCCTGAAGGAGCTGCAAAGCTCTACAGCGGAAGTTGGAGTATCTGACCACAGGACCACTTTAAGCCGTACACTCCACAGAGATGGGCTTTACGGAAGAGTGGCCAGAAAAAAAGCCATTGCTTCAAGAAGAAAATAGGCAAACACGTTTGTTGTTCGCCAAAAGGCATGTGGGAGACTCCCCAAACATATGGAAGAAGGTACTCTGGTCAGATGAGACTAAAACTGAGCTTTTTGGCCATCAAGAAAAACACTATGTCTGGTGCTAATCCAACACCTCCCATGACCCTGAGAACACCATGTTTTTCATCGGCAGGGACTGGGTCAGAATTTAAGGGATAATGGATGGCGCCAAATACAGGGAAATTCTTGAGGGAAACCTGTTTCAGTCTTCCAGAGATTTGACTGGGACGGAGGTTCACCTTCCAGCAGGACAATGATCCTAACATACTGCTAAAGCAACACTCGAGTGGTTTAAGGGGAAACATTTAAATGTCTTGGAATGGCCTAGTCAAAGCCCAGACCTCAATCCAATTGAGAATCTGTGGTATGACTTAAAGATTGCTGTACACCAGCAGAAGCCATCCAACTTGAAGGAGCTGGAGCAGTTTTGCCTTGAAGAATGGGTAGAAATCCCAAGGGCTAGATGTGCTAAGCTGATAGCAACATACCCCAAGAGACTTGCAGCTGTAATTGCTGCAAATGGTGGCTCTACAAAGTATTGACTTTGGGGGGAGGGGGGAATAGTTATGCACGCTCAAGTGCCACGGGAGGTGAATACTTTTGCAAGCCACTGTAGATGTCAAAACATACATGGTACACCTCAGTTTCAGCTACAGTATTTGAAACATATAATTTAGCCAACCGCTATAGAAGTATTTCTACAACTTAAATTTTAAATGCAATGGGCAAATTATAAATCAATATCATGTTTGCAATTCCTTTTCAGTCCATGGGGTGTACATTTTGTTATTTTGATTTCCGAGTCAAAACGGAGTGAAAAAAATGAAAACGAGAGCCTTACACCCATCGAGCCACTTCCTATGGAAGGATCGATTGGTTTCAGGGAGATGACAAAGACATCTACACGTAAATACATTACAGTCCTTACCTAAATGGCCGGTGGTTCGTGAGCAAAGTATTATTATTATTTCGAGGGTAGTTTCCAAATGTACAATAAGTTTGACTCTTTGTCTCTCCCTCTCTTTATCTACCCCTCCCTCTCCATATGTGTACCAAGCCGTCATATCTTGTCAGTCCAGTAGGGACCTTTGTCTCATGTAAGTGTGTATGTGTATTCTGTGTTATTATTTATTTAGTATATAAATAATTTAATCAATGTGTAGTACTGAATAATCAACTTCTTACGTGGTGCCCCAAATTCCTAATGAGTTAATTGTTACATGATTCATTTAATTGTGTAACAATTAAACAGTTAGTTGATTCGATAAATAACAATCACCACATTAATGCAAGTCACATCACCCCTCATCCTAAATTTTGCTCACTCTAGTTCAACAGCACTTTGATTAAATCGATGTAATGTTTCAATTTGCGTCAAGTGTGTTTTTTATCCACTAGATGGCAGTAATGTTCTACCATTGTAACCTAAATAAATCGCATGACACTGTCTCACTGGGCATTTTCTAATGTGAAAGGTTTGCTGCAACTGCATGATTATGGCAGTAGAGTGATAAAGATTCATAGCCCAAGGCCCGAACCTACAGGCACAAACAACAAACAGATGACTGGGTGCACTTACACATAAAAGTCTTGGACGATGTAGGCGTGCGGTGTCAAAGCATGACAAATGTTGTCAACACAATATATAAAAAGCCAAACGGATCCTCTATCTGCCCCAAAATGTTTTTTGAAGCTCATTAAAGAAGGGTGTGTTGTCAATGGTGAGAGCTTATGGTGAGGCAGGAAAAGCCTGACCCTGGTGCGTGTGTTTGCATGTGTGTTCATTTCTGGACTGATGTAATGGATATAAATTCCATTAAAGAAATGCACTAGAAAATGACGATAATTGCTTCAAACCACACATTTCATTATATTATAGCACTGCAGTGGTAGTTTTATTGCTGTTTTAAGGCTCCTATTGTAGACATATTGCCTAGTTGCCAACGTAACTTGTAGAATGTGCAACTCAATGCATTCAAGCCTGACTTTTTGTTTTCAGAGCATCTCCACAAACAACAGACAAGGAGCCAGAGATCATCAGACACCAGTTGATAATTGAAGTACCAAAAAAGCCAGTAGACATCATACTGACAGAGATTTTTGTAAAGTATAAAGTACAACTCATATACTGAACAAAAATATAAACGCAACATGCAACAATTTTACTGAGTTACAGTTCAAATAAGGAAATCAGTCAATTGAAATAAATGCATTAGGCCCTAATCTATGGATTTCACATGACTGGGCAGGGGTGCAGCCATGGGTGGACCTGGGAGGACATAGGCCCACCCACTTGGGAGCCAGGCCCACCCATTGGTTTTTCCACAAAAGGGCTTTATTACAGACAGAAATACTCCTCAGTTTCATCAGCTGTCTGGGTGGCTGGTCTCAGACGACCTTGCAGGTGAAGAAGCCGGATGTGGAGGTCCTGGGCAGTCAGAATGCCAATTGTACGCTCCCTCAAATCTTGAGACATCTGTGGCATTGTGTTGTGTGACAAAACTGCACATTTTAGAGTGGCCTTTTATTGCCCCCAGCACAAGGTGCACCTGTGTAATGACCGTGCTGTTTAATCATCTTCTTGACATGCCACACCTGTCAGGTGGATGGTTTAACTTGGCAAAGGAGAAATGCTCACTAACAGGAATGTAAACAAATTTGTGCACAAAATTTGCAAGAAATTTGTTTTTTGTGCCTATGGAATATTTCTGGGATCTTTTATTTCAGCTCACGAAACATGGGACCAACACTTTACATGTAGCGTTTAGATTTTTGTTTAGTATAGCTGTATCTCTACTAGAACATGTGTTAAATGTAGTGGTAGTACAAGGAACCTATACTGTAAAGAAGTGAGCAATACAACCGTAAAATGGCTAAACAGATACAACAATATGCAACACTATATACATTGCACCAGGAGATGTCTGACTCTTTGCACACTCACTGGACTCCACCCACACACTCACACATACGTTGTCACTGCATCACACACGACATACACTCACACACATATAGCATGCACACTCACTGGACTCTACCCACACACTCACACATACATTGTCACTGCATCACACACACATACACACACTACATACACTCACACACATATAACATGCACACAAAGTGATGTACTGCGTACGGCCCAGTACATCACTGGGGCCAAGCTTCCTGCCATCCAGGAACTCTATACCAGGCAGTGTCAGAGGAAAGCCCTAAAAATTGCCAAAGACTCCAGCCACCGTAGTCATAGACTGTTCTCTCTGCTACCGCATGGCAAGCGGTACCGGAGCGCAAATTCTAGGTCCAAAACACTCCTTAACAGCTTCTATCCCCAAGTCATAAGACTGCTGAACAGCTAATCAAATGGCCAGCCTTACTATTTACATTACCCCCCCCCTTTTGTTTACACTCCCTGCTACTCTTTATTATCTATGCATAGTCACTTTACCCCATGTATATAGCCTCATTATTGTTATTTTATTGTTGCCCTTTAAAAAAAAAATGCTATTGTTAATTTTCTTACTTTTTAACTGCATTGTTGGGTGGGGCATTTCACTGTAAAGTCTACACCTGTTCTATTCGGCATATGTGACAAATACAATATGATTGATTGTCTAGAAAACAACTAGAGTAAAGGGTAACCATGGTCTCCCGAGTGGTGCAGCGGTCTAAGGCACTGCATCGCGTCACTACAGTTCCTGGTTCGAATCCAGGCTGTATCACATCCGGCCGTGATTGGGAGTTCCCATAGGGCGGTAGGGGTAGGCCGTCATTGTAAATAAGAATTTGTTCTTAACTGACTTGCCTAGTTAAATAAAATAATTTAAATAAACATTAAGGGCAGACGTGCGTTCTGTTTGCTATGTTGCAGAACGGTTTGTACCGAACGACACGTTTTCCAAAAATGCTGTTGTACGTTCTTGAACAGACTTTTAGGTATGTTTGCTCCCGTTTGGTGGGTGCGGCGAAATGTGAATTAAAGCAATGAGTGACATATTTAAAGGGCAGTGGCCATGCTGACAGCGTTCCCCAAACTAACCCCTCCCATATACTTTTTTTACTGATCGTTCAGTACAGCACCGTTTCCATTCAATTGAACGTTCCAGAACGTAAAAACGTACTGACCGCAGCCCTGGTTTCCTTGACACAGATTAAGCCTAGTCCTAGACAAAAAAGCACTTTCAATAAATCATCTCCATTGAGCTTGATTTTTAGTCTAGGACTAGCCTCAATCTGTGTACATTAGCAGCAACAGAAATATTACACTGAGTAGATGTAGGTAGGTACAGCCATAGTGGGGCAAACTATTCTCCAACTTGCCACTAAAATTATTATGACATTCTCATTCATTATTTAGTTTTATTGTGGCCATGGAACCTTTGGGTCAGCATAGCACCCACCAAAATTGTAATGTCAAACACCCTACGAGAGCTTTTAAACCCAGTCTCTACGTTCAGCGGTGTACACTTTTAACATTAGGATATCCTGTGGGAGCAGCTAGAACCTTTTAGCACTCTGGTTGCTAATATGTCAAAGAATATGGGTCCATTTCACAACCAGGGGCAAATGAGCGAGATTTACTACATTGAAATTAGGACTGGGATTGTTGTGTTTTACTTTTTTTTTTTTTTTTAACTCTTGAGCCAAAAAACGCTCACGTTACATTTTACACGTTACATGTGGACCCCCATAGTACATCTGGTTATTCTCAACAGAAAAGTCTGTAAATTATTCAGTTGTTCCTGATGCTTTCATCAGAGGAAGAACCACTGTGCTAACCCTTCTGATGCTATACATAAATATCAGAGTTACTCTCTAATTTAAACTGCGGGTAGATGCATATGTCCAGACAATTAGTCCACAACCAGCTGTCAAAACAAGCTGCTTTATGAACCACCAGTGAGGAGATAGCAACCTTTCTCCATTACACAGAGAGAAAGCAGTACCAGTGAAACCACAATGCTTTGTCTTTTTTCAAATACACCAACTCAATCCCTTTTGTATTATTGTCTGTATGAAGTCTGTATGCTCAACAATATGATAACAGCCTACGGTCTATTGAGGTCCAGTGAAACATATAGCCAATTATAGGTTTTAGAGGCAGGTGGAGGTGCAGTATATCCGCTTCTGACCAGTCACAGTAATTAGTAATTACATGTCTGTTGTGGTTGTTGTTTACACAAGATGGTGAAATGAATCCGGGGAGGTTAATTTAATAACTCATTATTTTGGGATTATAGCCAAGCACATCCTGTACAATATCGAATATCATATTCACATGTAGACAGTTTGTGGGGGTGTGCATGTTCTCGTGGAAGACTGCTGTGACAAAATGTTCCAGAGCAGCCTTTATAAGGGTCAGCCCAGGTGAGGCATTGGCTAGAGAGGACAGGAGAAGGCAAGTGGTGATCACTAAGCAGCTAAAGGTAGGTTTTCAGTCCTTCTTCTAAGTTTCATTGGAGGAAACTCGTCATCATTTCTACTAAGACTGTGCAACAATGTCCAACTGACCATGTACTTTGTGACAGGAGGACGTGTAGGGATGAGACCCATGGACCACAGCATGCTGAAATGTCTCTTCTCTCTACTCTTGCTAACTGGTAAGACATTGGGCTCCATTTTACTCCTCTTAAACAGGCACTAGAAGAATATAGTCTTTATCGTTCCTATTAGCAGATTTTAAGTAAACATTGCGAAACAAGCATTTCAAATGGTTATCGCAAGCTGAAATATTCAAAACATGTTTTAAACTGATCATTTTGATGCACTGCTTGAGCTGTGTGTGAAAAAAATGCAGCACATTGACTTTCAGATTATCTTACTAAAGTCATGAAAACAATTAGAAATAAAATATTCAAATACATTTAAGTGTATTTAAGCTGTATAACATTTTGCACTAAAAGCTGGCCACGTAGTATGTTGTTTGATCTAAACCTTTTTGATCTAGTACCAGGTTTAGATTACTTTTCACACTTATTGAGACACTACTACGAAGTCATCAGAAATACTCTAAATGGGGAGATGGGAAACTACATTTGATTCGTATTAACGTCCATTGTGTTCAATGTCCATGCTTTGTCAATTGGCCGCACAGTGCATTCTGGGTAAATCTGGGACAAGGAGTGGCGCCAGCTCAAAAACCCAACATTAGCATGAATTACATGAAAAGAAAGCACAACATTAGAAATATCTTCAGAGATCTGAGATATTTAACTTGTTTACCTAGTTTTTGATTTGTGACACTACGTACTTTTAAAGAAAAATAAACAGGTTATGAGTCTAGGAACAAACTTTCTACAAGGGATTTCGGGACGATTAGTTTAACCGCGTGACACAGCATATGACAACGTGAACGCGATTGTCTAATGTGCGGAGCGTTATACGTTCCTCCATTCATTGACTAATGAGATTCCTATCCTCATTTCTTCAAGTATTTCTGCTACCATGAAGCAAGGCAACAACCTTATGCGATAGAATTTAGATTACGTTTTTTATTTATTGGACTGTGGTTAAAATATTGGAAGGCATCATTGGTTCCTAGAAAATCGATATAGAAATCCAATGTATTATTCTGAAATGATATATCTGTCTCTGTTCCACAGTGTCTGCAGCAGACCCTCCATCCAATGCAGCCATTTTAGCTAGTGAAATGACTCCAGGTAATGCATCCAATACATCCACTGCAGCCCAACCATCCAACACAGCCAGTGCAAACCAACCATCCAACACAGCCAGTGCAAACCAACCATCCAACACAGCCAGTGCAAACCAACCATCCAACCCAGCCAGTGAAAACCAACCATCCAACACAGCCAGTGAAAGCCAACCATCCAACACAGCCAGTGAAAGCCAACCATCCAACACAGCCAGTGCAAACCAACCATCCAACACAGCCAGTGCAAACCAACCATCCAACACAGCCAGTGAAAGCCAACCATCCAACACAGCCAGTGAAAGCCAACCATCCAGTGCAAACCAACCATCCAACACGACCAGTGCAAACCAACCATCCAACACAGCCAGTGCAAACCAACCATCCAACGCAGCCATTTCATCCAGTGCAACCACACCATCCTGTACAACACGTCGATGTCTGGCCAGCATGCTGATTGCGAAAGAAGCTCTGAGTCAGCCACAGTCTCCATCATGCATCTCAAATATCAGTGTGCCGTTAATAGTGTATGAAACGCTGTCTGTCGTAAGTCACTTTCTGTTCCTTTTAATTGAGTTTTGTACAATGTGATGAGTTTCAGAGATACCCTATTGACAGTTATATCATTATGTGATGATTAATTATACCACAACATTGTTGAAAACTCATTTCTAATTGGCTAAAAGGGCATTCTAAAATGGACATTAAAACCAGCTAACGGGACAGTTGAAAAAGATATCGTGCCAATTGGAAAATAAATAGGGACACCTTGCAATCATGATGTATGATGTGCCTACACACGCAGACCGTACTTGCTACAAAGTTACAGAAAGCTAAACCAACAACCACACAAACCGAAATTGGATACATTGTAAACGCAGGTACTACGGGGGAAAACCTCGCTAGCTAGCATTGATTTGTTTTTGCAGACTTCGTTTTTTGAGCATCTGATGACCTAATGTGGTGAGTGATGAAAATACATTGTTGCAGTCATGACGGCGGTGCTATGCTGTCAAATCTTCCCACGTTTCTAGTTTGACCAGCTGTTTTCAACAACTGGTATTTTTGAATTAGGTTCCTATATTGGCAGATTTGCTAGCAACAAACTATTTAGCTAGCTTCTAGCCTAGTGTTTGATATGCAATGCGATCTCCTCGTAATGAACAGTGTTGAGCGTCCTGACGGGAAGGCACACTTTAGCTATGCCAGGCAAAATCAGCTCATTGTTATGGATGTGTCCAAATGAATGTCAATAGAACAAAGCTTAAACAAACACAAATGCAGCTACTTTGCTGTTATTCTGACTGCAGAGATTGTGACTGTGTTAGCCATAGCTTGTTGGCTAACTAGCAAGAAAGGGACAAAAACACAGCGGTGTAAAAAAATTAAGTACAAAGTATTTTAAGTACTACTTAAGTCGTTTTTTTGCGGTATCTTTACTATTTTTGAAAACTTCACTACATTCCTACAGAAAATAATACAAATAATAAAATACACTTTTTACTCCATACATTTTCCTTGACACCCAAAAGTACTCGTTGAATGCTTAGCAGGTCAGGAAAATGGTCCAATTCACTCACTTATCAAGAGAACACATCCCTACTGCCTCTGATCTGGCAGACTAAACACAAATGCTTCGTTTGTAAATTATGTCTTAGTGTTGGAGTGTACCCCTGGCTGTCCATCCATTTTAAAAACAAGACAATGTTGCCAAGACAATCTGCTTTGCTTAATATAAGGAAGGTATTTATATATTTATACTTTCACTTTTGATACTTAAGTATATTTTAGCAATTACATTTACTTTTGATACTTAAATATATTTAGAACCAAATACTTTGGCTTTTACTCAAGTAGTATTTTACTGGGTGACTTTTACTTGAGTAAAAGTATAGTATAAAAGTAAAGTATACCTTAATAGAAGGTTACTCAAGTAGACAATTGAGTACTTTTTCCACCACTGCAAAAACGTTGGCAGCGAGCACAACTTGGTCGTGTCCATAAATATCTAACTAATCGAACGAACGACTGGGTCTCTAGCAACAAAAAGATGTGAATGTATGAATTCTTATAAAAAGGAAAATGTATATATATTTTTTCTATCAGTAAATGTGTGCTTTAGTATTTTTATTTGGCAACTGTGGGATAAACGCCTCAGTTCTGTACATTACCATGGAAAAATAAACTGCAAAGGGACTTTACTCCGCCTCGTCCCGCTGCGTCGTCCATTATTTCCAAGGTAATCATCTTCTTCTATGATATAATGGCGGTCCGCAAACCAATGTTAAAGGTGCATGCCGCCACCTACTGTGCTGAAGTGTGAGGTCAATCACGGTTTACAACATTTCTAAATCATCCTACCTAACTTAGTACTTCTGTGGAAAAAAAGAGCCCTACTAACTTCTAATAGACCCATCCCCCAAATCCCTTCCACCCACCCAACCCTAATGACCTTACACTTCCATCTTTCCCTCTTCAACATACTTACAATATAACACATGCTCCCCCATTTCTTTCCAAGGTTATGTACAGAACGTTGGCATTTATCCCTTATTATCTTCTAAATAGGACACAAAAGATCTCCGCTTTGAGAGTCATCTGCAAGTTATGTTGGTAAGTACACATAAAAAAAAATCTAGAGACATTCAAGTAAATGTGACATTTTGTAATACTACTCATTCTGATTCTAAACTACAGTCTTGGGAAGACCCAGACTTATCGTGGGACACATCAGTCTATCATCATAATATGGTTGTCCTGCCTGTCAGCAAAATCTGGACTCCTGAACTCCATGTGACTAATGGGTGAGTCCACTTACAACAGAATACAATAACCTACCAGTATATTATATTTAATTTATTCTTGATTCCTTTTATAACATGATCTTCTAAATAGTGGGTGAAACATCTACAGAAATTAGAGATACAGTATTTATTTTTGGAGTGGCCAAATGTTTAGGTGTGACAGTTTAGTAGATCAATCTTCAGTTGTCTGTCCTCAACTTCTCATGTCTAAAGAGTGCAAACAACGACAAAGCACAGCAACAAGGATTTGCTGGTGCACAGCAACGGGACTGTAGAGCACATGGTCATCATGAACACTGTGGTGGGCTGTGAGGTCAATCTGTACAACTACCCCTTCGCTTCAGATTTCTGCCCCATCGCCATCAATGTATGGGCACTTAAAGGTAAGTGCATAATTTCAATCCTCATTCTGTCTGCTAAACAGCATAATTTCAATCCTCATTCTGTCTGCTAAACAACTCTTGCGCACAATTACTTACCAAAGATCTTATTAAAAACAAGATGTTACCAAAAACAACTAAAACTTAGTTTAAAAAAATCTGTATAGCCTACTGCAATTCCGTATATGATGCAATTCAGTTTATTTGTCATCTATGGAGTTTTATATGCTCCCTGACTGTCCTCCCTACCAATGATGTACAGTGCCTTCAGAAAGTATTCATACCCCTTGACTTATTCCACATTTTGTTGTTACAGCCTGAATTCAAAATGGATTAAATATATTGTTTCTCTCACCCATCTACACACAATACCCCATAATGACAAAGTGAGAAAGTCTTTAGAAATGTTTGCATATTTATAAAAACTTAAATACATAAATTGAATGTACATAATTATTCACACCCCTTTCCTATGACACTACAAATTGAGCTCAGGTGCATCCAACTTTCTTTGATCATCTTTGAGATTTCACAACAAGTTGATTGGAGTCCACCTGTCTATGTGATGTCCCATAGTTGACAGTGCATGTTAGAGCAGAAATTATAGCATAAAGTCCTAGGAACTGTCCGTAGATCTCCGGGAATTGTGATGAGGAATATATCTGGGGAAGGGTATAAAATCATTTCTAGAGTGTTGAAAGTTCCCAAGAGCACAGTGGTCTACATCATTAAAAAAAGAATAATATGGAACTACCCAGACACTGCCTAGAGCTGGCTGTCAAATCAAACTGAGAAACCGGGCAAGAAGGACCTTGGTCAGGGAGGTAACCAAGAACTCAATGACCACTCTGACTGAACTACAGAGTTCCTTGGCTGAGATTGGAGAACCTGCCAGAAGGACAACAGTCTCTACAGCACTTCACCAATCTGGGCTTTATAGGAGAGTGGCCAGACGGAAGCCACTCCTGAGAAAAAGGCGCATGACAGGTGGCAGAGCTAGGGCGGTGCTTATCAGACCATTAGACATCCCGAAAATCAGTCTTATCACAAAAATGTCTGTAGCGTCCATACAGTTTGGCCTACAAACTGTTAAAAAGAGACTCTCACGAACATGACGGTTCTCTCCGTTTTGCTCTACAACCCCCATAAGTGTCACAGGACTCGTCTGAAGTCAGTACAGCCGATATGCCAACTTCTGTCTGTAGCATCCGAACAGTTTGGGCTACACTAATATGACCCCTCTATGGAAAGGTGAGTCTCTCACGAACACCCAGAAGCCTCACAAGACTAGTTTAAAGTTTAAAAAAAAAATGTATGCAAGAATAAATGGAGATAGTTTAGTGCCTAAAATAAGGGGCTAAATACTATCTGTGTATCCATGTATGAAGCTGTTATTCGATATGTTTCTATGGAGTCTGTAAAATAATAAATGTTGCAAATACGAAAGTAGACATTAATAAATGCTTCCATTTGTATTTTATTTTATACAATGGTGGGGGGAGTGTCAAGACGGAGGCACGTTGGCTTCAACACAGCGACCCCCATTAGTAATCTACTGTACAGTTGTGGCCAAAAGTTGAGAATGACACAAATATACATTTTCACAAAGTTTGCTGCTTCAGTATCTTTAGATATTTTTGTCAGATGTTACTATGGAATAGTGAAGTATAATTACAAGCATTTCATAAGTATCAAAGGCTTTTATTCACAATTACATGTTGTTGATGCAAAGAGTCAATATTTGCAGACGTTCTGTTTGGATATGGCTGCCAGAATGAACCAAACAGCTTCTTATGGATCTAAACGTGAGGTTGTTTCACCAAAGTGGCTCTGAGATATGTGTTACAGTAGGCTACCACCACTGAAGTAGGGATCAAAATGTTCACATCTTTATTATAGATAAATTGAAATGATTTAAAAAATCTTTTAATTTATGTGATCGTTTTTCCACCCTCTTCTGAGAACCAAGATAAAACCAAAACAAGAAATGAACCGAACAAAAAATGTCAATCTTTACACCCCTGAAACAATAGAGGGTGTGAAGCTATGGTTTTTGTTATAAACTATGGTATGATCTTTGAATGACTGAACTAGTATCAAATATCTGCCTTTCCAGGATGTGGCATGTTCCTGAACTTTGGGAAAGTGAGCAAAACTAGTGCAAACCGCGGGGACTGGCTTACCGAGAACGTGAAACTCGATGCTAAAGGAGGCAGAGATGATCGCAACTATCTATGGGTTAGTGAGTGCTCTGGGTGATTTCAGTAGTTTTTTGGGGGGGACATGTAAAGATACTTTACTCTTCCTATTTTTAAGTGGAAAGCTTAAACATTTACACCGAAAAAATACAATACACTTAAATAAAAATGTATCTGATGTTTTCATACCTTTCATAAGTAGTGTTCCGTTGAGATACATACTCATCCCAGGCTATCTATTGTGTAGATCCATACATACTCATCCCAGGCTATCTATTGTGTAGATCCATACATACTCATCCCAGGCTATCTATTGTGTAGATCCATACATACTCATCCCAGGCTATCTATTGTGTAGATCCATACATACTCATCCCAGGCTATCTATTGTGTAGATCCATACATACTCATCCCAGGCTATCTATTGTGTAGATCCATACATACTCATCCCAGGCTATCTATTGTGTAGATCCATACATACTCATCCCAGGCTATCTATTGTGTAGATCCATACATACTCATCCCAGGATTCATTGACATACGGCTTCTTTTGAGTTCTGAAAACATCTGTCTGATTTTGGAATGTAATGCTCTTCCCTTTCAACTTTAAACAAATGCTATACGTTTAGATGCAAGTACTCGAAAACAAATTATTTCTCTCTTGCCTACCCATCTGTCTTCACAGGTGTCGCTGAAAATGCGGTCCGAAAACCCATTTCTGTCCCTGGTCCTGCCCAGTATACTGATCATTGTGTCAGATGTGGTGAGCTTTGCCCTGCCGCTGGGAGGGGGCGAGCGTATCTCATTCAAGGTTACACTGGTTCTCAGCTTCATCATGTTCCTCATCATCCTCAACGACCTACTGCCTGGAGGAGGCCAGTGCAGCCCCATCATCCGTGAGTGTCCTGTGTGTAATGCACCAGAATGAAACAGCATTTTGTTGTAACGGGTGTTTATGTAACAGAGTTAAGAACGTTCCATAAGCTTATTTCACAGCTAGCTTGAAATGTCGCCACGGGAGCTATCAAATTTGATATTTTTCTGTACCTCAATTGTGTGGTATGTTGTCAAGGAAAACGGTCACATGTGTTTGGGAGCAGTGATCCTGAACAGCAACAGTGATCCTATTGATCCGTTGCGAGCAGAGTTTCACTATTTCCAGCCCGGTATGTTACAGGGACAGTAAAGGAAGCTATACTGTTAGCAGCGTACTGATGTCGGTTTCATGTATACAGGACCTCTCTGCCACCATATAACACTCACACATCTCTCTCTCTCGTTGTTCTCCATAGGAAAGCACTTCTGTTTCTGTTTGGTCATCCTGGTGTTGAGCACGTTGCAGTCTATGGTGCTCACACGTCTGGCTAAATGTGGCACTCTCCGGCCCTGCAGCCTCTCCAAGTCCAAAGACTCGCTGCTTAAAGACACAGAGGGTAAACTTTTTCATTCTTCCCTCATCTCAGTTACCCACAGAGCAAGATATATTTTTATGGTTGCAAAAGACATTAACAAAACATCATTATACAATCAGTTATAACCTGACCATGATGTCATAATGATGTTATTGCAACCAGTTTTACTTGGTACCCCATAAATTACTTTCATCACCATAAACTATTCGTTGTATTTTATTGATGCACAACCTTTTCATTCTTACCCTTAGCTGCAGTTAGAGCATGCAGTTGATGTCTTTCCCAGCATATTTTCTTGTTACCATCATTTGTCTTGCGTGTACGCTGGTCTGGCCAGCTACGCCATTTGATCTTTAATCTGTCACTGAAAACGATGTCATTTTACAAAAAGGTCAATAATTTTTACATCTTTATTTAATCATGTTATATTAATAATAGTTTATCCTTTTTTCTCTCATTTACCTTTGTCTAGAATCCAAGTCTGATATTAAAGCCTCAGAGGAAGAGAATACAGCCCTCCAGAAGGTGGTGAAATTTCTCAACAAAATGGCTGCACAAGACCAGAAAAAAGCTATACACCTTTGCTTTGCCAACAAAGTGGACTTGATCTGTTTCTGTATCTATCTCACTGTCCTCATTGTTTACGCAGTCGTCATTTTATATTTCTCCTTTGGTTCTGAATGTCAGATCAACCAATTAGATTTCTGGTCATAAATTCTTTATTCGCTTTTAACAACCATATTTCAATAAATATTGGTGTATTTGGGTCTTCAGAAATTTTGCGAGCACTAACAAAAAGCTAGTTGTTTTGAGTTTCTGGGTAAAATAAATAGATGTGTTTATTCTTAAGTAGAGCTTTAACAATATTTATTTAAACATGTTTAGAACTAGCCAGTCATGTGGAATAATACATTTAGCAATTAGGACTCTAATGAATAAATGTAACAGGGACTGTAGTGCTATAATCCCCCAGAATAGAGCCCTAGAACTCTAATGAATACATGTAATGGGGACTGTAGCTGTAGTATTAGTAGTGTGGAAACAAATCAACAGTGTGTTATTTCCTATAGAGGCAGTGTGAAGGCCTTATATTATCTCCTATCTAAGCAGGTTCTCAACCTCAGGCTGAGATATCAAATAGTTTCACGATCATCTCCTCCACCTGCGCTGGGCTGTATTTGTGGTACCTCTCAGGGTGTTTGGAGAAATCAGCATGGTCACATCTGTGTAAAGTACAGGTAAAGGACCATAATAAAGGAATATCCCTGTACCAGCGTTCTGTATGACATTCTTACTGCACATCATTATTGAACAGTGCTGAATAAAAAAAATGTCTTGTACATAGAGACCAAACATACATGTTTCACCTACAGTATTTGAAAAGCATCAGTTATTCAACCACCTGTGTGCTGAATTCCAAATGGACCCCCTATTCCCTAGCAGATCTAAGAGGATTCGATAGGTAGAAGCAATACGACAACATTTTCACTAGGCCAATCAGAAGGCAAGATGAAGGTATTACCATAATGCTTTTATCCATCCAATCCGCTCAGATCTACATGAGTGGTAGGGGCTGGTGAATATGGAGTAAGGGCTAGGGAGTAGGGGCTTGAGAATAGGGGCTAGAGAGTAAAAGCTAGGGAATAGTGAGTAAGGGCTAGGGAGTATGGGATAGGGAATAAGGGCTAGGGTATAGGGAGTAAGGGCGAGGGAATAGGGGCTATGAAGTAAGAGCTATGGAATAGGGGTTGATTCTGAATTCAGCAGCAGTCTCCAGTAATAAGCTATGTGATATGCCATGACTCCCCTCAGCAGAAAAGCTGTGTAGGCCTTGGACACCATCTCTCTCTGGGCCTGACAGATGGCCTGGCGCTGCTCTCTGTCTGGGATGGCCCACGCCTTCTGAGCCTTATACAGTTCCTCTAGGCCCTCGTTGAAGCTCTGGAGGACACGATGTCAAAGGTCATAGAAAAAGTTTTTGGACCATCATGTTATCACACACTGTTTTGTAACAGAAAATGCTAACATACAATCTTTGGTGTCCATAAATATAGCATGTTACAAACGGTGCCCCATAAATACGAGCCCTAAGCTGACATTCAGATTCAGAAAACTTTCATGTCCTCAAAGAGGCAATTCATCTTGCAGCAGTCATAAAATATATAACATCTAAAAAAAAATATAAAATAAGCTGACATGTTGGGTTTAGACGTTTGTGATCATTCTGTTTGTGAGTATGAATAAGGGTTGTTGTGTAGAGATGGTACTGACTAGGGCTGGAAATTGCCAGGGACCTCACGATACCATATTATCACGTAACTTAGATGCCAATATGTTATGTATTACGATTCTCAATGTATTGTGATTCTCATGATTCTATTTGTATTGTGATTCTCATGATTCTATATGTATTGTGATTCTCATGATTCTATATGTATTGTGATTCTCATGATTCTATATGTATTGCAATTCGATACTGTGATTTTATTGCGATTCGATGTTCCAAACATATTTCTCACCATATATCTGCTGCAGAGAGACGAGAGAGAGACATGAGAAAACTAGTTTTGATCAGTCATGGAAATAAAAAAGTGCTGACAAATTGTTTCCCTAATAAATTGGCGCCTTATTTAAAATGAAGATGGAGAACAAGCTATGAAGGAAAAATACTGGAGTTTTGGTGCAGGTACAGCCAACTAGCACAAATATAATATTGCAATATTGTCAAAACGATACGATATATCGTCAAAGATAATATCTCGATATGTATCTGTATCGACCCCCCCCCCACCCCATCACTAGTACTGAAACAGATCCTTTAGGTACATGGAGGAATCTGGCCTCCTTGCCTTACCTTGAACTTGTCTTTAATCACCTGACAGTCTTTTTCTTTCAACTGAAGCCCGATGTTGATGACATATGAAGAATAGAAAAGGTGTGATTAGGTTTGAATAAAACAACAAGCAAATCCACTTAAAGGTAGATAGTGTAATTTGAGAAATATCCTTTTTAATTGAATATACAGTATCAAAACATCTACCCTCACCTTGTCACCTGGCTTAAAGGTGGGCAGATTCTTTTCAGTCAGGCACTCGGTCACCTTCAACCAACTGCAACACACAAGCAGCACACATTCACTGCACAGATCAGTCATGTTCAGTAGCATAATCATTTATTGGACTGCCCACAAGTCTGGAACCAACAAGCCTGAACAGCTTTACCCCCCAAGCCATAAGACTGCTAAATAGTTAACCAATAGGTACAAGGACTATCTCCATTGGCACTTTTTGCATGAACTCTTTTGACTTATGGAATACACTGCTGTTACTGTTTATTCTCTACCTCAATTACATTGTACCCCTGCACATGGACTTGGTACTGGTACTCCGTATATACAGCCAAGTTATCGTTACTCATTGTGGATTTATTCCTCCTGTTATTATTTTCGTATTATTTCTCTCAGCAGTGTTGGGATGGTCCCGCAAGCAAACATTTCACTGTTCGTCTACACCTGTTGTTTACGAAGCATGTAACAAATACAATTGTATTTGAGTTGTAGCATAAGATACTTGATTTAACGTAGCATTGTCCCCGTGTGAAGTAATGGTAACGCTTCACTTAAAGCCTGCATGTATCATGCATTATGATGCAGTTATAATGCCGGGATCATGCATTTTGATGCAGTTATAATGCATTATGATGCAGTTACAATGCATTTTGATGCAGTTACAATGCATTATAACACTTGTCATGAGCATGTATGACCACCATAAAATCTATATTATAATATTGTAAACCTAGGCAACAAACATGAGCTGGTAGATTAGTCAACTCACACCGGAGAGGGGGGAATTTGATTCAAAACATTAGATTTCCAAGGGAAAGCAAGTGCCAGGATCTCACAGGAAATAGGGTGTTTTTAAAATATTCCAGAGTTGACAATATTAGCAGCATATCCAGAGACCGAAAAACTGAACAGATGAATATCATTTTGAAGAGGAAGTTGCATTTAATGATTTACAATGATTCCCCGGCCATAAGGGCAGTATGCTAACCTGGTTACCAATCTGTTCCTGTCATCATTCCACTCCTTGTCATGCAAAACATGTTTTAGCAATGACAGGGAGTACAAAGAGTGGAATGTTAGCAGAAAAGGCTGTGGATTTCAGGCTAGCAGGAGGCAGCTAGTCTCGTCTAATAATACATAATGATCAGGACTAATGTTAGACAATGTTAGATTCCATCACTCCCTTCTTCCTCCTCTGGATTCCTGGTCCCTCACCTGTGCTGGTACGCCTGCTTCTGTTGCTCAATCAGTTCCCCGTACTCAACCTCCGGATCCCTGCCGCTGGTTTGAACCACTTCAAACAGAGATGACCTGCAGGTAGATGTCCCTGTCATAACCCCTGTGAGCTGTGACAAATTCACTTACAACACTGAACTAAAGTACATGGAAAGTCAAAATGTAGGTCACTTTGAGTGATCATTATGTTGTGTAGGCCTAGTTAATATCGCAACTTTAGGGATCTCTAATGTCTCAAATAAAGATTTATTATAGTTCCGGACTGTTCTGGAACGCGTTCTGGTAAACTGCATGACCAGGTTCGTATTCATTAGGGCACGCCACAGAAAGTTTTAAAATGTTTTGTAACTGAAAAATAAAATGTGCGTTTTTCATTTCTTAAGTCCCGATGGTCCCTCCCCTCCCTGTTTGACTGTTTTCTTCCATTTGTTGCCTAATGAACATGACCCTTGTAATGGGAATATTAATGTTTGTGCTTTTCTTGTAACTCATTTCTGTGTTCTATTCATCTGCTGTTCTATAAACCAATTTCTGTGTTCATGCAAGTGGCAGACTGTACAAATCACCTATCAGTAGCTGCAATTTGGCAGTACGCCCAGATCGTGTTTTGAGAACAAACGACTGTGTTTTGAGAACAAACAAAATATATCTCCATTTCAAGGTCTCAGCTTAGAGAGAAAGAATCCTCGTGAGGTGTTGGTCTGTCACATGTTATGAAACAGTATTGGTCGGTCACATGTTATGAAACAGTATTGACCGGTCACATGAATGAAACAAGACGGTAATGATTAATGAATTATGCTAAATCATGCAAATATAACTTGTCTGTGTATAGTCGTATATAAGACAACTGCTGGGACTGCCCCAGCAGAGCTCCTGATTGACATGTGTACTATGGTGTATTGAGCTGGGACTGCCCCAGCAGAGCTCCTGATTAACATGTGTACTATGGTGTATTGGGCTGGGACTGCCCCAGCAGAGCTCCTGATTAACATGTGTACTATGGTGCATTGAGCTGGGACTGCCCCAGCAGAGCTCCTGATTGACATGTGTACTATGGTGCATTGAGCTGGGACTGCCCCAGCAGAGCTCCTGATTGACATGTTCTATGGTGCATTGGGCTGGGACTGCCCCAGCAGAGCTCCTGATTGACATGTGTTCTATGGTGCATTGGGCTGGGACTGCCCCAGCAGAACTCCTGATTGACACGTGTACTATGGTGCATTGAGCTGGGACTGCCCCAGCAGAGCTCCTGATTAAACATGTGTACTATGGTGCATTGAGCTGGGACTGCCCCAGCAGAGCTCCTGATTGACATGTGTACTATGGTGCATTGAGCTGGGACTGCCCCAGCAGAGCTCCTGATTGACATGTGCACTATGGTGCATTGAGCTGGGACTGCCCCAGCAGAGCTCCTGATTAACATGTGTACTATGGTGCATTGAGCTGGGACTGCCCCAGCAGAGCTCCTGATTGACATGTGCACTATGGTGCATTGGGCTGGGACTGCCCCAGCAGAGCTCCTGATTAACATGTGTACTATGGTGAATTGAGCTGGGACTGCCCCAGCAGAGCTCCTGATTGACATGTGTTCTATGGTGCATTGAGCTGGGACTGCCCCAGCAGAGCTCCTGATTGACATGTGTACTATGGTGCATTGAGCTGGGACTGCCCCAGCAGAGCTCCTGATTGACATGTTCTATGGTGCATTGGGCTGGGACTGCCCCAGCAGAGCTCCTGATTGACATGTGTACTATGGTGCATTGGGCTGGGACTGCCCCAGCAGAGCTCCTGATTGACATGTGTTCTATGGTGCATTGAGCTGGGACTGCCCCAGCAGAGCTCCTGATTGACATGTGTTCTATGGTGCATTGGGCTGGGACTGCCCCAGTAGAGCTCCTGATTGACATGTGTACTATGGTGCATTGAGCTGGGACTGCCCCAGCAGAGCTCCTGATTGACATGTTCTATGGTGCATTGGGCTGGGACTGCCCCAGCAGAGCTCCTGATTGACATGTGTACTATGGTGCATTGAGCTGGGACTGCCCCAGCAGAGCTCCTGATTGACATGTTCTATGGTGCATTGGGCTGGGACTGCCCCAGCAGAGCTCCTGATTGACATGTGTTCTATGGTGCATTGGGCTGGGACTGCCCCAGCAGAGCTCCTGATTGACATGTTCTATGGTGCATTGGGCTGGGACTGCCCCAGCAGAGCTCCTGATTGACATGTGTACTATGGTGCATTGAGCTGGGACTGCCCCAGCAGAGCTCCTGATTGACATGTGTTCTATGGTGCATTGAGCTGGGACTGCCCCAGCAGAGCTCCTGATTGACATGTGTTCTATGGTGCATTGGGCTGGGACTGCCCCAGTAGAGCTCCTGATTGACATGTTCTATGGTGCATTGGGCTGGGACTGCCCCAGCAGAGCTCCTGATTGACATGTTCTATGGTGCATTGGGCTGGGACTGCCCCAGTAGAGCTCCTGATTGACATGTGTTCTATGGTGCATTGAGTTGGTTGGAACCTCTCCAGCGCGCTGACAATAAACAATGATTCATTTAAGATTCACTTCGAGTGTCCCTGTGTAAGAATTTTTCCACAACACCCTGTTCATTAATGTGCAAGGCCCTAATGCCAGACTCAAGCAACGGTTCATCCACACTGTGTATTACAGCTAACACACACTTTGGAAATGTACAAAGAGAGGGCCTACTTCTTCATTGACTTGAGGATGTAGTTGTAGTTGTTGAGGAGGAAGATGGCCCCGAGAGCGTGGTCCTCGTACACCTTGGCCTTACTCTGTAGGTTGTACTGGAGATGCTCCAGCACCTTACCTGGAGAAGGGAAATCATAAACATCATGTAAAACCACAAAGCCACCACATGGGGGCAGTCAAGGTTCCTCATGTAAAACCACATAGCCACCACATGGGGGCAGTCAAGGCACTTGAACTAAACACCACCTGTGGCTGATTCTGACTCACAATCAGGGGTGAAAGGAGATTACATTTTTTGCCAGTATGGGACCTCCAGTATCAAATGTGCTTTCATTGGAGCCAAAAGCCAGAAGCCAGCATATTGCCTTAGCTTAAAGGCGTCTGCATGCTTCCCAGCCGAAACAGTTCGGAAGAGTTTATGCATATATTATGACAACATTTTGTGACGTTTTTCTTCGTTTTGTACTTCGGTAAGGGTTTTTTCAGTTGTTCGGGCACACACATTTTTTTCTTGAGGCAGGCTGAAGTCAGTAGCTGAAGTCTACGCCCCTTCGGCGGTGATTGGTCAATAGTAGGGATTCTTCAGTAAAGACTTTGTTGTCATTCAATGAGAGATGACTCGTTTTTATTTATATTTTTTCATTGAGAAACACTGCACCAAACATCTTAGTTAGATGTAAAGTTGCACAACTAAGATCTCTGCAAAAGCGTGCAAATTAATGACAGAATTCTTGAGCTATCTTAGATTCATTCTGACTAGAAATTTGGTTTGTCACCTAAAACACTCAAACTTTTACAGATGCACAATCAAGAGCATCCTGTCGGGCAGTATCATCGCCTGGTACGGAAACTGCTCCGCCCACAACCGTAAGGCTCTCCAGAGGGTGGTGTGGTCTGCACAACGCATCACCGGAGGCAAACTACCTTCCCTCCAGGACACCTACACCACCCGATGTCACAGGACGGCCAAAAAAGATAATCAAGGACAACAACTACTTGAGCCACTGCCTGTTCACCCCGCTATCATCCAGAAGGTGAGGTCAGTACAGGTGCATCAAAGCTGGGACCGAGAGACTGAAAAACAGCTTCTATCTCAAGGCCATCAGACTGTTAAACAGCCATCACTAACATAGAGTGGCTGCTGCCAACATACAGACTCAAATCTCTTGCCACTTTAATAAATGTAATAAATGGATTTAATAAAGGTATCACTAGTCACTTTAGATAATTCCACTTTAACAATGTATACATGTCTTACATTACTCATCTCCTATGTATATACTGTATTCTACACTATATCTACTGCATCTTGCCTATGCCGCACGCCATCGCTCATCCATATATTTATATGTACATATTCTTATTCATCCCTTTACATTTGTGTGTATAATGTAGTTGTTGTGAATTTGTTAGATTACTTGTTAGATATTACTGCACTGTCAGAACTACAAGCACAAGTATTTCGCTACATTCGCATTAACATCTGCTAACCATGTGTATGTGACCAATAACATTTTATTTGATTATTTTGGGGAAGTGTAAACTGGCTACGGTGTCTCAAAATGGACAAACCATACTACTGCCACTTTTTTCTCATTTTTAAGCGAAGGTATGCGAGCCCACTCGACTTTGGCTAGCCGCCAGCTGAACTGAAGCATGCGGACGCCTTAAGACCCAACGGTTCAGCGTCTTGCCCTTGTCAAAGGTGTCATTCTGGATATTAGACACAGCCATGTTGAACACTCACAGACATAAGGACTCAGTGCTCTCTGATTGTCATTCCCCTTGGACTCCTGACTGTCTGATGGCTGTTCTTCTGATTCATCTGCATCTGGTGAACAAAACTATTCTATATCTACACATCTTATCTCAATGAGGAAAAACCAACCATCTAATAACCATCTAGTTTTGTAACCGAAAACTCTATCTAATAAACAAAGAGAAAGACTCCGTACCAGTGTCATGTTGAACGTCCACCTGAACACTACTGGACACCTCCATAGTTACTGTGTCACTGTCTACATCATGAGGATAAAGGATGGACCGAACAACATCTGCAAAGGACAGCAACTGCTGCAGGAATAGAATTGTCTGGAGACAGTAAGAGAACAATTAACATATTAGACATCTTTAGTTAGGTCAGTTCAAATGGGATAAAAAATAAAATATACTTGATTCTATATTTAGTGAGAAACAGACATGTGTCTTCTGTCTAGTATCCCATGATACAACAATATAAGGAAACAAACCCCCTCTGGAACAGAACACCCGTGTCTTTACTCAGTAAGCACATCAGCATTACAGATTCACTTCATTCAATGGAAACTGATGGACATGAAACATCAGAAAAGAGAGTTTTTACATTGCTGTTGAATTCATGAACCGTTCCATCCTTGGACATACTCTCCCCATCAGGGTTGCTCTGTGAGAGAAAGGGGAAAATTACAATTTGGGGTTGAGTTTCTCAAAGCTTCCAGATCATTTTACGTTATAGGAATGTATGCAATCACGCCCCAAAAAATCTCAGTGCTATGAAGCTTTTGGGAAACTCAGCCGACTGTCTGATGAAATAATATTATTACAACGATCCAGTCAGGTTTCCTGAGGTTTCCTTGCTGGATGATGAAATATTTGAAAGTCCTTCCAACTAAAACAATCTTTGAGTGGTTAGAATGTCGTACCTTGACGTGAGCAGAAAAATCCTTCAGTGCTCTGGCTGCCAGGGTCTTCATAGATGTAACGAGTTTGGAAAGCTTGGCCAAGGTGCCGCTTGTTGTGCACTGACAGGGAATATGATACATGACATCACACAGTCAGCCATAATAATACAGTCGTGGCCAAAAGTTTTGAGAATGACACAAATATTAATTTTTACAAAGTCTGCTGCCTCAGTGTCTTTAGTTATTTTTGTCAGATGTTACTATGGAATACTGAAGTATAATTACAAGCATTTCATAAGTGTCAAAGGCTTTTATTGACAATTACATGAAGTTGATGCAAAGAGTCAATATTTGCAATCCGCCCTGGCATGCTGTCAATTAACTTCTGGGCCACATCCTGACTGATGGCAGCCAATTCTTGCATAATCAATGCTTGGAATTTGTAGGTTTTTGTTTTTCCACCCGTCTCTTGAGGATTGACCACAACTTCTCAATGGGATTAAGGTCTGGGGAGTTTCCTGGCCATAGACCCAAAATATTGATGTTTTGTTCCCCAAGCCACTTAGTTATCACTTTTGCCTTATAGCAAGGTGCTCCATCATGCTGGAAAAGGCATTGTTCGTCACCAAACTGTTCCTGGATGGTTGGGAGAAGTCGCTCTTGGAGGATGTGTTGGTACCATTCTTTATTCATGGCTGTGTTCTTAGGCAAAATTGTGAGTGAGCCCACTCCCTTGGCTGAGAAGCAACCCCACACATGAATGGTCTCAGGATGCTTTACTGTTGGCATGACACAGGACTGATTGTAGAGCTCACCTTATCTTCTCCGGACAAGCTTTTTTCCAGATGCCCCAAACAATCGGAAAGGGGATTCATCAGAGAAAATGACTTTACCTCAGTCCTCAGCAGTCCAATCCCCGTACCTTTTGCAGAATATCAGTCTGTCCCTGATGTTTTTCCTGGAGAGAAGTGGCTTCTTTGCTGCCCTTCTTGACACCAGGCCATCCTCCAAAAGTCTTCGCTTCACTGTGCGTGCAGATGCACTCACACCTACCTGCTACCATTCCTGAGCAAGCTCTGTCCTGGTGGTGCCCCGATCCCGCAGCTGAATCGTTTAGGAGACGGTCCTGGCGCTTGCTGGACTTTCTTGGGCGCCCTGAAGCCCAAGAAACAATTGAACAACAATTGAACCGCTCTCCTTGACGTTCTTGATGATCCGATAAATGGTTGATTTAGGTGCAATCTTACTGGCAGCAATATTCTTGCCTGTGAAGCCCTTTTTGTGCAAAGTAATGATGACGGCACGTGTTTCCTTCCATGTAACCATGGCTGACAGAGGAAGAACAGTGATTCCAAGCACCACCCTCCTTTTGAAGCTTCCAGTCTGTTATTCGAACTCAATCAGCATGACAGAGTGATCTCCAGCCTTGTCCTCGTCAACACTCACACCTGTGTTAACAAGAGAATCACTGACATGATGTCAGCTGGTCCTTTAGTGGCAGGGCTGGAATGCAGTGGAAATGTTTTTGGGGGATTCAGTTCATTTGCATGGCAAAGAGGGGCTTTGCAATTAAATGCAATTCATCTGATCACTCTTCATAACATTCTGGAGTATATGCAAATTGCCATCATACAAACTGAGGCAGCAGACTTTGTGAAAATGTATATTTGTGTCATTCTCAAAACTTTTGGCCACCACTGTACATTTCCCTCAGTATACTGACCCCAATTCCAGACAATTCAGGAACACTGAAATTCCAATTCTCTTCCATGCTTTTCAAGGAGGAAAGTTTGGAATTGGAATTTGGTTAACTTTCTGAATTGACTGGTATTGAAATAGAATTTACCCCAACCCTGACCCCTCCTGACCATTACAACCCCTGACCCTGACTCCCCAGACCATGACAACCCTGACCCCACCCCTGAGCATGACCCCAACCATGACCACCCCCTGACCCCAACCCCGCTGACCATGACACCTCCTGACCCCAACCAAGACTCCAACCCTGACCCCCATGACCATGACCGCCACTGACCATGACCCTCTCCATGATCCCCGCCGACCATGACACCCCCCTGAGCACACAACAATAGAGAGAAAGCTCAACTTTAAACTGTCCTCTCAGGATTATATGGCACCTTTAGTAATGTGTTAAACTCTTTGTCCTCCTCCAGGAGACGGCCCAGGACAGGTAACATGGTGACGAGGGCTGTGTAGTCGTGACGTGAACAGGCTCGTCTGACAGAGGACACAATGTTCTCCCCATTCTGGATCAGCTGGTTCAGAGCCACCTGAAGGAAATAAGATTACAATTACAAATTAGAACAACTTTATTGTCCACGCAATGTGGACATTTGTCTTCGGCTTCACCACATAAAAACAGACATTAAACACACTCATGAGCACATCATTCTCAAGACCATTAAATAAACTCATAAACAAAGTACAAAAGTGCTGCAGTGACAGATTATGTACATAACACCACATACATAACATGTACATAACACCATGTACATAACACCATGTACATGACATGTACATAATGACATCATTGGTCTAAAACTATAATCATCATCAAGACTTCAACTAGAATCATCAAGATACCTTACAGCCACATCTCCCCGGTAGTGTAAGATGTAGAACCATGTGTATATATAAACATGATGGTTATACACCTGTAATGATCTCCATTATGAAGAGCTCCCCATATTAAATGTTTGTTTTGTGTATCATCTGGCCACTGTGAAGCCTTATAATAGCCAAAAGCAAATGTCCACATTTGTGTCGACATTGACAATAAAGTTGTAATATTTTATTCATCACATTTTAATATCCTTCACTTCTGACCTGGATGAGAGTTTCAAAGGTATTGGAGCAGTTCAGAGGGAAGACTTTGGACACCATGGTGTATTCACTCTTGGCCAGGGACAAGAAGGCTGTGATGCAGGCCATGTAGGTCTCATTGTCTAATATGCTGTCCCGCCCTAGTGACACAAGACAGGAGTGAAAGGGTGAATGCCATGGAAATATCATTAACATTATATATCATCTATCTATAGTTTAATGAAACCTTTATTTAACCAGGGAGTACCTTGATATAAAAAGTCCTTTATTTAACCAGGAAGAACTTTGATATAAGAAATCTAGGGTCATTTTTTTAGGGAAACCTGGATCTATGGCATGTTTAGTAATATGTTCACAAAAAAATTTGCAAACAGAAAAGCATCCCCTGTAACTGTGTCTACAGTGGCTTGCAAAAGTATTCACCCCCTTGGCATTTCTCCTACTTTGTTGCCTTACAACCTGGAATTAAAATAGATTTTTGGGGAGTTTGTATCATTTGATTTATACAACATGCCTACCACTTTGAAGATGCTAAATATTTTTTCTTGTGAAACAAACAAGAAATAAGACAAAAAAACTGAAAACTTGAGCATGAATAACTATTCACCCCCCCAAAGTCAATACTTTGTAGAGCCACCTTTTGCAGCAATTACAGCTGAAAGTCTCTTGGGGTATGTCTCTATAAGCTTGGCACATCTAGCCACTGGGATTTTTGCCCATTCTTCAAGGCAAAACTGCTCCAGCTCCTTCAAGTTGGATGGGTTCTGCTGGTCTACAGCAACCTTTAAGTCACACCACAGATTCTCAATTGGATTGAGGCCTGGGCTTTGACGAGGCCATTCCAATACATTTAAATGTTTCCCCTTAAATCACTTGAGTGTTGCTTTAGCAGTATGCTTAGGGTCATTGTCCTGCTGGAAGGTGAACCTCCGTCCCAGTCAAATCTCTGGAAGACTGAAACAGGTTTCCCTCAAGAATTTCCCTGTATTTAGTGCCATCCATCATTCCTTCAATTCTGACCAGTTTCCCAGTCCCTGCCGATGGAAAAACATCCCCACAGCATGATGCTGCCACCACCATGCTTCACTGTGGGGTTGGTGTTCTCGGGGTGATGAGAGGTGTTGGGTTTGTGCCAGACATAGCGTTTTCCTTGATGTCCAAAAAGCTACATTTTAGTCTCATCTGACCAGAGTACCTTCTTCCATATGTTTGGGGAGTCTCCCACATGCCTTTTGGCGAACACCAAACGTGTTTGCTTATTTTTTTTCTTTAAGCAATGTCTTTTTTCTGTCCACTCTTCTGTAAAGCCCAGCTCTGTGGAGTGTACGGCTTAAAGTGGTCCTATGGACAGATATTCCAATCTCCGCTGTGGAGCTTTGCAGCTCCTTCAGGGTTATCTTTGGTCTCTTGGTTGCCTCTCTGATTAATGCCCTCCTTGCCTGGTCCGTGAGTTTTGGTGGGTGGCACTCTCTTGGTAGGTTTGTTGTGGTGCCATATTCTTTAACAATTTTAATAATGGATTTAATGGTGCTCCGTGGAATATTCAAAGTTTCTAATATTTTTTTATAACTCAACCCTGATCTGTACTTCTCCACAACTTTGTCCCTGACCTGTTTGGAGAGCTCCTTGGTCTTCATGGTGCCGTTTGCTTGGTGGTGCCCCTTGCTTAGTGGTGTTGCAGACTCTGGGGCTTTTCAGAACCGGTGTATATATACACTGAGATCATGTGACACCTAGATTGCACACAGGTGGACTTTACTTAACTAATTATGTGACTTCTGAAGGTAACTGATTGCACCAGATATTATTTAGGGGCTTTATAGCAAAGGGGGTGAATACATATGCACGTACCACTTTTCAGTTTTAATTTTTTTGAAACAATTTTTTTTCCCATTTCACTTAACCAATTTGGAATATTTTGTGTATGTCCACTACATTAAATCCAAATAAAAATCTATTTCAATTACAGGTTGTAATGCAAAAAAAATGGAAAAACACCAAGGGGGATAAATACTTTTGCAAGGCACTGTATAACCATCATGAAGGTGGTGTGCAAGGTGGACTTTCATGACCTGTTTTTTTGTTCTTCTTGACGGCAGAATCCACACGCTTGCTCTGCAGCACCGGGCAGAGGAGGTTCCTACTCTTGTGGTCCTTCAAACCCTTCATGGAGCAGTCCAACTGATTGGAGCGCACCATGGCGTAGTGGGCCTTGATGTCTGTAGAACAATAACAGCACGATTGATTACCATGACCACTGATCAATGGAGCAAAGGGTGTTTATGTTGTGCTGTTGGGATGCAGGTTCAAATCCTAGGTCCGCTGTGGCAGAGATAAACCGTGTTACAGATACACAAGCCCTAGAACATAAAGAAACAGATACAACAAACATATAATACAATGAAGTGAAGGATAATTGTGCAGGGAGATGTCAGGGAAACCCCACAGAGAGGACATGTGGGAGGGTCTTGGCCCTCACCAAAACGTCAGTTCAGTTACGTATATTTAAGAAAGCTAATTGACGCAGATACGCCTCCACCCTCTCAATAGAAGAGATGCCTCCTAGGCTGCGTTTAACTTACCAAAGGCTGAGCTGGGCTTGGGTCTGAAGTATGGAAGGATGTAGGAGGTGGAAGCTGGGGGCTTGGGTTTGCAGGATGGGAAGGTATGGGAGGTGGAGTCTGTAGGCAGAAATGGGATGGACTCCAAAGATGGGTGCCTAATATGGGGAATATTTAGTCTGCTGCATGGCTTCGAGGTGGATACCTTGGTGAAAGAGCTACTGGATTCCAGTTTTCCGAGGGAGTCTAGTGATGGATTCTTGTCTAGTGATGGCTTTCTGTCCAGGGACTGCGTTTTGAATATACCAAATGACTTCAGGCCGAGCATCTTGGTGAACAAGCTGTTTGCTTTCAGTTTTCCAAGAGAGTCCATTGATGGCTTGTTTTCTATTGATGGCTTTCTGCCTAGAGACTGTGTTTTGAGTTTGGAGCAGTAGGACTTCTTGGTGAAAAAGCTGCTGGGCTCCAATTTTCCCAGAGAGTGGTAGGATGGGTTTCTTTCCAGTGACCGTGTTTTGAATTTGCTGGCAGAGACTCTCCTCTTAGCTGTCAGAGCTGCATCCTCACCTGGATTAACACTGACATCATTAGCATCGTCACCTGGATTAACACTGACATCATTTGCATCCTCACCTGGATTAACACTGACATCATTAGCATCCTCACCTGGATTAACACTGACATCATTAGCATCCTCACCTGGATTAACACTGACATCATTAGCATCCTCACCTGGATTAACACTGACATCATTAGCATCCTCACCTGGATTAACACTGACATCATTAGCATCCTCACCTGGATTAACACCGACATCATTAGCATCCTCACCTTGATTAACACTGACATCATTAGCATCCTCACCTGGATTAACACTGACATCATTAGCATCCTCACCTGGATTAACACTGACATCATTAGCATCCTCACCTGGATTAATACTGACATCATTAGCATCCTCACCTGGATTAACACTGACATCATTAGCATCGTCACCTGGATTAACACTGACATCATTTGCATCCTCACCTGGATTAACACTGACATCATTAGCATCCTCACCTGGATTAACACTGACATCATTAGCATCCTCACCTGGATTAACACTGACATCATTAGCATCCTCACCTGGATTAACACTGACATCATTAGCATCCTCACCTGGATTAACACTGACATCATTAGCATCCTCACCTGGATTAACACCGACATCATTAGCATCCTCACCTTGATTAACACTGACATCATTAGCATCCTCACCTGGATTAACACTGACATCATTAGCATCCTCACCTGGATTAACACTGACATCATTAGCATCCTCACCTGGATTAACACTGACATCATTAGCATCCTCACCTGGATTAACACTGACATCATTAGCATCCTCACCTTGATTAACACTGACATCATTAGCATCCTCACCTGGATTAACACTGACATCATTAGCATCCTCACCTGGATTAACACTGACATCATTAGCATCCTCACCTGGATTAACACTGACATCATTAGCATTTGCTGCACTCTGCCTTTAACATCAGGGTTTGGTTCAGTAGGGGAAAGCAATGTAAAACACATATTTGCAACGTCTTATTAGACATGTTTCAAAATAGTTATTTTTCCCCCTAAAGAACACGACCCAAGAATCCACTGAATTATGTTGTTTAACTTTACACCAGGGTTGGGATCAATTCCATATAGAAAGTAAAAAAACTAATTCCAATTGCAAATTTTCCTCACTGAAAAGCATTGAAGTGAATTGGAATTTCAGTGTACTTCTGGAATTTACTGGAATTGACCCCAACCCTGGTTTACAACATGGACAACAATGCTGAGAGTAGGGACCTCCTCCTGTTAGTGACAGAGACATACTACAGGTGAACAGGCAGTACCACTACCTTACCTACAGTATCAGCCAGGTGGAGATGGGCAGCACCACTACCTTACCTATCAGCCAGGTGGAGATGGAGATGATGTCCTGAAGCCTAGTTTGGGGTATGAGTTGTACCTCCTCCACTCCGCCTGCAGACCCATTCAGGTACTTTTTGGCCAGGACATCCAGGATTTTGACTGTCTGCACTGGCTTGCTGTAGCGCCCCAAAAGGACTTGGAACTGGGACTCCAGCTGTGACTTGGCACTCTCTAAACGGCCTCTCTGCAAAAACGTTTAGAGCAGTGTTGGGGTCAATTCCATTTCAAACCCAGTCAAATTAGAAAGTAAACCAAATGTCAGTTCCTATTCCAAATGTTCCTCATTGAAAAGCATTGAAGAGAATTGGAATTATAATTTTAGGGGACTTCCTGAAATGACTGGAATTGAACCCAACCGTGGTTTAGAGATCTTAGTTTACTACCATACCCCGTTCAAAGGCACTTACATATTTTTTTCTTGCCGTTTACCATCTGAATGGCAGACATACACAATCCATGTCTTGATTCTCTCAAGGCTTAATAATCCTTCTTTAACCTGTCACCTCCCCCCTTCATCTACACTGATTGAAGTGGATTTAACAATTGACATCAATAAGGGATCGTAGCTTTCACTTGGATTCACCTGGTCGGTCTATGTCATGGACAGAGCAGGTGTTCATGTTCTGTACACTCAGTGTGTGCTGTACGTTCAAATCGGAGGATCTAACAGTTATTGGATAGTGACTATAGTGATTTAAATCTAACAGTTATTGGATAGTGACTATAGTGATTTAAATCTAACAGTTATTGGATAGTGTCTATATAGTGATTTAAATCTAACAGTTATTGGTTAGTGACTATATAGTGATTTATATCTAACAGTTATTGGATAGTGACTATATAGTGATTTATATCTAACAGTTATTGGATAGTGACTATATAGTGATTTAAATCTAACAGTTATTGGATAGTGACTATAGTGATTTATATCTAACAGTTATTGGATAGTGTCTATATAGTGATTTAAATCTAACAGTTATTGGATAGTGACTATATAGTGATTTAAATCTAACAGTTATTGGATAGTGTCTATATAGTGATTTAAATCTAACAGTTATTGGATAGTGTCTATATAGTGATTTAAATCTAACAGTTATTGGATAGTGACTGTAGTGATTTAAATCTAACAGTTATTGGATAGTGACTGTAGTGATTTAATAGCGACCATCTCTTCTAGTAAAATAAGGTATCTTGTGACTAATGAGCACCCTTTCACTGAAGCGAAGCATACTCTATTCTCTTGTCCAACTGTTTGATAGTATTCATACTTCTACAAAGAGAACCTGGCTTGATTGAATTAGAGATGGAAACAGAAATACATGAAGACAGTGTTACCAGCATATTCAGCTCAGGCCCGTCCGGGTCTTCCTGTTGAAAGTACTCCTCTGCTTTCTTGAGTCGGTGAACACAGGCTAGATAGTCAGAAAGTCTTCCTGTAGGCCTTTGCAAAGAAACACATGTACATACAGAAAAAAATTACGTATTTCATTCTAAAATTATCAGTTGATCAGTCATGTATTTGACACACATAGTTGACACAAATATGACCATTCTCCCTCTCCTTCTCCCTTGACCCATACTGAACCTCTAATAACAGAACATCATACTGAACCTCTATTAATAGAACATCATACTGAACCTCTATTAACAGAACATCATACCGAACCTCTATTAACAGAACATCATACTGAACCTCTATTAACAGAACATCATACCGAACCTCTATTAACAGAACATCATACAGAACCTCTATTAACAGATCATACAGAACCTCTATTAACAGAACATCATACTGAACGTCTATTAACAGATCATACAGAACCTCTATTAACAGAACATCATACCGAACCTCTATTAACAGAACATCATACTGAACCTCTATTAACAGAACATCATACTGAACCTCTATTAACAGAACATCATACAGAACCTCTATTAACAGATCATACAGAACCTCTATTAACAGAACATCATACCGAACCTCTATTAACAGAACATCATACTGAACCTCTATTAACAGAACATCATACTGAACCTCTATTAACAGAACATCATACTGAACCTCTATTAACAGAACATCATACTGAACCTCTATTAACAGAACATCATACCGAACCTCAATTAACAGAACATCATACTGAACCTCTATTAACAGAACATCATACTGAACCTCTATTAACAGATCATACAGAACCTCTATTAACAGAACATCATACTGAACCTCTATTAACAGAACATCATACTGAACCTCTATTAACAGATCATACAGAACCTCTATTAACAGAACATCATACTGAACGTCTATTAACAGAACATCATACTGAACCTCAATTAACAGAACATCATAACGAACCTCTATTAACAGAACATCATACTGAACCTCTATTAACAGAACATCATACTGAACCTCTATTAACAGAACATCATACTGAACGTCTATTAACGGAACATCATACTGAACGTCTATTAACAGAACATCATACTGAACCTCTATTAACAGAACATCATACTGAACATCTATTAACAGATCATACTGAACGTCTATTAACGGAACATCATACCGAACCTCTATTAACAGATCATACTGAACGTCTATTAACGGAACATCATACCGAACCTCTATTAACAGAACATCATACCGAACCTCTATTAACAGAACATCATACTGAACCTCTATTAACAGAACATCATACTGAACGTCTATTAACAGAACATCATACTGAACCTCTATTAACAGAACATCATACTGAACCTCTATTAACAGAACATCATACTGAACCTCTATTAACAGAACATCATACTGAACCTCTATTAACAGAACATCATACTGAACCTCTATTAACAGAACATCATACTGAACCTCTATTAACAGAACATCATACTGAACCTCTATTAACAGAACATCATACCGAACCTCTATTAACAGAACATCATACTGAACCTCAATTAACAGAACATCATACTGAACCTCAATTAACAGAACATCATACTGAACGTCTATTAACAGATCATACAGAACCTCTATTAACAGAACATCATACCGAACCTCTATTAACAGAACATCATACCGAACCTCTATTAACAGAACATCATACTGAACGTCTATTAACAGAACATCATACCGAACCTCTATTAACAGAACATCATACTGAACCTCTATTAACAGAACATCATACCGAACCTCTATTAACAGAACATCATACTGAACGTCTATTAACAGATCATACAGAACCTCTATTAACAGAACATCATACCGAACCTCTATTAACAGATCATCATACTGAACCTCTATTAACAGAACATCATACTGAACCTCAATTAACAGAACATCATACTGAACCTCTATTAACAGAACATCATACTGAACCTCTATTAACAGAACATCATACTGAACCTCTATTAACAGAACATCATACAGAACCTCTATTAACAGAACATCATACCGAACCTCTATTAACAGAACATTATACTGAACCTCTATTAACAGATCATACAGAACCTCTATTAACAGAACATCATACTGAACCTCTATTAACAGAACATCATACTGAACCTCTATTAACAGAACATCATACTGAACCTCTATTAACAGAACATCATACCGAACCTCTATTAACAGAACATCATACCGAACCTCTATTAACAGAACATCATACCGAACCTCTATTAACAGAACATCATACCGAACCTCTATTAACAGAACATCATACCGAACCTCTATTAACAGAACATCATACCGAACCTCTATTAACAGAACATCATACAGAACCTCTATTAACAGAACATCATACCGAACCTCTATTAACAGAACATCATACTGAACCTCTATTAACAGAACATCATACTGAACCTCTATTAACAGAACATCATACCGAACCTCTATTAACAGAACATCATACCGAACCTCTATTAACAGAACATCATACTGAACCTCTATTAACAGAACATCATACTGAACCTCTATTAACAGAACATCATACTGAACCTCTATTAACAGAACATCATACTGAACCTCTATTAACAGAACATCATACTGAACCTCTATTAACAGAACATCATACTGAACCTCTATTAACAGAACATCATACTGAACCTCTATTAACAGAACATCATACTGAACCTCTATTAACAGAACATCATACCGAACCTCTATTAACAGAACATCATACTGAACCTCTATTAACAGAACATCATACCGAACCTCTATTAACAGAACATCATACTGAACGTCTATTAACAGAACATCATACTGAACCTCTATTAACAGAACATCATACTGAACCTCTATTAACAGAACATCATACTGAACGTCTATTAACAGATCATACAGAACCTCTATTAACAGAACATCATACCGAACCTCTATTAACAGAACATCATACTGAACCTCAATTAACAGAACATCATACTGAACCTCAATTAACAGAACATCAGTAGTACTCTTTTCACTCTCTCGTGGCTTCCCAAAACAAGCTGTGCTGGCTTGGATCATTGTCCTTTTCCAATATAATTCCAGCAAATAAATGTAACCTAACCAGGCCAGTGCAGGCCAACTCCACAGTATTGTGAATAGGGTATACGAGGTCAAATATGGGGCTTGTGTGAGTGTGTGTGTGTCATCGTTCTCCCTACTCTCACCCCTGTATGATGATCTTGTCTGTGTCTCGGACGGCTTGGTAATGGCAGATGGCATCGTCCAGGTAGAATAATGTCTTTTGCATTGTCCCCTTCAGCTGCAACAGGTTCTGTGTGCTTTCGTGCATGGGAACGACCGAGTTCTCCAGGTGCTCCAAACGGCCCTCCAACGATGAGAGAATGGACACCTAGGACACCACACCTTGAGCTACACTGTCTCACGTTAAAGCTTGCATAGAACTGAAGCTATCTTAATAAGACATGGCATTTGAACTCTACTTTATTTGCAATTCAATACATTAACTCACCAATACGTTTTAGCTAATAATATTATGTGAGAAGTGCAGGAACTCAAGTAGTAGCATATTTGAGGTGTGGTAACGTTACTCAGTTCCAGTGAGCTCCTGCCCAAGTCAAGCACTGATTTAATTAATATCTGTGACACAGTAACGTTAGTTGGACACAAGTCAGGTAGCTAACAGTTAGCTAGCTTATGTAAGTTTTCTTTGCTTTCAGGTGTAGCTTACCATGCCTTTAGTCAGTTGATCACTTCTTTTAAGGCTGTCGCTAACGAATGTCAGCAGATCTTGATCCTTGAGAAGAAAACGGATTGGTAGCTAGCTAGTTTAATCTAATTTGGCTAACGTTAGCTCTTCCTATAGCGAATATTATTGTCCCTTTTAATGAGGATACAGTGAGTCCTCATACAAATAGTCAAAACGTTAATAGTAAGTCTACTACTCTAGCAAGCAATGTCATATAATATTAGGACAGACATGTGAAGTGTTCACTAGCCATTGTGTGGTCTGATTGACACCCTAACCCAGGAGTTACTAGCAAGCTACAACTGCTAACGTTAGTCCTAGTTCATGGATAACTTGATTTGCTAACGCTAGCTACTGTAACTAGCCAGCGAGCCTAACGTTACCCGTTTGAGCTTCTCCTCAATCTTCTCTCTCCACAAATATGTTTCATCTGTCGCAGTCATTCTGTTAACAATTCCCTTCTTAGGTATAACTTTACTATTTTATTGTCAAGCATTTGTAAAACAGTTCACCCCCTGCCAGGTAAATTAGTTAGCCAACTGAACCACAGATTAAAAGGGTTGTTGACGGTTGGTCAAGTGGCTTCTGCTTCTTTGCACCAAACTTCCAAGGACAAATTCCATTGGCTTGGCTTGGCTGCATTTAGTGTGGACATTTTTTGCATGATATTATTACAACTCACTTGACATACACTTTTGTTTTATTCATTCACCCAGACATTTTATGTAAATATAATATTTACAAATTTCTTATATTACAATCAGCAGTTATCAATCATTAACAAGGTTGTATTTGAATATTTAGCAGGAAAACAAATGAAGAAAACATACAAAGAAACCTAGTAGTATCTTAGTTTGTAGGACTCTGTAGGAAACAACCCTGTGCCCTCAGAATAGAGAGATGCCTTCCACCTGTTCAACAGGAATTAAGAAAAATAACAGTAGCCTATGCCTCAGTTAAAGCAAGGCAAGATCCTCTTGATAACATAAAATATTACATTAGCAGAAATGCTAATGTTTCTTCTCTCTGCACATCCACCTCTAGGGTCCCTGTTTGGCCATTGCCTATATAAAGAAAACAAACATGAATGTTTAGATGGCAGAAATATCATATAACTATATTATCACAGACAAAAGTGGTCCATGTTGCAACTGAACCCGATCTCAAATGGGAAATACAATTGTAGTCTAAATAAAACATTTGTTGGTGTTTATTATCCTCTGAATTGCTACCCATGAGCTGAAATGTCTAATATGATCTGCTTTTAAATAAGAACTATATACCCGTTTGAAGAACTGGCTGCCAAGGTAGTTGGTTGCCATGCTCCTCAAGTTGGTCTTCCCGCCTACTTTGCATCGCACATATCCATACAGGTTGGCCCACTGCAAGGCCACACCCATGATCACCACTGCCTGCAAGGGGACATGACATAAAAATGCAATGCGTTGTGATTATTTATGTTTCTTTGAGAACCCAAAACAATGCATGTATCTGTTTAAGTTCAAATCATATAGCTAGCTTCATACTAGGTTTGACATATTAATTATCCAGTGGGAAATTAGAGATGTCTAAATTCAAATGGGGAAAGGAAAGGCACTGAACCCACCAGCCACTTAAACTTGAAGGAGAAGAGAGTACTGAACACAAAGATGACCCAGAGGACTGGACACACAACCAGACCCAGCCAGAAGATCTGTGATTCAGAGTTGGTTGGAACTTTTCTACTGGTTGCCTACAGAGAGTTGGGAAAATTAAGCACATGATGATGTTCTACAGAAGTCTTAATTGTTGCAATTCTTTCAGTCGTAGACTCTGTGCTTTGTTTAATTGATTGAACAGTCTGATTTTCTATATACCGTTTCTTTTGGGGCTGCAATTTTCATATAAGCCCTCTTTGATATGCAAACTCACCTTGTTGTTTATCTGCACTGTGTAGGAGTAACATGAGACACATGGATAACATATAAAGACATAAGACAGCTGAACATTAAAGTAACGAACCACATGTTCACGTTGATCATGAGACTGTGATAATAGAGATCTACTAAGGGACGTCCTGGCCCTCTTATTTTCTCCATTGTGCTGACAGACTGACCAGACACATGGGCACCTAGGGCACTTGGAGACACTAGACTTATAGTCTACCCATTCCACTAAAAGCACACATACCAGAGAAATATGCCTAAGGCAACTGGACACTAATGATAGAAGAGACACATAGTCTGACAATTCCAATAAGCACACATACCAGAGAAATATGCCTAAGGCAACTGGATACTAATGATAGAAGAGACACATAGTCTGCCAATTCCAATAAACACACATACCAGAGAACATGCTGAGGCATTGAGTTAATTACAGGGCTAAGTCATAGGCCTATAGGATAGATGGACATATATTATTTTTAAGACAAGCATGGGTCTGGTCACTATTATAATCGAACTGAAAGCAGATATGGGCGTTATTGGGTGTGAACAAGTAGGAAGCCTGAACTAAAAAGATAATGATGGCAGGAAGAATTAGGGGAAGTATGCTTATTTGCATATGGGGTGGACCCATATGCTATTTGTGTATAAATGTTGGAACCGGGGCTGGGAAGCGGTGGGTGTTCTGCGGGACATTCCGGCTTGCAATACAAATTGTATTAAAAAAGTCTAATTGATTTCACAAGTTCTTACGAGTGTTATATTTCTGAGATGATTTTCCACGACATATTTGGCGAGCTTAGCCAGGAGGGACAGGGACTGAGGAATGGCGTTCAGGGCTGGTGATAGTTTCTTTGGACAATCCTGCAAACAATATGGCCACAACTATAACAAGGTAAGCTTGTTCTTACATAGTTGAAATGTTTGTATGGATTGCTTCAGAGATCCTGTCTCAGCGAGAGGGGCGCCACGTAAGTCTCTCTTTCAAATTTCCTAAAAAGAAACCAGTAAATACTAAAGAACTTTTGAATTCAATGAATTTGCATGTATGTGTAATTTGGGGAATTGTATTAAATATAAATGTATGCGCATGTAGTATAGAGACTGAGTGAATAGGCGCTGTGAACTTTGCTTGTGTTAGGTGTTTAGCGGAGTGGGTATGCATGCGCTCGTTCTGATCAGACCGTTCGAATGTGTAGCTTAAATGATGCGGTTGTTTGCGAATCTGGCTGAGATGGCTGGCTATAATAAGGGACAGATAATGTAGGTAGAAAATCCTGTGATACCTCTTCAATAAAATTAGTAGAAGGAATGCTTGGACAGGTTACTTATGAATAACGGCTCTAAAGATAACAGAGAACTGCATAAATAAGTAGTTAGGAAGCCACGATACCGCTCTTTAAAAAAGGAACATTTTTAAAGAGGTCTGCTTGGGTGGGATATTCACGGCAGAAGGGTCTGTTGGTGAATATTTAGTAGTTAAATAAATATTTCATGGTTACCGCTCTGAAAGGGGGACTGTACGGGTGAAATATTAGGTTGCAGGAAAACGTTGGCCCGATTGTGCGGCGTTCAACTGCAAAAGTAGCTTATACGGTCAAAACATAAATCAGTAGTTAAATAAATATTCATAGTTACCGCTCTGAAAGGAGGACTGTACGGGTGAAATATTTAGGTTGCAGGAAAAACGTTGGCCCGATTGTGCGGCGTTCAAATGCAAAAGAAATCCTGCGAATAAAAAAACGCTCTGTCTAGCTAACAGGGTTTTGTAATTCAGTAGGTCACGCCACAATACTACTCTAATAATAGAAGAAAAGATCAGTATTGGGGGGGTGAATAGGATATGAAGACAAGCTGATCCGATTAGACAGTAGTCTCGTCATATTGTAGAAATCCTAGAAGTCTAGGCTTATGTAGGAGGAAGTGAATTAAGTCAATAAAGAAAGACTAAGTTGTTTTGAGGTAAAAACAAAGGGATTGAATGAACGGATGAAACATAAAAGGATGAATGAAAATGTTGTAAGAAATGAGTAGATCTGTGTAGAGATAGAACATTAGGAAGAAAGAAAGGACAGGTTGTGTGTGTGTGTAGGCAGAGCTTCCAGAAGAGGGAGCGCGCAGCCCTCCTGTGACAGAGTAGAAAGTTGAGGAAGGGTGCCTCTAACTACTGTTAGGCAGAGGGAACGAAATTAAGGAACATCGAAGTAAAATAAGTTATAATCAAGGATAAAAACACTGACGTGATAAAGTAGTAAGCGACCATAGTAAAATTACTAAAAAGGTGTCAAAATAAATAATGAATAAAAATAATTAAAGAGGCGTTAACCGAATAGTATAATATGAATAGAACAGTGTGGTAACAAAACAGAAAGTAGAATCGTCGATAAATTGAAATTGTACTATAAAGTTAAAAACGAATCTAGGTTAGTTAAGATAAATAGTGATTAGCAGAACTATTGACAATATCTAAGAACGAATAAGAAAATAGCTCTCTGTTTTGAATATGGGTATGGGGAAAATTAGTGTAATGTGACACTAGAACTTAGTGCGGTAGCAGGAAATGCCGCTATACAAGAGTTTATATCCTTGTCAAAATAACAAAAAACTAATCGGTTTGAGGTTAGTGAGAATGGAATTTTTTTACTTGGCGGTGTATAGTCTCTGAGCGAACAATGAGTGTTTCATAGAGATTACAGTTTATATGTGGTCAAGAAGAAGTATTAGATCACGTTTGACTTGACATCTAGTAGAGTACAGATGGAATTTTAATTGTTAGGCATTTTATACCGTCATTCTCTGAAAACTGTTAAGACGTTTATGGAATAAAAACAATTTGCTGATCAAAAGGTAACATTGTGAATATTAACGATATGTATACTTTCTTTTCCAGGAAAAAAAAAAAAGGTTTAATCTTCTCTGGTCAAAATATCATTGGAGACTGCATTACTGTGGAAAGCAGTTAATTAAAGTCAGCCGCTTTAAAAATAAAAATATCTGGATAAGGCTCAAAAATGGAGTTCTGGATGAGTGAGTCCAGTCCCTTTGCGTTATTGGCTTATGGTTCACTAGTAAGTACACCATGTACTGGGAATGAATATGCATTAGTAGATTTATTGGAAGGGTTTTTTCCAATTCAGTTTCAAATTGGGTATGCAAAAGGATGGAAATGTTTTTGAAAAATGTATTTAAGTTGTTCCTAAAGAAAGGGGGAGTGGAAACATGTTAATGGTGTCAAAATGCCCTGAATCCTAAGAATTTCCTGTGAAAGACTGATCACCTTTTACTAGAAATTGTTGGAACAGGTGGGATTTACTTATAAAATGTATAAAAGACACCAGACTCTATTCAAACTGTATAATTACTTTGAAAATCTATTATGTCCCTGGGAAAATTATGAAGAGTTGTACCCTTAAATTGAATAAGTTATTCGAATAGGTTTATTTTAATTTTTATTTTGATATAACATGGGTTCATAGGTAAAACTATCAGTTCCTTGGGGTTATGGTCTTTGGGTAAATACACAAATGTGCTTTGTTCATTCTGCATATAAAAAGTGATGAAAGTTACTCCAAAGGGTTTATTGGAGTGTGGGTTTCTGTGAGGGTTTTGTTGATAAATACATCATCTGTAATTCATCTGAGAGATCACCAGTAGAATAAGGGAGTTATCATAAAAGGTGACGACAGAATGCTTTAAGGCATGAGAGAGAATATCACCACAAGTGGGTGTGGAGCTCAAACCCACCCTGACCGACTGAATGGTAAGGGACAACTGTGTCTGATGACCTGTGAACTGTGTTTAAAAATAGACATGCTGAAATATATTTGTTGGGTGAATAATGACTTAAAGGAATTGGGGTACTGACCTTTTATTATCAGGCCACTCATGAGAGAAAAACTGAGACAAAAGGGATATTGTACAATAGATAATACTGGTATTTAAAGTGTTTAGTATAAATGTTAATTATTAAAGGGATGATGTGTATTGAATAGATAAGGTCAAATGTGAGTTAAAGTAAACACTAAGGATTGTTATCCTGAATATTGGGTTGGAAAATGTATAAAAAAAAATAACTGTTTAGTTATTTAGATATAGAACTGTTTAAATTTAATAGGCCTAGGGCCGCTCTGGAATCTAATCCTGAGACAAGGTGGTTGCCAAAACTTACAGAATATTAGATTAAAGTTTTTTTTTGTTTCTTTTGTTTTATAATGTCATTGGAATTGTAATGATAAAATGTAATGTTTAATTGAATAAAAAGGTAGTCTGTTGTGCGATGATACCCAAGAATGAAGAAGAAAGAGACCAATAATAACATGGGCATAGAATGAAACAGATGGACGTTTTCTCCAGGTTTAATTACATTACAAATAGTGGTAATTTATTGCAAATGTGTAATTATTATAATTTTTTTTTTTCTCTTTTTCTCGTTTGGTCAATTTATTTTTGTTTTGAGGAACATAAGGTTGTGTATATGTTCCTGAGGAGGGACTGATACTGATATAAATGATATATAAATTGACTTAAGGATGTTTTAAGTATGTATCAAACAATGGCTGTTATGGGTTAGGGGACTCATAAATGAAGGTAATGGTAGTGAAGGGGTGTTATTTCTAGAAACTATGTATAATAATAGAGATAATTCACAGAAAAGGAAAGACAGCTGGCTGTGTAAAATATAGGGACAATTCTAAAGTAAATAGAACAATTCACATATCTAAAGATATGGTAAAAAGAATAAGTGGTGGCATTTTGAACATTAGAGCAAAAGTTTAAGAAACTTATGACTTAGTTTTGTTAGGATTGGATATTAATCCAACTGGAAGACACTTGACTGATTATATGTTATTTTACAGCAGTTGCTGTAGGGACCATCATTTGACTATCATTATGAATATTTCTGTGGCAGGAGGCCAGGTATTTGAGGCAGAATGGTTACATAGGGCTGTTATTAAAAATTAAGATTTAGTGATCTTGCTATAAGAAGAAAGTCTGTCAGGGAATAACCCATGTGTTAGTGTGTATGTCCTCAGGAAAAAACAGCCAGAAATGGAAGGGCTTGGGCTGCATTCTGGAGACTGAGTGTACATCAAGATACACCAGGCTGGTGGTATACTTCTTACAACACTGCAGTGGTAAAGATCTTCATGTCTCTCTTTGGTGGGTGCATAAGTCTCACGAGAAGTAAGGTCCAGCTGAATAATGGGTGAGCTTGAAAACACCATGACAGAGGATGTGGAATCAGAGAGAGAGAGAGAGAGACTAGATTCCACTATAGACATACTGGGTTGTGTTTGGAGGCTACTTGTTTCATTTTTTAATGCATCATGTGAAAGAGAATGGATGATAGGATATTATACTCTAAACAAACATGTTAAAGGGATTGATATGAAAGCATATACAGTGTTGAATTACGTCAAGAAGAGATCATGTTGATTAAGGTTATGCACATGATTATCAGTTAAAATGGAGCAGATGGGAAACTAAGTAAAAATGACATGATTTGGGAACACCTCTCAGAACCTGGGGCCGAAAGGGGAAGACTGGGTGGAAGCATGAGGAAGCTTTTTAGGGCTTTTATTTTTGTGGAGTCCAGCAGAAAAAGTATCCTGGAGGCATAGAGTCATGTGAAGAGAGAGTGGGAATTGTCATGGTCTCAGATTTCAGTTTTCATGAATATATTTATGCATAACAAATAACATTGTCAATGCTGTTATGTTTTGTCGTTTTCCAAGTCTTATGTTTAGGAAACCAGAAGGAGAGGGGTTCGCCAGCTTCAGCTGGAATGTCTGTTTGTTGTGTGATGAGTGATGGAAGTAAGAGGAAGTATGGTGCAATCATAGAACAGAGGCCATAAGTCTCTAAGTATGAATGCCTCACAGAAAGTAGGCAGAAACCTGAACCAGGATGAGAGGTTCTGCGTCTGATGATCCAAGGGGACCAGAAGGACCTCTCCCAGTGATACCAGGAGATCTAGTCCACGTTCGAGTGTTCCGGAGGAAGTGGGATCCACCGAGGAGAGAAGGACCCTATGAGGTGGCCAAAGCAACAAGAACGGCCGTCCAAATGAAAAGAAGCCAGACGTGGTACCATCTGAACCACTGCAGCTGAGTCCCAACAGAGAGAAGGATACAACCATATAGAGATGAGGACACAGAGGATGCTGATTCACCAGGGAGGAGCCAAGAAAACAGCAAATCAAGTGAAAGCCAAAATGTGACAGGTGCACCGACTAATGCACCCAGAAGAGGAGGAGAGGCCTCACAAGGAACAGAATGAGAACATTTCTTCCCTAAAATTGAAACCCTTCCAGATGGAAGCTAAGTCCGGCCTGAGGAGGGAGCCTCAGGTGAAGAAAGAGGAGGAAAAGTCCCGCAAGCTGAAGAAAATGGGGATTTCCTCACAATTGACTTTTCAACTCTTGAATGGTCTCCTTTACAGACAATTGAAGTTAGAACAACAAAAGAATAATGACATTGACATAACAAGAAGTAACAGTGAATGCTAGTATAGAAACAACAGACTCACGCACAATCAAGATGTATGGTGGAAGCAGGAAGAGAAGAAAGGAATCAGCTGAACAATCCAAAAAGACTGACAAGGTTAGAATCTCTGTTCCACCTCAACTTATAACAGAAGCAGGAGAACTGAAGTCTATCTCAATCATAAGGATCAAACCCTTACCGGAGATGGCACTCTGTGGATGGACACATCACCAAACAAAGGGACAAGTCGTTTGGGATCCGAAAGGATGTGACCTGACATTAATCAAAGAAAAGGACGAGAGGGTGCTCATCATGAATCAGATTGAACCAGTTGAAGGTGAAGAATTAATAGTTGAAATAACAAGAACAACAGTGACCGAAGGGAGTAGCACCACGGTCATTAAGATTGATCCTACTCCTGCACCTGAACAGGAAGAACCTGTGACAATAACAAGGGTGGCGGCTGCTGTGACGACCACAGTAGTTACCACTAAGATGACATCGACTTCCCTTACCAAGCAGACCACCGTATCCACAAAGCAACCTGAGACATCATAGTCAGGAGAGTTTTTTTACTGACATTTGGAACTTTCTGATAAACTCTAATGATCTACCCCAAGATAAGAACATTGTAAAAGCGACAGAATTAGATATATCAGAATCAGAACCACTCAAGGACACCACACGAGAAGAAGTAGTGAAGAAGGAGTGATCTTTGAATTTTTAGATATATATATTGATGAATATATATGGTTTCCTTTAATTAAAGCTAGTTATGCCTTCTAAAAAACTAGGTTAATTTCAAAAACATGTTAGGTAACAGAGGGTATTCCGGTTACAAGTGTCTATGGACCATGTCCTTAATCTTCTTAACAAAGGTTGGTATCATTGATATCACTTTATTAGAGAGGTGTCTGCGAGGGAGGATCATGTTGAAATGCTTAAATTTAGAATGATGTTGTGTCAATTTTCTTTTATAACTGCATGTAGGTCTTTGATTTTCTCATATTCAATTTATTATTATACTCATTGTATTATCTTTTATTTTTATACCTAATTAGATCTTTTACTCTTATGAAAATTGGAGATGTTTGGTCTAGTTAGGTTTTCTTTAATGTTTCTGATTGGATCTTTTACTCCTATTTCACATTGGAGATGTTTGGTCTAGTTGGTTTATATGCTTCACTTTGTTTTTATTTTTTGTATTTTCTTGTTTATCATAGGTATTCTCATTTACTATCCCAAAGTCTTATTTGTATCATTTATGTGGCTAATTAGCCCCAGAGGGGGGATTGTAGGAGTAACATGAGACACATGGATAACATATAAAGACATAAGACAGCTGAACATTAAAGTAACGAACCACATGTTCACGTTGATCATGAGACTGTGATAATAGAGATCTACTAAGGGACGTCCTGGCCCTCTTATTTTCTCCATTGTGCTGACAGACTGACCAGACACATGGGCACCTAGGGCACTTGGAGACACTAGACTTATAGTCTACCCATTCCACTAAAAGCACACATACCAGAGAAATATGCCTAAGGCAACTGGACACTAATGATAGAAGAGACACATAGTCTGACAATTCCAATAAGCACACATACCAGAGAAATATGCCTAAGGCAACTGGATACTAATGATAGAAGAGACACATAGTCTGCCAATTCCAATAAACACACATACCAGAGAACATGCTGAGGCATTGAGTTAATTACAGGGCTAAGTCATAGGCCTATAGGATAGATGGACATATATTATTTTTAAGACAAGCATGGGTCTGGTCACTATTATAATCGAACTGAAAGCAGATATGGGCGTTATTGGGTGTGAACAAGTAGGAAGCCTGAACTAAAAAGATAATGATGGCAGGAAGAATTAGGGGAAGTATGCTTATTTGCATATGGGGTGGACCCATATGCTATTTGTGTATAAATGTTGGAACCGGGGCTGGGAAGCGGTGGGTGTTCTGCGGGACATTCCGGCTTGCAATACAAATTGTATTAAAAAAGTCTAATTGATTTCACAAGTTCTTACGAGTGTTATATTTCTGAGATGATTTTCCACGACAACTGTTTGTCTTTCACTTGTATTTTGTGGGTGTGAATAAATAAATGAACTAAACTAATAGACAGGAACAACTACAACTCCTCTCAGCCTATTACCAACCCTTAGTAACCTTCTTGACCAGATACAATGCTATTTTACAGTAAACAAATTGGCTGAGAGAAATTGATAAAAAGATTGTGGGGGCTGTTTTGTTAGACTTCAGTGCGGCTTTTGACATTATTGATCATAGTCGGATGCTGGAAAAATGTATGTGTAATGGCTTTACACCCCCTGCTACATTGTGGATAAAGAGTTACTTGTCTAACAGAACACAGAGGGTGTTCTTTAATGGAAGCCTCTCCAACATAATCCAAGTAGAATCAGGAATTCCCCAGGGCAGCTGTTTAGGCCCCTTACTTTATTCAATCTTTACTAACGACATGAGTAAAGCCAGTGTGTCTATGTATGAGGATGACTCAACACGTCAGCTACTACGGCGACTGAAATGACTGCAACACATAACAAAGAGCTGCAGCTAGTTTCAGAATGGGTGGCAAGGAATAACTTAGTCCTAAATATTTCCAAAACTAAAAGCATTGTATTTGGGACAAATCAATCCCTAAACCTCAACTAAATCTTGTAATGAATAATGTGGAAAAGGAGGTGACCAAACTGCTTGCAGTAACCCTGGATTGTAAACTGTCATGGTCAAAACATATTGATACAACAGTAGCTAAGATGGGGAGAAGTCTGTCCATAATAAAGTGCTATTCTGCCTTCTTAACAACACTATCAACAAGGCAGCTCCTACAGGCCTTAGTTTTGTCACACCTGGACTACTGTTCAATAGTGTGGTCAGGTGCCACAACGAGGGACTTTGGAAAATTACAATTGGCTCAGAACAGAGCAGCATGCCTGGCCCTTGGATGTACACGGGGAGCTAACATTAATGATATGCATGTAAATCTCTCATGGCTCAAAGTGCGTGAGAGATTGACTTCAGCACTACTTGTTGTTGTAAGAAGTGTTGACAAGCTGAATGTACCAATCTTTCTGTTTAAACTACTAGCACACAGCTCAGACACCTATGCATACCCCACAAGACATGCCACCAGAGGTCTCTTCACAATCCCCAAGTCCAGAACAGACTATGGGAGGCGCACAGTACTACATAGAGCCATGACTACATGGAACTCTATTCCACATCAGGTAACTGATGCAAGCAGTAGAATCAGACTTTCTTTTAAAAATAGCTAAAAATATACCTTATAGAACAGTGGGGACTGAAGAGACACACAAATGTACAGACACACGCATACAAGTACTAGCACACACGTATATTGTAATATGGTATTATACATTTTGTATTGTAGATATGTAGTGGTTATATGATGTACTGTTTTATATTTAGTTTTATATGTAAGTGCCTTAATGTGTTTGGACCCCAGGCAGAGTAGAAGCTGCATTGGCAGCAGCTAATGGGGAGCCGTAATAAATACAAATACAGTCATGGACTATACTGGAACCGTACTGGTCTGGACTCAAACACCCAGTGGCTCTGTCCATCCTCATCCACCTGGTTCCACCACCTGAGGCCCACCATCAACCTGCCAGACACATTCTGAGAAAGAAACACAATGGGATCACTCACCAAATGTACCTATAAAAATAAGGCAACTTTTACCCTTTTCACACTACTCTGTCAAGCTGTGCTAGCCTGGCCTGGTTACACATCCAACATAATTGCTGGAAAAATGTGGGAAAGGGCCATGTGAAAAGAAAATATCCAGGCCAACACGATAGTGTGAAAAGGGTATGACCAAATTAAGTTGTACCACAAACTGTGACAACCCACCCACCTTGACTGTCCAGAAGTCACATGAAAGGAGGAGGATGATGGTGACCATACAGACGATGAAACTACTGCTCAGGATTTCACACAGTAGGTAGACTAAGATGGCACTGGTGCGGAAGAAGAGATGGAAAAACGTGGCCAGGGGATGCCTAAAACAAGAGCAGGTTTTGATCACACACACACACACACACACACACACACACACACACACACACACACACACACACACACACACACACACACACACACACACACACACACACACACACGAGAGAGAGAGAGAAAGAAATAGTTCACATTTACAGCAAAACAACATCTCTTGTTCTGGTCGATCAGAATAGCTGATACGGGTTGAAATGACAATATCAGTTTGTTCTGTTACTCCTCATCAATTAGTGAATCAACTTCCAAAACGCACTTGATTTCTGATTTCTTCTGTCTGGTGGCGGTGGGGGAATCATCATCGTCGTCACCAAAGAGTGGAGCATCTGCCTCCTGTGAATCCTTTCAAGAAAGAAATGAGCTGTCAAACAAGGCTCATTGAGGTGGCTAACGCTACTTAGATAGCTACTACTGTACAGCTAACTGACATGACAGTGAGGGACACAGTAATTAGATGGCTCTGGGGTAATTTGTGCATTCTAGCTAAATAGTTCGGTTTAAAACATTACAAAGGTTTATCTATTCAAATAATTGCATAAAAACGTAGCTAGCTAGCTAAAAGAACAAGTGAAGTTAAGTGAGCAAGCTAGCTAACAGTTAGCTAGTAAGGCTCACTGAAGTAGGGCAACACAAAGTTAGCTAAGAAAAACTCCATGAGAGCAACTTGAACAGTAAAGCGTTACCAGGCATAGTGTCATCAATAATTAAAGATATAAAACAACTTATTTGTTTGAAAATAGTAAGAGATCTCACCAGTCTCATCATCTTTGACACTCACTTCCGGATGACGTGTAGGTAAACAAACATGCTTGTATGAAGGACCCCACTCATGGGTGCAGAATAAGTTGCCTGATTGCAACTTTGTTAAGATCTGAACCGGAGATTTGAAAATCTTATGTGATGTGAAATGTGATATCACTAATTGTATAAATGAATTTATTAATTAATTTAAAAAATATATTCATCGAGATATCTTTACCTCAACTTGAACATAACTTACTCTTGTGATTAGAATGATCATTTTCAGGTCTTTAATTTTTAATGGTTTCATTTCATACCCACCTTGATCATCTGCAAAGCGTCTCACCCCCAAGAAAAGGAATCCACCACCAATATGTATAGCGCCCACACGACCCTATATCAGAGGTGCGTTCAATTGTTGCAGAGCGGTTAGTTCTGAACAACACGTTTCCCCAAAACGTTATTGAACAGACTTTGAGGTATGTTTGCGCCAATGACCGTGAATATGAAGGTTTTCTTCCATTTGGTGGGTGTGGCTTGAAGCAATGAGTGACGTATTTAAAGGGCAGTGGACATGCGGACAGTGTTTCCCAACACACAACCCCTCCCTGTTTTTCAACTGGTCGTTCAGTACAGAAATGTTTCTGTTCAATTGAACGTTCGAGAACGTAAAAACATACTGAACGCACCCCAGGGTTTCCCAAACTCGGTCCTGGGTGCACATTTAGTTTTTTGCCCTAGCACTACAAAGCTGATTAAATTAATCAACGTTTCATGATGAGTTGGTTATTTTAAATCCGCTGTGTAGTGCTAGTGCAAAAACCAAAATGTGCACACAGGAGGGGCCCCAGGACCGAGTTTGGGAAACTCTGCCTTAAATGACTGGTCGCAATCAAGGAAGTATATGGGAACAGAGTTTGACAAATCTTTATTTTTAGAATGTTTAGATTTAACATTGATGAGTTCCCAATGACTTTTTTTAAATTTCAATTCCACCGCTGGTCAGAAGAAACATCACTATAGCAGCTTTTACTTTTACTGTAGATGCAATTTTTTTTAACACTATACAGTTGTCACATACAGTTTTTAGGCATAAAGGCTATGAAAAGGTGTAGGCCTAAATCAAATCACAAATCTTTCATAGAGACATCTACACTGTTATTTTGGGGCATTATTGCTGCGGCTGCAGTTAATCTTTGACCAAGCTGGTGACCAGCCGGTAAAGATGAGTGTCTACCAGAGCTCATCAACTTCCTAATCTGGGAACCTGTGCACTCACTCCCTCATGTGACAGTCACACTGTCAGAGACAAAGGTCACCCCGTAGTTCATCCACTTCTGTCACAAGCATTCAGAATGCCAAAAACACCAGCCGTGTTTCTTCTCCTCGGTCTCTGTCTGTTCGGGGCAGCTGACGCCCTGTACAAGCAGTGGATACCCGACACTAACTATGAAAACCAGACCAACTGGGACAAAGGGTCCGTGCCCTGCGGTAACGACATAGTGCAGTTCTCGGCTCAGAGGAAAGTGTCCGTGTATGTGGAGACGGTCCACTCCGTCCAGGAGATGCGGCTACCGGTGGACGGAGAGTTCATCCTTCCCTCGGGGGGCGGCTTCACGGTCAGTAATGGAGGGGACCCCGGTTGCGGGGCGGGCGTCACCGCCCAGTTCAAAGATGCAGAGTCTCTGCAGTGGTTCGACCCGGCGCTGTGGCAGGCGGCAGAGTCTTTAGACGACCTGAAGAAAGGTCGCTTCCTGTTCTCGGTACACGAGGAGAGCGTACCCTGCCAGTATGACAACGTGTTGTTCCGCGCTGGCTCCTCGTTCCGCGTGGACACCACCTCCAACCAGCCCAGCGTCCCTGTCCAGAGTGTGTCCGTTCTGGGGAAGACGTTCAGCAGCAGCTCGGAGTTCACCCATTATCTGGGGTCACACTCTGGCCGGCTGCAGTTCCACGGAACCTCATCCCCCAGCGTCGGGGCTTCTGGCTGCAGTGATGCCTCTGGCTGCGACTGTGGGAACTCTGCGAATCACAACAGGATCTGTGGCACCGTGACATGCGCTCCTATGAGCTGTAAGAAGCCACTGTACCCCACAGGACACTGCTGCGAAGTGTGCGGCGCCATCGTCACCATCCAGTATTCCTCAGGCTTCAACATTGAGTCTTATCGGAATCGACTGCAGCACCTCTTCCTTGGTCTGCCCTCGTACCAGTCCATTCAGCTAGGCATGTCCAAGGTGCTCAAATCTCAGTATTTCCTCGGGGTGATCCCACGTGTGGCTGCAGCCGAGATCCAAATCGTGCTCCTGGATGGGGAGTCTGGTGCGGTGGCAGAGGCCCTGGCTCGGGACATATTGAAGGACGTCCAAGCCCAAGGCTCAAACCTGGGCATAACCGGGGCTGAGTTCCAGGCCTCTTCTGGGGCCACCAGTGGTGACGGGGCAGGGGACAACGCAGGAGTTGTGGTGGGAGCCGTGTTCGGGGTCCTGATAGTAGTCGCTGGTCTTCCCCTCCTGGCTGTCCTCTTCCGCAGAGGCGTCATAAAAATGCCAACCATGCCCACCATCTCCATCCCTTCTCTGAGCAGCTTAAGGAGAAGCCAGGAGGAGATAGAGGACTTCACGGACCACGGCTTTGAAAACCCCATCTTCGACAAGCCCACCATGATGCCCGAAGTACCAGGTATCTATGGGACTGAAGCCGCCAACTCTATCTCCCTGACGCCGTCAGGTGTGCATTTTGTTAATCCCGCGTATGATGAGAACGAGACCTCAATCGATTTCACTGCCTGAGACTGTGTGTCATGGTATCTGTAAATATTTTGTGCACATTCTTATGAGAATAATTTCTTATGTGTTGTAATGTATCTGAAATGTAAAAATAATATGTTTCATGCTTAAATTCATATTAAGTATTAGGTATTTTAAAAAGTCAAGCAATTCATATTTGTAAATCAATTCTGAAAAGATTTTTACAAAAGCTTTGTCACATTGTTAATATGATTTACATTGGATTGACCATTGACACAACAATGAAAGGCAGCCCTTGAACTCATCTTGGTAGTTAGTACTCAGCACAATGTCAAATAAACATAGTATGTTTTTGCCAATGAAAGACCAATCACAGCAGTTAGCAAGTCAGTCACTTGCTAACCTGTTCCAATAAAAAGGGCAGTTAAAAAGTTATTACTCAGTCCCTCAGTGTCATGTTTTGTTCTATATCAAATCTAATTGTATTTGTCACATGCGCCGAATACAACAGGTGTAGACTTTACCGTGAAATGCTGACTTACAAGCCCTTAACCAACAATGCAGTTCAATAAATAGAGTTAAGAAAATGTTTACTAAATAAACTAAAGTAAAAAATAAAATAAAAAGTAACACAATAAAATGACATAACAATAACAAGGCTATATACTTGGGGTACCGGTACCGAGTCAATGTGCGGGGGTACAGGTTAGTCAAGGTAATTTTGTACATAGATAATAAACAGCGAGTAGCAGCAGTGTAAAAACAAAGTCCGGGTCGAAATTTGATTAATTGTTCAGCAGTCTTATAGCTTGGGGGTAGAAGCTGTTAAGGAGCCTTTTGGACCTAGAGTTGGCGCTCCGGTACCGCTTGCCGTGCGGTAGTAGAGAGAACAGTCTATGAGCTGGGTGACTGGAGTCTGGAGAATTTTTTGGGCCTTCCTCTGACACTGCCTAGTATATAGGTCCTGGATGAGTGCAGACACCCCCTGTAAAGTCCCTGTCTGTTGTCTTGTGATACTTGATTCTGTGTCCTGTTAAATAAGTACAGTATCAGTCACTTAAGGCAACTGCTTATGAATAGACTAGATACTTTATTGTATTTGTGAGAAACAGAAATGTGTACTGGTCCGCCTCTCTAACCTAACTACACTACTGCAGTCAAAGTATTATGATTCCGGAGTGACAGGAGCTGATGTTGCCATGGGAGTGATGGGGGTGGCAGGCAGAGTTGAGCTCTTCATTAGTGGGGGGTCCTTAGGACCAACCAATAACACCACACTGTCCTTCTTTGAGAGCCAGACAGTAGGATACAAGGGCTCCATGAACTCAGCCTTGTACCTGTAGAGGAGTGTCATAGCGACGTCAGTCACACCATAGAAAGCTAATGAGCCCGAGTCAAAGTCGATGTAGACGCCGATCCTCGTGAACACACTTGTGGCTTCCACGACCGCCTCCATATCAGCATGCCAAGTGGAAAAGCTCCGCCCCTCCCTTCCGAGGCTCCACGAGAAGTCATTTCCTGTGATGCAGCTGCCTCTCTCCACGCCTTTCCGGTCGATGCTCTTGTAGGTGAGTCCCACGTGCACGCCCTCCCCACTCAGCTCTGCCTCAAAGTAGTGTCGGCCCAGGTAGAAGCTCTCTGAGGTCATCACCTGGCGCCAGTACTCGAAGCGTTCGGGCATGTCTGGGTAGCTGTGCTGCCAGGGCGTGGTGTTGGTCACCTTCCTGTCGTCTTCGGTTAGTCTCAGGAACTTGTGGACAGTGTCTGGGTCAAAGGTCAGACTGCTGGCATCTGCCAAGTAAGACACATTTAATTGAATAAACTTTATTAATCGTCAGAGGGGAAAATGGATTTGTCGCCAGCACAGGACACATGCAGGGACAATACAAAAACACACATCCTTATTCAAAGGCTACCTAAGTCGCTATAATACATGTGAAAGGTTACAGCAAGTCAGGCTATTTCTCAAAAGGGTTAGCTCATTGTGAAGAGCACTAGCTATGCAAATCAAATTAGAAATGGTTGCTAATGCAATAAAAAAGACATCTTACACGTGAGGAAGTCGTCTCGCATCTCAGGCTCAGGCAGTGAAAAAGACCTTGACATCTTGGGATGGACCATGGTTGTAACGCCCAGTTTCTCTGTAGGTCAGTGTAGGAGGAAGCAAAGTTATCCTCCAGGTAATACATAGAGTACTCTCTATAATACTATGCATTGGGAAGACTATGGATATTTATTCAACCGTTATTTAACTTTTATTTAGCTAAGTCATTGGGAGAATATTCTCTTTTACAATAACAACTTGGGTCGTTTTCATTATGTCATGAAACAGCATATGTCAACAACAAAACAAAAAAAGGAAAATGAGCAGTTTTTCCAGGCTTCTATAGTTTTGTTGTGTTTGGTGCCTAATGAACACAGCCCTGGTTAAGATGTGTACACTCATCACCAGTCCTGCAGATGTCCTTCAGTTTGTCTCTGTAGGTAGCCTTGAGCTGGTCACACAGTTCCTGGGTGGACTCAGTGAGCAGGCAGCTGAAGGAGGCCAGGCGATCTGTGAGGCCGACGTAGAGCCCAGGCAGACAGACATCCACCGCCCCCGTCTTCCACTCTGAGTATTCCTACATTCACCAGCAGGAGGAGCCACTCACACTACTGTCACACTACTAAGACAGCTATATCTGCTTCCCAAATGACACCCTATGCCCTTTATAGTGCACTACTGCTGCTCCATCACAACATGAAAGTAGTGTACAATAAAGTAGTGCACTATATGGGAACTAGGGTGCCATTTGGGATGCACAATAGGGTCCCGTTCAGAAATAACCCCAAACCTCTACCCCCGAGAAATTTCAGATAGGTTAAAGCAATATGGTAGTATTGCTTTCCCTTGAATAGGCTTGGTAGGTTCTTGGCTATACTGTTAATACCTATCAAATCCTTTCAAAATCTAAATGAAGTGTCTATGGAAGTGTCTATGGTAAGCAGTGGGGGCTGGTGGGAGGAGCTATAGGAGGACGGGCTAATTCTAATGGCTGGAATGGAATCAATGGAAGGTATCAAACACATCAAACATATGGAAACCATTAACTTCCATTCCAGTCATTACACAATGTGGAAAAAGTCAAGGGGTAAGAATACTTTCTGAAGGCACTGTAGATTTACATGTATTTTATAGGTATTCTATAGCTCCTCCCACCTGTCACTTCCCTCACACTGTGGACACTGTCAGCACACTGACTGCCACAATAACCATTGTGGTGACTTAACTGTACATTACAAAATCGCTGACCGAGACGAGTCAAAATTACTGACCGAGACAATATTTAACAAATCATAGGGGAAAGCTGAGGCAAAGGGTAAGAGGGACATGGGTTCCTATATTAGTCCTCCCAGGGTAGGGCTGAGAATGAGTCCCAGGATAGGGCTCAGAATGAGTCCCAGGATTCAGAATCCTGGGACTCATTCTGAGCCCTATCCCGGGACTCATTCTCAGCCCTATCCCGGGACTCATTCTGAGCCCTATCCTGGGACTCATTCTCAGCCCTATCCTGGGACTCATTCTGAGCCCTATCCTGGGACTCATTCTGAGCCTAGAATGAGTCCCAGGATAGGGCTCAGAATGAGTCCCAGGATAGGGCTGAGAATGAGTCCCAGGATAGGGCTGAGAATGAGTCCCAGGATAGGGCTGAGAATGAGTCCCAGGATAGGGCTGAGAATGAGTCCCAGGATAGGGCTGAGAATGAGTCCCAGGATAGGGCTAAGAATGAGTCCAAGTATAGGGCTCAGGATGAGTCCCAGGATAGGGCTGAGAATGAGTCCCAGTATAGGGCTCAGGATGAGTCCCAGGATAGGGCTGAGAATGAGTCCCAGTATAGGGCTCAGGATGAGTCCTATCCTGAGCAGTCAGGCATTTCCAAACACTGCAGTAGGATGCAGTATATACCATCAACCTATAAAATACATGTACATCTACAGTGCCTTCAGAAGGTATTCTTACCCCTTGACTTTTTCCACATTGTGTTGTGTTACAGCCTGAATTTAAAATGGATTCAATTTAGATTTTTGGTCACTGGCTACACACAATACCCCATAATATCAAAGTGGAATTATGTTTTTCAAACTTTTTACAAATCAATTAAACATTTTAAGCTGAAATGTCTTGTCAATAAATATTCAACGCGGTATATACCATCAACCAATAGAATGTCAAAATAAATAAAATACCTCTCACAGTATCATGACACAGGAGACTTGAAGGCAGCAGGTTGATATTGTGCTTTTCAGCAACACTAGCTGCATGCGTTCTGTTTCATTTCATGTGTGACACTCACCAGGGATTGGGATCAATTCAATTTCAATTCAGTCAGTTCATTTTCTTTAATGATTTCCTACACATTTCAGTTTAATTCCTGAATTGACTGAATTGAAATTGAATTAAACCCAACCCTCTCTGGTGCACTCTAAAGTTGCACCGGCCTAGACCCTGATCTTGGGTCAGTTTAGCATTTTTCCCACTAATGGTTAAGGTTGGAGAAGATCCAAGGTCTGTACATAGGATACGTTTCACCCCAGAGCTCCAGTCTCTCACCTGCAGGAAGTCCACGTCCCTCTTGTTCCTGAAGAGTCTCTCCACTCTGGCCAGGGTCTTCTTCAGCTCTTGGCTCTTCTGCTCCAGGTGGGCCTGGATGCCCTCGGCCTGGCTGAGCGCCTGCCTCTGCTCCCCCTCCAGAACTTCCGTGGCCCTCCTCCGGGCCTCTTCCACGGCCCCTTGCAGCAGGTAGAACTGCTGCTCCATCACAACACGTACCCCTGCCACCGAGCTCTGGGGAGAGAAAGATGGAGAGAATATGTGATAGAGAAAGAGGAGGAATGGAGAAGTACTTTGTAAATGTGTATCAGCTGTGTGTTTCGAGGTTCATTAAGATCAGAGACGATGTTTTAAGTGATAAATGAGCAATAGGCGAACGTGGGGAAAGAATGTATGGAGAGAATGTGCAACATACCTTTTTTTAAGGGAGAGGAGGAGGTGCTTAGTTGTATCAGCTGTGTGTTTAAGGTTCATTACGGTCAGAGGAAATGGTTAAAGTAACGCGGGTGTAGTGACAAATGACTTTTCAGTGGCGTACCTCTATGGATGCAGTGTTGCTCTGTAGCTTGCCAACGGCATTCTCTGCCACTGAGACGGTCTTCATAATCTCCCCTTGTTTCTTCTGCAGCTCTGTCTATAGACGATCATACGCACGCACACACACACATTCAGGGCTCTGTTTCTTAAAGAGTACCATGTGTTGGGACCAATGCCAGAAGGTTACCAGCATAGCCCATGGGAAATGCATTTGCTTTATTTACTACTATAGCTTTGAGAGAGGGCAACCTATTGGAACAGAGCAGTGGGCAGGCTGTACGTATCACATGTCACATAGAAGGTTTCTTATCACAGGGAAATGTACTGAAGTCTTGTGATAAACAAATGATGTCATAAAAACTCATTTGCCTGGGGACTCCCTATCCTATGCTCCCTCCATCGTGTCCTGGATCACTAGACAATACTGACACTAAAAAGAGGAGTTCTGGACCTCAAAACAACAGCGTGTGGGTCGTTCCACCAACCCGATGCCTTTTGAGAAGTGGAACTTGGTATAAAAAAAAAGTTTGGTTTTACCAAATTTTAACATTCTGTCAGAAAGAACTTAATACAAAACTAGTTTTCCCATCTAAGAGGTAAAAAAAAAAGACAACAGGAAGTACCTATGAAAGGGGCAATCGGCAGTTGCTGAAGCCATTTTTTAACTTAGAAATGAATTATATGTACCTATTGATTCTTGAAGAATATAACTTATAAATGTTTCATTAGCTTAGTTCAACTGTCATACCCCATCAGAACCCAAAATATAAGTGTGTTTTACTGCAATGTTTGTAAACTAAGTAAATGTAAAAGCACTATTTAGCCTCAAAACATGTTTAAAACTATAATTTTCATATCATTGATAGTCAGTCCTTTCATCCATAGCTCTGTCTATGAAATTGAGAGCGGTTATATATTTCTCCAGGCTTCAGCTTTGTACCGAAACAGGGGCGGGGAAAACACTTTATTATTGTTTCAACTGCTGAGTGCCAAATAAGGCAACAGAGTTGAATGTAACCGGGTAGACGATTTCCTCTTGAATAGTTTCACCATATTAAATCGAGAGCTCAGTTCGCTTAACAGGGTTGACCTTAAAATGAGGGGCTGACGTAAATGAATCACTAATCACATGAAATAAATAATCCTCTCCAGACATGACTTTGTCAACAACATAACCAGGGCTTTACAATGATGCTGGATGTTGAGGTTAAGTGGGTTCAAATCTTCCCAGAAGTCACAGCGGGTGCAAGGAGTGACATGTCAAAATTGTGAATTTTGGCACGTTAACAAATCATTTTTCATATTACTCTGCCGTGGACAGATTCATGTGATCAACTTTTGCGAGAATTTCCCTTTTGTGTTATCAAGATTATATTCATATTAAATATTTATTGAATTCTCCATGTGGTCTATATTAAAGGACACTTCATTTAATATAACAAGCTTTTAAAATTCAATATTGGTGCACAATTTCTAATTAAAATATCAAAGGGATGCAAAAGGCACTGTTCTTGTGGAACGACCCAAAACAACATGTCCATGCCAGAAAAAAGGGAGCACTCATACAGTTATCACTCACTGTCTGTGAAATGTAAGTGTGTTGTGTGTCTGTATGTGTCAGTGGAGGCTGGTGGAGGGAGAAAGGGGAGGATGGGCTCAGCCATTACAAAGAATCCAGTCCTCCCTATTTCTCACTCCACCAGCCTCCCCTGGTAAAATAGAAATGTTACCAATACCTGGATCTGTCTTCGAGCCTCCTCTACAGGTACAGTACTGTGCCCCAGATGCCCCTGTCCCTCACACTCGCAGCACACACACACACCGCAGCCGTCCGTCAGGCAGTATAGTTCAAGCGGCAGCCGGTGCTCCTCACAGGTGCGACACTCGATGTCCTGTAAGGGCTCCACCAGTCGGTGATTCTGGAACCTCTGGTTCTCCAGGTGGGGTCTGAGGTGGGCCTCGCAGTACGACACCAGGCAGGTGAGGCAGGACTTCTGGGCCTGGCACGGGATCTCGATGCAGGAGTCACACAGCACATCTTCTGGGGTGACAGTAAACCCCCTAGAGATTGTCTGGGGCTGGGTGTTCTCCCCTGGCTTATCGTGCATTCTTATTGGATCCTCTTGTTCCTGGTTCTGAGGCTGGGTGTTCTCCCCTGGTTTATCATGCGTTCTTATTGGATCCTCTTGGTCCTGGTTCTGAGGCTGGGTGTTCTCCCCTGGCTTATTGTGCGTTGTTGTTGGGTCCTCTTGTTCCTGGTTTAGGTTCAGATCCCACATGTTTATCATGGATGTGGTGACATCTTTTCTTCCAGTTGTGGGATGACTCTCTTCTGTATTCTCTTCATTCTTGATGATGAGGGTCTCCATGTTCTCTTTCTCTGGTTTGTGGATGTCCTGTGTATTGATGGTGTGCCAAGACACAGTACCTCCCTCACTCACTCCTCTCTACTTCAGGCTGCAGGGTGTGACTGCTGGGCCTCTGTCTGGGTCTGAACAGGCAGACGGTGCAGATCTTTCTTCACGTCTTAGTCTATCATGACATCCTATACAGGCCTCACTACTCTTAGAATTCCTATTCTCTCGCTCAGTAAGTCGCTTTCTCACTCTTATCTCTCTCAAAAACACTTTCTCGCTCTCACTCTCACCGTCTCTCGCCCTAACTCTCACACCCTAAGACTGTCTGTCTGTTTCTCTGTAAGTCTCTCCTCTCTAACTCTCTGTCCAGCTCCCTAACTCAAGATAATTTAGTGAGAAGACAAGAACAGAACTGAGGACCGCGCCTTAATAACTTGATCCGTGTGAGTCAGCGGCAGCAGCAGAAGCCTCCTCTTGTTACACTCCTCCCTTCTCTCTTTCTCCTTTTCTCACTCTCTCCTCCCTCATTCAGTTGGGTTCAGGGAAGGCTGCGTTGGTTTGAGTGGAGAGAAGGGGGAAGTGGGTATTGAGGGCAAGGAATGTGGAGATCTCTGCTTTAACAGGACAAATACAATATAAGCACCCCCAAAATGATTATTATTATTATGAATCATGAAATCGTTACTGTACAGCCACACTCCCTCATAGGACATCCCAGACGTGGCAATTCCAAAGTTGTTATCTAATAATAGCAATTCGTAGAAAAAAAATTATGTTGTATCAACAAAGAGGATCTGGGTCAGCTGAGATGTCTTCTGCAATATAATCTGTGAAAACTGGAATGTCAACATCCTGGAGAAACCTGTCTCTGAACAGTTAGCTTTTCAGGAGTAATCACAATGTGTTTGGAATGACTGGTCCTACACTAAATGTATTATATGTTCACAGTAGATGAAGGAGAATGACTAACAAACGGACATACAATGAGATAAAAGGTTTTTCAGATGCTGTTATGGTTGACATGATCACAGAAGAGTCATCCAATGTCTGGAGAAACTGTATCACTAATTTAATGCTAAGTTAAGGAAGCCAAGGAACCACAGTGACCAGGCCTTACCTAGTGTTTCCTTCTGATTAAAGACAAGGGATGTTTCTAGACAACATTATTTTCCCGCCGCACCCTAACTTCCTGCGACTATTTATAACCATACTCCAACTTATCTTACAATAATGTAGTGAGAGACTGAATTGGTAACAGAATTATTTTGACATTTTGGAAATCTATCTAACACACATTTGTCTTTCATATACAAATACAGCTCGGGGAGGGGCTAGGTTAAGCCTGACTAATTTGCTCTGTTTCACTTTTGTTGAAATGGAACAATTCAGTTTAGATCCAGACTAGGCTAGATTCAATATAAACAGGAAATGTAAACCGGAATTAGATTGTCTGGATATAGAGCCGTTGTAAACAATGAGAGTAAGTCTGGCATAGAAAAAGAATTACAGAACATTGAATGGGAATGTCTGCGAAGTCAGGTACAATGACCGGTTATGACCAAAAATCCAAGCTCATGTTGTGATCCAGTTAGTACTAATTTAATGTATACTTGGAAAATGACTCAATAATATCTTTGATTGACAAAACAGTCCTTACCTACTGTATACATATTAATCAGTGGGAATGACCTTGGACCGCTGGGTATCAGTTTACTTAAATGACGCATAAACTCTGACTCCCCCATTGTTTCCCCTCTCCCTCTATCCCAATGTTCATTTTTCTGGAAGTGTGCTCTAGTTCATTTCCCTTCATGGATTTAAAACTGATGGTTGGCATCATTCATTTTGTGAAAATGCATTTATATGCTTGAGGAGTGCACAATTGCACACTTTGGGGGAAAGGACAGAGAATCGGGATGCAGGTTGACGAAGTTAATGAGAATTACTCCCAGGCCTGTCGGGTGCAGGGTGAAGTGGCTCCTAGTTGCTCCCACACTAATGGTTAAGGTTAGGATTGTAGTAGGGGAAGCTGATCCTAGACCCTGGAGCGGCCTGCCTCAGTCAGAGTCCTGTCTGTTGCAGCTTCACATACACAATGCAGAGAAGGACATATTAGTATTTTTGTTTATTTAAAAACACTGTTAGAGTCTTTAAAAAATATGAGGCATTCAATGTGGACATTGTTTAGGTTTCAAGTGCATCTGATAATATCAACCACCAAAACCAATGACACATACAATATTATTGGGAAGACTTCATCACGTGATCAGAACAGAGACATACAGAACATACCATAGACATACAGTGCAGACTGAAGACTCCAATGATGGTTAGAGGCAATAGAGAACTTTTAGCCTCTATGGTGCTCTTCAGACAAAATGGGTCCTTTCATCTAAATGGACAGAAATAGTTTCCAGAAATGACATCATTGTACAGAAAGAGGCACATGTCCCCATAACCATGAGAAAAAGCATAACATATTACCTGCCTAAAATTCAAGACTTGTGTAGTTTCATGAAATGGATTAAAGTAATATCCAGTGTTCCAGGTTTCTATGAAATAGGACCGATAATGAATTACAATATAATGAGTGAATATACTTTTCCTTCCCAAATGTTTTAATGAAATATGTTAAAAAGCAGCTTTTCTGTGTTGGAATGGAACGGCCGTACCCCAACAACAAAACGGTGTGGCCATATACCCATCATTCAAAAAAGAACGCTAGTAGACCGCTGATTGGCCAGCTTATCCTCCTTAGGAGGATGACATCATCCTCAATGAGGAAATAGCAAGCATTTTTTGTTTGAGGTGGGGTTGTAAGTGGGGTTTTTTCTCAAATTTATGCTTTGGCCACAAATACGAGTATAGGATGAGTCAACAACATTATTTGGGTATGAGTTAACAGAATACGAACTTTTAAAAGTGAGATTTTCACTGGACAGTTACTATAGAATCATACCGAACAAACATGTGTAACCATACAGCCAACCTTCAAGCCAAAATTTGACGTAAACAATTAGTAACTAAACTTCCATAGTGTAGTGTAACATGGTTAATTATGTGATCAACATGACATGACAACATTGTAATTCAATACCTCATGGGGTATTGAACCTATACGCTGGACATCTACACACTGTATCAGAAAATCAGCAGGAAAATAACTGTGACAATGGATTTAACTGTGTGTGAGTTTTACCTATTGAAACATGAAATAATCCACTCCATACGTGTTTAGTTGACCATTCTCACATAGCGTCAACTTTCAATGAAAAAAAGCAATTGGCCTCCTTTATCAGTGAACCAAACTTAAAGTGGTTGACCTGGCATACTGTGTGTAAACAAATGTACTGGTACAAAATGCATAGCAAGCTGAATGACCTGAGCCAAACGAATCAACAGGTACAAAAAAGTCCTTAGTAGCAGAGAACTGGTAATGCACAAATAATGGTAATATTATAGGGAATTGGACTGGCAGCCTGACTGTGACTCGTAACCACCCTACACATGTGATACATTATCTCCATCAACAATGGAAGTATCTATACAAAACTATGGATTTGAGACCTTGGCTGGGATTCTACGCACGGCGCGTTATAGCACTCACTATACAGCCGACAATGTGCTGTTTAAAGGCATTTTCCCAGAAGTTCGCGGAGATCGCAGTCATTGTAAAAGCTGCGTATGCAGGCTACAGAGTAAATTACCTTAAAACCTGTTACGGTGCACCGCGCTAAAACGCGTCTTGTATTGAATCCCGGCCTATGTCTAATGGATTAATAAACAAATACAAACAATTGACCAAACAAATGTACTGACACCAGGAGCACAGTCTCAGGGGATGGTAGTACGGTACCTAACATGCCCTATGTACTGACACCAGGAGCACAGTCTCAGGGGATGGTAGTACGGTACCTAACATGCCCCATGTACTGACACCAGGAGCACAGTCTCAGGGGATGGTAGTACGGTACTTAACATGCCCCATGTACTGACACCAGGAGCACAGTCTCAGGGGATGGTAGAACGGTACCTAACATGCCCCATGTACTGACACCAGGAGCACAGTCTCAGGGGATGGTAGTACGGTACTTAACATGCCCCATGTACTGACACCAGGAGCACAGTCTCAGGGGATGGTAGTACGGTACTTAACATGCCCCATGTACTGACACCAGGAGCACAGTCTCAGGGGATGGTAGTACGGTACCTAACATGCCCCATGTACTGACACCAGGAGCACAGTCTCAGGGGATGGTAGTACGGTACTTAACATGCCCCATGTACTGACACCAGGAGCACAGTCTCAGGGGATGGTAGTACGGTACCTAACATGCCCCATGTACTGACACCAGGAGCACAGTCTCAGGGGATGGTAGTACGGTACTTAACATGCCCCATGTACTGACACCAGGAGCACAGTCTCAGGGGATGGTAGAACGGTACCTAACATGCCCTATGTACTGACACCAGGAGCACAGTCTCAGGGGATGGTAGTACGGTACTTAACATGCCCCATGTACTGACACCAGGAGCACAGTCTCAGGGGATGGTAGTACGGTACTTAACATGCCCCATGTACTGACACCAGGAGCACAGTCTCAGGGGATGGTAGTACGGTACCTAACATGCCCTATGTACTGACACCAGGAGCACAGTCTCAGGGGATGGTAGTACGGTATCTAACATGCCCCATGTACTGACACCAGGAGCACAGTCTCAGGGGATGGTAGTACGGTACCTAACATGCCCCATGTACTGACACCAGGAGCACAGTCTCAGGGGATGGTAGTACGGTACTTAACATGCCCCATGTACTGACACCAGGAGCACAGTCAAAGGGGATGGTAGTACGGTACTTAACATGCCCCATGTACTGACACCAGGAGCACAGTCTCAGGGGATGGTAGTACGGTACTTAACATGCCCCATGTACTGACACCAGGAGCACAGTCTCAGGGGATGGTAGTACGGTACCTAACATGCCCTATGTACTGACACCAGGAGCACAGTCTCAGGGGATGGTAGTACGGTATCTAACATGCCCCATGTACTGACACCAGGAGCACAGTCTCAGGGGATGGTAGTACGGTACCTAACATGCCCCATGTACTGACACCAGGAGCACAGTCTCAGGGGATGGTAGTACGGTACTTAACATGCCCCATGTACTGACACCAGGAGCACAGTCTCAGGGGATGGTAGTACGGTACCTAACATGCCCCATGTACTGACACCAGGAGCACAGTCTCAGGGGATGGTAGTACGGTACTTAACATGCCCCATGTACTGACACCAGGAGCACAGTCTCAGGGGATGGTAGAACGGTACCTAACATGCCCCATGTACTGACACCAGGAGCACAGTCTCGGGGGATGGTAGTACGGTACTTAACATGCCCCATGTACTGACACCAGGAGCACAGTCTCAGGGGATGGTAGTACGGTACTTAACATGCCCCATGTACTGACACCAGGAGCACAGTCTCAGGGGATGGTAGTACGGTACCTAACATGCCCCATGTACTGACACCAGGAGCACAGTCTCAGGGGATGGTAGTACGGTACCTAACATGCCCCATGTACTGACACCAGGAGCACAGTCTCAGGGGATAGTAGTACGGTATCTAACATGCCCCATGTACTGACACCAGGAGCACAGTCTCAGGGGATGGTAGTACGGTATCTAACATGCCCCATGTACTGACACCAGGAGCACAGTCTCAGGGGATGGTAGTACGGTACCTAACATGCCCCATGTACTGACACCAGGAGCACAGTCTCGGGGGATGGTAGTACGGTACTTAACATGCCCCATGTACTGACACCAGGAGCACAGTCTCAGGGGATGGTAGTACGGTATCTAACATGCCCCATGTACTGACACCAGGAGCACAGTCTCAGGGGATGGTAGTACGGTACTTAACATGCCCCATGTACTGACACCAGGAGCACAGTCTCAGGGGATGGTAGTACGGTACTTAACATGCCCCATGTACTGACACCAGGAGCACAGTCTCAGGGGATGGTAGTACGGTATCTAACATGCCCCATGTACTGACACCAGGAGCACAGTCTCAGGGGATGGTAGTACGGTACCTAACATGCCCCATGTACTGACACCAGGAGCACAGTCTCAGGGGATGGTAGTACGGTACCTAACATGCCCCATGTACTGACACCAGGAGCACAGTCTCAGGGGATGGTAGAACGGTACTTAACATGCCCCATGTACTGACACCAGGAGCACAGTCTCAGGGGATGGTAGAACGGTACTTAACATGCCCCATGTACTGACACCAGGAGCACAGTCTCAGGGGATGGTAGTATGGTATCTAACATGCCCCATGTACTGACACCAGGAGCACAGTCTCAGGGGATGGTAGTACGGTACTTAACATGCCCCATGTACTGACACCAGGAGCACAGTCTCAGGGGATGGTAGTACGGTACTTAACATGCCCCATGTACTGACACCAGGAGCACAGTCTCAGGGGATGGTAGTACGGTACTTAACATGCCCCATGTACTGACACCAGGAGCACAGTCTCAGGGGATGGTAGTACGGTACCTAACATGCCCCATGTACTGACACCAGGAGCACAGTCTCAGGGGATGGTAGTACGGTATCTAACATGCCCCATGTACTGACACCAGGAGCACAGTCTCAGGGGATGGTAGTACGGTACTTAACATGCCCCATGTACTGACACCAGAAGCACAGTCTCAGGGGATGGTAGTACGGTACCTAACATGCCCCATGTACTGACACCAGGAGCACAGTCTCAGGGGATGGTAGTACGGTACCTAACATGCCCCATGTACTGACAACAGGAGCACAGTCTCAGGGGATGGTAGTACGGTACTTAACATGCCCCATGTACTGACACCAGGAGCACAGTCTCAGGGGATGGTAGAACGGTACCTAACATGCCCCATGTACTGACACCAGGAGCACAGTCTCAGGGGATGGTAGTACGGTACTTAACATGCCCCATGTACTGACACCAGGAGCACAGTCTCAGGGGATGGTAGTACGGTACTTAACATGCCCCATGTACTGACACCAGGAGCACAGTCTCAGGGGATGGTAGTACGGTACCTAACATGCCCTATGTACTGACACCAGGAGCACAGTCTCAGGGGATGGTAGTACGGTATCTAACATGCCCCATGTACTGACACCAGGAGCACAGTCTCAGGGGATGGTAGTACGGTACCTAACATGCCCCATGTACTGACACCAGGAGCACAGTCTCAGGGGATGGTAGTACGGTACTTAACATGCCCCATGTACTGACACCAGGAGCACAGTCTCAGGGGATGGTAGTACGGTACCTAACATGCCCCATGTACTGACACCAGGAGCACAGTCTCAGGGGATGGTAGTACGGTACTTAACATGCCCCATGTACTGACACCAGGAGCACAGTCTCAGGGGATGGTAGTACGGTACTTAACATGCCCCATGTACTGACACCAGGAGCACAGTCTCAGGGGATGGTAGTACGGTACCTAACATGCCCTATGTACTGACACCAGGAGCACAGTCTCAGGGGATGGTAGTACGGTATCTAACATGCCCCATGTACTGACACCAGGAGCACAGTCTCAGGGGATGGTAGTACGGTACTTAACATGCCCCATGTACTGACACCAGGAGCACAGTCTCAGGGGATGGTAGAACGGTACTTAACATGCCCCATGTACTGACACCAGGAGCACAGTCTCAGGGGATGGTAGTACGGTACTTAACATGCCCCATGTACTGACACCAGGAGCACAGTCTCAGGGTATGGTAGTACGGTATCTAACATGCCCCATGTACTGACACCAGGAGCACAGTCTCAGGGGATGGTAGTACGGTACCTAACATGCCCCATGTACTGACACCAGGAGCACAGTCTCAGGGGATGGTAGTACGGTATCTAACATGCCCCATGTACTGACACCAGGAGCACAGTCTCAGGGGATGGTAGTACGGTATCTAACATGCCCCATGTACTGACACCAGGAGCACAGTCTCAGGGGATGGTAGTACGGTACCTAACATGCCCCATGTACTGACACCAGGAGCACAGTCTCGGGGGATGGTAGTACGGTACTTAACATGCCCCATGTACTGACACCAGGAGCACAGTCTCAGGGGATGGTAGTACGGTACTTAACATGCCCCATGTACTGACACCAGGAGCACAGTCTCAGGGTATGGTAGTACGGTATCTAACATGCCCCATGTACTGACACCAGGAGCACAGTCTCAGGGGATGGTAGTACGGTACCTAACATGCCCCATGTACTGACACCAGGAGCACAGTCTCAGGGGATGGTAGTACGGTACCTAACATGCCCCATGTACTGACACCAGGAGCACAGTCTCAGGGGATGGTAGTACGGTATCTAACATGCCCCATGTACTGACACCAGGAGCACAGTCTCAGGGGATGGTAGTACGGTATCTAACATGCCCCATGTACTGACACCAGGAGCACAGTCTCAGGGGATGGTAGTACGGTACCTAACATGCCCCATGTACTGACACCAGGAGCACAGTCTCGGGGGATGGTAGTATGGTATCTAACATGCCCCATGTACTGACACCAGGAGCACAGTCTCAGGGGATGGTAGTACGGTACTTAACATGCCCCATGTACTGACACCAGGAGCACAGTCTCAGGGGATGGTAGTACGGTACCTAACATGCCCCATGTACTGACACCAGGAGCACAGTCTCAGGGGATGGTAGTACGGTACCTAACATGCCCCATGTACTGACACCAGGAGCACAGTCTCAGGGGATGGTAGTACGGTACTTAACATGCCCCATGTACTGACACCAGGAGCACAGTCTCAGGGGATGGTAGAACGGTACCTAACATGCCCCATGTACTGACACCAGGAGCACAGTCTCAGGGGATGGTAGTACGGTACTTAACATGCCCCATGTACTGACACCAGGAGCACAGTCTCAGGGGATGGTAGTACGGTACCTAACATGCCCTATGTACTGACACCAGGAGCACAGTCTCAGGGGATGGTAGTACGGTATCTAACATGCCCCATGTACTGACACCAGGAGCACAGTCTCAGGGGATGGTAGTACGGTACCTAACATGCCCCATGTACTGACACCAGGAGCACAGTCTCAGGGGATGGTAGTACGGTACTTAACATGCCCCATGTACTGACACCAGGAGCACAGTCTCAGGGGATGGTAGTACGGTACCTAACATGCCCCATGTACTGACACCAGGAGCACAGTCTCAGGGGATGGTAGTACGGTACTTAACATGCCCCATGTACTGACACCAGGAGCACAGTCTCAGGGGATGGTAGTACGGTACTTAACATGCCCCATGTACTGACACCAGGAGCACAGTCTCAGGGGATGGTAGTACGGTACCTAACATGCCCTATGTACTGACACCAGGAGCACAGTCTCAGGGGATGGTAGTACGGTATCTAACATGCCCCATGTACTGACACCAGGAGCACAGTCTCAGGGGATGGTAGTACGGTACTTAACATGCCCCATGTACTGACACCAGGAGCACAGTCTCAGGGGATGGTAGTACGGTACCTAACATGCCCTATGTACTGACACCAGGAGCACAGTCTCAGGGGATGGTAGTACGGTACTTAACATGCCCCATGTACTGACACCAGGAGCACAGTCTCAGGGGATGGTAGTACGGTACCTAACATGCCCTATGTACTGACACCAGGAGCACAGTCTCAGGGGATGGTAGTACGGTATCTAACATGCCCCATGTACTGACACCAGGAGCACAGTCTCAGGGGATGGTAGTACGGTACTTAACATGCCCCATGTACTGACACCAGGAGCACAGTCTCAGGGAATGGTAGAACGGTACTTAACATGCCCCATGTACTGACACCAGGAGCACAGTCTCAGGGGATGGTAGTACGGTACTTAACATGCCCCATGTACTGACACCAGGAGCACAGTCTCAGGGTATGGTAGTACGGTACCTAACATGCCCTATGTACTGACACCAGGAGCACAGTCTCAGGGGATGGTAGTACGGTACTTAACATGCCCCATGTACTGACACCAGGAGCACAGTCTCAGGGGATGGTAGTACGGTACCTAACATGCCCTATGTACTGACACCAGGAGCACAGTCTCAGGGGATGGTAGTACGGTATCTAACATGCCCCATGTACTGACACCAGGAGCACAGTCTCAGGGGATGGTAGTACGGTACTTAACATGCCCCATGTACTGACACCAGGAGCACAGTCTCAGGGAATGGTAGAACGGTACTTAACATGCCCCATGTACTGACACCAGGAGCACAGTCTCAGGGGATGGTAGTACGGTACTTAACATGCCCCATGTACTGACACCAGGAGCACAGTCTCAGGGTATGGTAGTACGGTATCTAACATGCCCCATGTACTGACACCAGGAGCACAGTCTCAGGGGATGGTAGTACGGTACCTAACATGCCCCATGTACTGACACCAGGAGCACAGTCTCGGGGGATGGTAGTACGGTACTTAACATGCCCCATGTACTGACACCAGGAGCACAGTCTCAGGGGATGGTAGTACGGTATCTAACATGCCCCATGTACTGACACCAGGAGCACAGTCTCAGGGGATGGTAGTACGGTACTTAACATGCCCCATGTACTGACACCAGGAGCACAGTCTCAGGGGATGGTAGTACGGTACTTAACATGCCCCATGTACTGACACCAGGAGCACAGTCTCAGGGGATGGTAGTACGGTATCTAACATGCCCCATGTACTGACACCAGGAGCACAGTCTCAGGGGATGGTAGTACGGTACCTAACATGCCCCATGTACTGACACCAGGAGCACAGTCTCAGGGGATGGTAGTACGGTACCTAACATGCCCCATGTACTGACACCAGGAGCACAGTCTCAGGGGATGGTAGAACGGTACTTAACATGCCCCATGTACTGACACCAGGAGCACAGTCTCAGGGGATGGTAGAACGGTACTTAACATGCCCCATGTACTGACACCAGGAGCACAGTCTCAGGGGATGGTAGTATGGTATCTAACATGCCCCATGTACTGACACCAGGAGCACAGTCTCAGGGGATGGTAGAACGGTACTTAACATGCCCCATGTACTGACACCAGGAGCACAGTCTCAGGGGATGGTAGAACGGTACTTAACATGCCCCATGTACTGACACCAGGAGCACAGTCTCAGGGGATGGTAGTATGGTATCTAACATGCCCCATGTACTGACACCAGGAGCACAGTCTCAGGGGATGGTAGAACGGTACTTAACATGCCCCATGTACTGACACCAGGAGCACAGTCTCAGGGGATGGTAGAACGGTACTTAACATGCCCCATGTACTGACACCAGGAGCACAGTCTCAGGGGATGGTAGTACGGTACTTAACATGCCCCATGTACTGACACCAGGAGCACAGTCTCAGGGGATGGTAGTACGGTACCTAACATGCCCCATGTACTGACACCAGGAGCACAGTCTCGGGGGATGGTAGTACGGTACCTAACATGCCCCATGTACTGACACCAGGAGCACAGTCTCGGGGGATGGTAGTACGGTACCTAACATGCCCCATGTACTGACACCAGGAGCACAGTCTCAGGGGATGGTAGTACGGTACTTAACATGCCCCATGTACTGACACCAGGAGCACAGTCTCAGGGGATGGTAGTACGGTATCTAACATGCCCCATGTACTGACACCAGGAGCACAGTCTCAGGGGATGGTAGTACGGTACCTAACATGCCCCATGTACTGACACCAGGAGCACAGTCTCAGGGGATGGTAGTACGGTACCTAACATGCCCCATGTACTGACACCAGGAGCACAGTCTCAGGGGATGGTAGTACGGTATCTAACATGCCCCATGTACTGACACCAGGAGCACAGTCTCAGGGGATGGTAGTACGGTATCTAACATGCCCCATGTACTGACACCAGGAGCACAGTCTCAGGGGATGGTAGTACGGTACCTAACATGCCCCATGTACTGACACCAGGAGCACAGTCTCAGGGGATGGTAGTACGGTACCTAACATGCCCCATGTACTGACACCAGGAGCACAGTCTCAGGGGATGGTAGTACGGTATCTAACATGCCCCATGTACTGACACCAGGAGCACAGTCTCAGGGGATGGTAGTACGGTACCTAACATGCCCATGTACTGACACCAGGAGCACAGTCTCAGGGGATGGTAGTACGGTATCTAACATGCCCCATGTACTGACACCAGGAGCACAGTCTCGGGGGATGGTAGTACGGTACCTAACATGCCCTATGTACTGACACCAGGAGCACAGTCTCAGGGGATGGTAGTACGGTACCTAACATGCCCCACAACGTATTGGGGTCAGACAGAGAGGTGTTGGAGGGGGGCAGGCCACACCTCCTTGTTCTTCTCTCTGTACACTGTGCCACATGGCATACAAGAACACTGCTGCACATCAACACTGTGTTCTGTGGATACAGATCCAGGCAGTCTTTGGCTGATTGCGTATGGTGGCGCAATGCTCCAAAAGATGGCATGCCATAGCTCTCTGTCCTTCACGGAAGCAGCAAGGTCCTCTGTAGTTAATTAAAACATTCAACAGAGTCGTTTAGTTCATTAAAACGTCAACAGTGTTGTTTAGATCATTAAAAAGGTCAACAGTGTTATTTAGATCATTAAAACAGTCAATAGTGTGATTCAGTTAATTAAAACGGTCAACAGTGTCATTTAGATCATTATAACAGTCAACAGTGTGGTTCAGTTAATTAAAAAGGTCAACAGTATCTTTTAGTGCATTAAAACAGTCAACAGTGTGATTCAGTTAATTAAAACGGTCAACAGTGTCATTTAGATCATTATAACAGTCAACAGTGTCGTTTAGTTAATTAAAACGGTCAACAGTGTCCTTTAGATCATTAAAATTGGTCAACAGTGCAGTGGACTTCTAGAACTCACTCTAATGAAGATGCAACGATCCAAAATACCTTTCAGATTTCTTCAGCTCTTCTCCTTCATTTATAAAGTCCATAGAAAGCTCAGGTTTCTGTATTTTACTTGTCTTCTTTTGTTCACTGAGATGTTTACATTAACAATGTCCTCCTTTCTGACCCAGGGAATGAAATGACAACATTTCTCTGAATGTCCTTACATAATCGCAGAGTCAGACAAGCGTGTCTCTGAATATTGCATACACTACAACAAACCGCTATTTATGTTGTAGCTGTAAAGTCTCTGAATGTTGCATATACTACAACAAACCCCTATGAGACATTACCCTGACAAGACTGAGCTACAATGCTCCACTGACCTACCTTTAAGGTAGGAAGAGCATTCTGCTTGACCTGTACAGTGTGTCCACCTAGTGGTCTCCAGAAGAATGGCAATGCCATATTTGCAGAGACAGACAGGAATGAATTCTATGCCGGATTGTTACTATTATCATCAAGCAAAGAAGAAACGAGATGCCTACCTTCATAACTATGTGTAGAGGAGAGCAGCGACAATACTAACATGTCCCAGTGAAAAATCCCCACACTACACACTCAGATGTAATCTGGAGGTTAGGTTTACTCTGTAGGTTAGGTTTACTCTGTAGGTTAGGTTTACTCTGTAGGTTAGGTTTACTCTGTAGTGTAGGTTTACTCTGTAGTGTAGGTTTACTCTGTAGTGTAGGTTTAGTCTGTAGTGTAGGTTTACTCTGTAGTGTAGGTTTACTCTGTAGGTTAGGTTGACTCTGTAGTGTAGGTTTACTCTGTAGTGTAGGTTTACTCTGTAGGTTAGGTTTACTCTGTAGTGTAGGTTTACTCTGTAGTGTAGGTTTACTCTGTAGTGTAGGTTTAGTCTGTAGTGTAGGTTTACTCTGTAGTGTAGGTTTACTCTGTAGGTTAGGTTTACTCTGTAGTGTAGGTTTACTCTGTAGTGTAGGTTTACTCTGTAGTGTAGGTTTAGTCTGTAGTGTAGGTTTACTCTGTAGTACAGGTTTACTCTGTAGTACAGGTTTACTCTGTAGGTTAGGTTTAGTCTGTAGTGTAGGTTTACTCTGTAGTACAGGTTTACTCTGTAGTACAGGTTTACTCTGTAGTACAGGTTTACTCTGTAGGTTAGGTTTAGTCTGTAGTGTAGGTTTACTCTGTAGTACAGGTTTACTCTGTAGTACAGGTTTACTCTGTAGGTTAGGTTTAGTCTGTAGTGTAGGTTTACTCTGTAGTACAGGTTTACTCTGTAGTACAGGTTTACTCTGTAGTGTAGGTTTACTCTGTAGTGTAGGTTTACTCTGTAGTGTAGGTTTACTCTGTAGGTTAGGTTTACTCTGTAGTGTAGGTTTACTCTGTAGGTGAACATCACAGTAGTATAGGCATACAGTATCTACACAGCATCTTCAGATCCAAAAGTGTCAGTCACCATTCACAGCAGGGTGTCCTCGATGTAGTCAGGGTCCTCAAGGGTCTCCAGACGTCTCTTGCAGGCATCCAGGATTTTCTTCCTGGGCCCCAGGGGGATGTGGATGCTCTTGAGGTCCTGGTCCGAGCACAGCAGCAGCGCCTCCAGGTCAATCTTCTCCCGCCTGAAGACAGTGAGGAACTCGCCCATGGTCTGCGCAGCCAAGAACACCTCCAACGGGCTGGTGACGGCCTCGCAGTCATCATCCAGCCCCAGCTCCACCTCGTCCCAGGGAAGATCCTGGCGGTTCCTTTCCTGGAGGCTGCGGGCACTGCCGATGCTGTCCCCCCCATCGTCCAGGCTGGGCGAACGCCGCAGCCGGCTGCGCAGCCGCACGTTGGCGCTGCCAGCCCGTTCGGTTCCTCCGCTGAGGCTCCCCTCGTCGCGCCCGCCGATGCCGAACAGGCCGCCGCTGATATAGTTGCGTCGGAACACCATGGTTCCCAGACCGGGCCGGTTGAAGAGAGAGTCGTGGCCCGAGTCGGTGCTGACCTCAGAGTATTCCATGTTGGGCCGGTAAGACAAGTCCGGCTCGCTGATGGCACGAGAGATGGCGTCGTCGTTGGCGTCTCCGTGGAATATGTCTCGGAGGTTTCCGCGGCGCCCTGCGCGGTCCCGAGGGCCGACATAGGTTCCCTGTTTAAGGAACATGACATCGTTGCCCAGCTGGAGGCCCGAGAGGGAGCGCACGCTCTTCCTGCCGTCCTCGTAGATCTTGAAGGTCCCGTCCCCTTGCTTCCTCTTCTCCAACCTCTTCTGGATCTTGGTCTTGCCTCGGGTTGTGGCGTGAAGAGTAGCCTGCAGGGACAAAGAGCAACACAGGCTTCAACCACTAATTATAGCGGAGCACACATCTCAAATTTAACAGATGAAAAATGATTAATGTTGGAGTGTAATGTCCCTTTCATTTTCAACATGGTGTACATAATTATAGACTACAAATAACTGTCATTGTATCCTCTCCTTTCTCCACTGATGGGAGATGTTGCTGTTCCAACTGTTGTGCATGTGAAACTCCCCATCTGTTATGTCTGCTGCTGTATCATTTCACATGCACAACAGTTGGAACAGCAACATCTCCCATCAGTGGAGAAAGGAGAGGATACAATGACAGTTATTTGCAGTCTATAATTATGTACACCATGTTGAAAATGAAAGGGACATTACACTCCAACATGAATCATTTGTCATCTGTTAAACTTGAGATAAGTCCACATCCCAGGTCATTCATTTTATAGATGCAGCTTTGTACTACAATCCTAAATGAAGGAAAAGAGAAGCACCATATTATCTCCAGATGTGCTGTGTTCATCTTTCCCATGTTTTCATTTAGCTTGAGGCATCATATAGCTGGAGCTACACAACCACTCATCTTGACATTGGACTATTTTTACGGTCTGAAAACATCTGACAAACGTTGGTTTTGGAGTGGAATGTCCCTTTAAATAAATATTCAAAAGGCATACATGGCTGGATGAGGCTGTACTGTACTGACCTAAGAGTATGGCACACTGTCACACCCTGATCTGTTTCTCCTGTCTTGTGCTTGTCTCCACCCCCCTCCAGGTGTCTCCCATTTTCCCCATTATCCCCTGTGCATTTATACCTGAGTTTTCTGTTTGTCTGTTGCCCGTTTGTCTTGTCCCGTTAAGTCCTACCAGAGTGTTCCTGTGGTCTAGTTTGTCTTAGCCTTCCCAGTTCTGACCTTTCTGCCTGTCCTGAGCCTGCCTGCCTCTGATTTGGGAGAAAATGGGAGACATCTGGAGGGGAGTGGAGACAAGCACAAGACAGGTGAAATTGATCAGGGTGTGACACACACTGACAGTGGTGTTTAGGTGGGGCAGCTTGTACTGACCTGAGAGTATGGCACACTGACAGTGTTTAGGTGGGGCAGCTTGTACTGACCTGAGAGTATGGCACACTGACAGTGGTGGTGTTTAGGTGGTGCAGCTTGTACTGACCTGAGAGTATGGCACACTGACAGTGTTTAGGTGAGGCAGCTTGTACTGACCTGAGAGTATGACACACTGACAGTGGTGGTGTTTAGGTGGGGCAGCTTGTACTGACCTGAGAGTATGGCACACTGACAGTGTTTAGGTAGGGCAGCTTGTACTGACCTGAGAGTATGGCACACTGACAGTGTTTAGGTAGGGCAGCTTGTACTGACCTGAGAGTATGGCACACTGACAGTGTTTAGGTGAGGCAGCTTGTACTGACCTGAGAGTATGGCACACTGACAGTGGTGGTGTTTAGGTGGGGCAACTTGTACTGACCTGAGAGTATGGCACACTGACAGTGTTTAGGTGGGGCAGCTTGTACTGACCAGAGAGTATGGCACACTGACAGTGGTGTTTAGGTGGTGCAGCTTGTACTGACCTGAGAGTATGACACACTGACAGTGTTTAGGTGGGGCAGCTTGTACTGACCTGAGAGTATGGCACACTGACAGTGTTTAGGTGAGGCAGCTTGTACTGACCTGAGAGTATGGCACACTGACAGTGTTTAGGTGGGGCAGCTTGTACTGACCTGAGAGTATGGCACACTGACAGTGTTTAGGTGGGGCAGCTTGTACTGACCTGAGAGTATGACACACTGACAGTGTTTAGGTGGGGCAGCTTGTACTGACCTGAGAGTATGGCACACTGACAGTGTTTAGGTGGGGCAGCTTGTACTGACCTGAGAGTATGGCACACTGACAGTGTTTAGGTGGGGCAGCTTGTACTGACCTGAGAGTATGGCACACTGACAGTGTTTAGGTGGGGCAGCTTGTACTGACCTGAGAGTATGGCACACTGACAGTGTTTAGGTGGGGCAGCTTGTACTGACCTGAGAGTATGGCACACTGACAGTGTTTAGGTGAGGCAGCTTGTACTGACCTGAGAGTATGGCACACTGACAGTGTTTAGGTGAGGCAGCTTGTACTGACCTGAGAGTATGGCACACTGACAGTGTTTAGGTGAGGCAGCTTGTACTGACCTGAGAGTATGGCACACTGACAGTGTTTAGGTGGGGCAGCTTGTACTGACCTGAGAGTATGGCACACTGACAGTGTTTAGGTGAGGCAGCTTGTAATGACCTGAGAGTATGGCACACTGACAGTGTTTAGGTGGGGCAGCTTGTACTGACTTGAGAGTATGGCACACTGACAGTGTTTAGGTGAGGCAGCTTGTACTGACCTGAGAGTATGGCACACTGACAGTGTTTAGGTGGGGCAGCTTGTACTGACCTGAGAGTATGGCACACTGACAGTGTTTAGGTGAGGCAGCTTGTACTGACCTGAGAGTATGGCACACTGACAGTGTTTAGGTGAGGCAGCTTGTACTGACCTGAGAGTATGGCACACTGACAGTGTTTAGGTGAGGCAGCTTGTACTGACCTGAGAGTATGGCACACTGACAGTGTTTAGGTGAGGCAGCTTGTAATGACCTGAGAGTATGGCACACTGACAGTGTTTAGGTGAGGCAGCTTGTACTGACCTGAGAGTATGGCACACTGACAGTGTTTAGGTGGGGCAGCTTGTACTGACCTGAGAGTATGGCACACTGACAGTGTTTAGGTGGGGCAGCTTGTACTGACCTGAGAGTATGGCACACTGACAGTGTTTAGGTGAGGCAGCTTGTACTGACCTGAGAGTATGGCACACTGACAGTGTTTAGGTGAGGCAGCTTGTACTGACCTGAGAGTATGGCACACTGACAGTGGTGGTGTTTAGGTGGTGCAGCTTGCGGCTCACTGAGCTGCTTGTGTAGCTGGAGAAGCTCATGGCGTCTGACATGGACTGCTCCGACGCCGCCTCTTTGTGGAACTTGCGCTCCATGCGCTTGTGGTGTTTCCGCTGCAGCTTCACACACTCCTTAATCCTCCTCTCGGCCTCGCGGAAAGCCCGCTCCTTCAGCTTCCCCACCAGCTTGGGGTTAAGGGCCGACTGCTTGGCGGCAATCGAGTCCAGGTAGCGGACACAGTCCATGTGGCTTTTGGTGGCGGCCATGTCCAGGGGCGTGTGGTAGTCGTTGTCCAGGCACCACATGTTGGCACCGAAGGACACCAGGAAGGACAGGCAGTTGTGGTGGCCGTTGGCGGCTGCCAGGTGGAGAGGTGTGTTCCCCCATATGTCACACTTATCAGGGTTGCCTCTGCAGAACAAGAGGAAGTACAGACATCAGCTAGAGTTTTGATCCAGAGAGGCTGTAGGAAGCAACGGGCATATAGCACACACATGGCGCCCATATTAGGAAGTCTTCATCCTACTATGGATGTTGTACACATAGACCTGGGACGAACATAGGACTATGTAAAAGTATTTCAAATACTTGAACTGTGCCTGATTTCGTTTTTTCCCCCCAGAACCAATGGAGTAGTCCCAAATGTGAAAATATCAAGCTGAATCTAATGCACCACAAATACGTGCTCTTAGTAAACAAGATACTTTCTTTTTTTCACTCTTACCTGAACTTGAAACATACATTTTGCAACGATGTCAAGATCATCCCCAACTATTTACAGTGCCAACGAAGACCCGTGCCAAGACAGAGGTGATGATGCTGTTAGAACAGCATGACTTGTTGTGTTCCAAAGGCATTCAGTAAGTGCTATCTGTGAGTAATATGAACCAGGAGAAGGATAACCCACTCTCAGATACTCCTAAACATAGCAGGTACCTTGTGATAAAGCCCAAGATCTTTTAAATCATGATTTCAGCACTGAGATCTCATCCATGGGCTGTTCATCGAATCTTCATAAATCATGTTTAACCTTACATCACAGTACCCTTTAGCACTGGTAAATCTCCGCACCAACAACAACACAGTAAAGTAATTCTTAATGACACCAAACAGATGGCAGATACACAAGTTATGAGATGAACAATACCACTGTTTGGACCTGCTGTCATTACGTGTAGAGGATTTCTCTGTCTTCTCCATGCTTTCCATTCCCCTACCATCAGCCTACCATGACCCCATGGGCACCTCAGCCTCCACTAGGACCAACACCTCTACACTACAGTCGGCCTGTAACACAACACACCGGCTTGTCAACACCACTACACTAACCAGTGTCTTGTTTCACGGGAGGCCCGGGCCGGTCGGGCTGCCCCTGACTCAGGAGCGTACTACCGGGGCGTGCATACCTGGTGACGTCATGCTCAATTCCTTCAGTCGCGCAGCATTGGCGCTGAATTTTCCCAATGTAGTGACAGTGCAGATGACTTAACATCACTAATATTTGTTTAGGGTGGAGGGCAGATTTGAGTTCTAATGGGTTCCATAAAACATTGATAACATATCACAACGTGATTCGTATTTCAGTTCTATTCCCAGGAAAAGGGAATTCTTTACAGGAATTACATCAAAGGTGAACTCCTGTTTACCGCCAGATTGTACTTCAATTTATCCTTTCAGAGGTTTAAATATTAACAGGAAGTTCCTCTTTATTTAGAGGCAGTGTATAAACAGCTGTCAGATTTGGAATGGTTCCGGATGGTGGTACACTAACCCTATTGCTGATCTTAAAGGGGAAGTTCAGGATTTTACAACTTGATGTTAGATGGTTCCTCACCCTGAAAGTAGTCTATGGGCCTGGAGAAACTGTAATCCATGGTTCTTTTTTAAATGTATATATTTTATTTAACCTTTTATTTATCCAGGTGAGTCAGTTAAAATCCCTTACACTGGTGGGCATTGGCCTATAGGGCTAAATGAAATGTTTTCCTCTGAGGAAATATGGAAAGCATATACATAATCATGGTAGCAATTAAAAGGGAACAGTTTGGAGATTTATGGGACAATTATTAGACTAAAGGTGAGGACAACAGTTCACCTGACACACTTGATTTAATGTGACTTTTCTTTTTACATTTACAGCACTTTTTACTGCATTTGTTGATAACTAAATCAGAAAATACTCTGGATACATTCAGTAACATGATAAGAATATTCTTGGAAAATGTGGGCTAGGTGCAACATAAGACAAAAGAATGACAAGGGTTTGAGTGAGAGGTCTAACTGGTGTTTCCAAGTGGCCACACACCTCTCCAAAGTGTGCACAGTTCCTAAGTCATTTCAATGCACTTTTATGACTCAAAGAAGAGTCTTCAACTATAAGGTGTTTTTGTATGTTCTATAGCCAACATGAGAAGCTCAATTATAAAATATGACATTACAGTGTTAAGGCTTTAACAGGGCAATTCAGAGCAGCAGATGGTAATTATTTTGCACATAGAATGGAGTCATGAGTGCGTTCAGATGCGTGGTCCACGGCACATCTTTATCCCAATACAACAAACACTGTCTGATTGTGTTCAGAACAAACCCAAGGTATGACACCATGCCATCTTGTAACTGTACATCAGTGTTCATAAACGTTGACACTGTATATTACATGAGTTTTATGATATGGAAATGTGAAGTGCACATGTATACAGCCCCTGCCTTACAATATAGGCCCTTATCAGAGTTCAAAGCTGCCTGTAAAGGACTACAAACAAATTCTTATTTACAATGACGGCCTGGCCAGTGACGACTAGGAAGTGCGGTGCAATAAATCAAATAACAACAAAACATTGAAATCACAGGACAAGACAGACATGACAACACAGAAGGACAGGGACATGTGACAACACAGAAGGACAGGGGCATGTGACAACACAGAACAGGTTCACAGTCTAAATCTTCTAGGAACTGAGGGGTCACAGTCTCAATCTTCTAGGAACTGAGGGGTCACTGATGTACACAGAATAATAGAGAACAATGAAACAAATATACTTTATATTGGTTAGGGTCTGGTAGGGTTTTATTTATTATTGAACCTTAATTTAACTAGGCAAATCAGTTAAGAACAAATTCTTATTTTATAATGACGGCCTACCAAGCGCCGTCCTATGGGACTCCTGATCATGGCCGGTTGTGATACAGCCCGGGATCAAACCAGGGTATGTAGTGATGCCTCTAGCACTGAGATGCAGTGCCTTAGACCGCTGTGCCACTCGGTAGCCCATAAGGGGGTCAGGTTAGGGTCAGATAGGGTTAGGTAGAGTGTATTCTACTTGTACAGTAGAGGTTAGGTATTATTCAGCACTGTTCTATTGCTTGAGGATACGTTGACAGGCTGATTGGTGGAAATGTGAATGTGTGCTGTTTATCATAATCAGTGAGAGAGAGGTACAGTGCACATTTAGTGTAGTAAATGTTTTATAAGCTGTATACCGTGGGAATTCCTAGAACTAGGGTTGTTATCAGTTACTTTATCACCACACTGTCTAAGTGGACACGCCACTGTGTTACCTTGTGTACATTTACCCTGAACAAAATGGTGGAATGATGAAGCCCATCTTGCTTCTCTGGGGATCCCTTGCATGTTGAACTGTAGATGACATCCCCATAGTCAAGCATGGAAGATCATCTGTATTAGTGTCAACCGGGCAGAGGGGGTGAAAGAGGTCCTGTTACGACAGGGTCAATCCATTTGAATTCAATCACTTTTTGACAACTCCCCTTTTGATTTGAAGTAAACCTTCCATACATATTTTCCCATTGTAGAAGTGATCAGAAAGTGACTCTTTTGACTTGAATACCAAAACATTCAAGAGATAAAGGTGCTCAAAGTTGACCCATGTTGCATACCTACCATACCATGAGACATCATGTCTTCATCACTGGAAAAGATAAACGCTTGAGATTGATATCTTTTAAAAGCTTACAAACAGGGTTGTCAAACTATTTGATCATTTCTTGAAAAGAATCATGTTTTTTATAAAGTATAATTTTTAAACCTTAATGCATGTTGTGTCTCAACCGATGGCGGGCACAACACAACCTCAGATGATGTAAAGTAGGGTCTAAGTTACAACATATACGAATATAAAAAGAAACTTTTTATTTTTTACATTTAACGTTAAATTAAGACAAAAAAAATGACAACTGTTTGACAACTGCATTTCTCCATCCACTTCATCATTTCAGCCAATCACTTTTCCTGGCATGTTTTCCATCTGATCCTTTAGATTGCTGCTGCCTATTACTATGATAAATCACATGGCGAGGACGTTTGCTCTCAAGCTATTAATGTGCATAATATCTAACAAGTGGGGCAAGGCTAGTAGGGCTGACCCCAATTAGTCGATGGTTGATTGTTTGGTTGATAGGCTGTTGGTCAACCAAGATTATTTTAGTCGAGCAGTAGCAAATATATATACACACACTACCATTCAAAAGTTTTGGTCACTTAGAAATGTCCTTGTTTTTGAAGGAAAAGCAAAGAAATGTGTCCATTAAAATAACATCAATTGATCAGAAATACAGTGTAGACATTGTTAATGTTGTAAATGACTATTGTAGCTGGAAACGGCAGATTTTTATGGAATATCTACATAGGCGAACAGAGGCCCACTATCAGCAACCATCACTCCTGTGTTCCAATGGCACGTTGTGTTAGGTAATCCAAGTTTACCATTTTAAAAGGCTAATTGATCACTAGAAAACCCTTTTGCAATTATGTTAGCACAGAAAATTGTTAGCTAGCTAACCCTCTTTCCACAGCTAGCGAAATATTTCTTTCTCATATGATTTGAGAAACGAATCATCAGGAGTAGGCAGCGCCATAAGTGAGTAAACTGAGATGACTAAGTTAATCAGGGCAATTTGTCCATAAATAGACAGGTATTTACCTCCTTGGTTGCAGGATCTTGTCTATTTTTACAAGTTTTCTATTGAAATTCACTGTGGCGAGCTCATTTATATATTTTGTGATATGAATACCAAGTATGTCTACTTCATCGTAAGCCCATTTTAAAGGTAAACTGCAGGTTAATGTAAAAGTTTTGTTTTAAAGATCCAATACGTAATATTGTACACTTATCATAATTAGGTTTTAGTCCAGAGAGTCCAGAAGAGTTATCTAGATCTTCAATGAGACATTGCAGGGATCTAGCTTGTGGACTTAATATAAAACGTGAGTCATCGGCATACATGGACACCTTTGTTTTTAAGCCTTGGATTTCTAATGTATGGAAAGTGTTGTATAAATCTAAAGGGATGCTGTCAAAAAGTGGTTGAATTCAAATGGATTTACCTGATATAAAAACCCAAGTCTGTCATTTTCCAGTTTTCTTTGAAAATCCATTAGGACCTTCACTAACAATAGCCACAGCTAGCTAGCTAACAATCAATGGAAGTGATAGGGGCAACCGTAAACTGTTTTTAAAAAAAGTTCCAGATGACCTTAAAGCAATAATTGAGTTGATTTCAGTTGACTTTCCAACATAAATACTTGAACAGACAGGATTTGACCTCAGTCGTAGTATCCCTATATACTGTAGCATTAGTCCTCCAACAGGCTTGATCAATATTTGATGAGCTGCAGGTGCAGCTAGCATTGCACTGGTCACAGAGGCTAGGGATACATTATTGATGGACAAAGCTGCAAGGTTTTCACAGACAGCGGCGAAGCTGTGTGCTTGCCACGCTAGTCCCAACCAGAGCCAGGATTAGCACCTTTCACCAGCCTGACCTTGATTTCTTGTGTGACCGACCCGGGTCTCGCGCGCAACACAACAGTTTTAGCCCAGTGGAAAGGGTTTTACATGGAACCCAAAAGGGTTATAACTGGAACCAAAAGGGTTCTACCTGGAATCAAAAGGGGTTCTTCAGAGGGTTCCCCTATGGGGACAGCTGAAGAACCCTTTTTGGTCCTGCATAGCACCTTTTTTCTCAGAGTGCAGGGTTCTAACACATTACTGTGTTACTTAGCCTTCTGAGCTAAAGCCTCTGCATTAGCTCGGGGAGCCAAATTTATTACAATATCACCTGCCCAACCCTGGTTTCTCACTGTCTAGTGTTACCTACAAGGGTTCAAACTGGGTCTCCGGAATTTATTTGCTGTCTCCTCTCTAGTCTGCCAATTTTAGGGTCTTGTTTTGCATGTGTCGTCTTGTCTGGGACATAAGACAACGGTGGTCTGGGAAGTCTAAATCTTCTAAGAACTGAGGGGTCACGGTCTAAATCTTCTAGGAACTGAGGGGTCACGGTCTAAATCTTCTAGGGACTGAGGGGTCACACTCTAAATCTTCTAGGGACTGAGGGGTCACAGTCTAAATCTTCTAGGGACTGAGGGGTCACAGTCTAAATCTTCTAGGAACTGAGGGGTCACAGTCTAAATCTTCTAGGAACTGAGGGGTCACAGTCTAAATCTTCTAGGAACTGAGGGGTCACAGTCTAAATCTTCTAGGAACTGAGGGGTCACAGTCTAAATCTTCTAGGAACTGAGGGGTCACAGTCTAAATCTTCTAGGAACTGAGGGGTCACAGTCTAAATCTTCTAGGAACTGAGGGGTCACAGTCTAAATCTTCTAGGAACTGAGGGGTCACAGTCTAAATCTTCTAGGAACTGAGGGGTCACGGTCTAAATCTTTTAGGAACTGAGGGGTCACGGTCTAAATCTTCTAGGAACTGAGGGGTCACAGTCTAAATCTTCTAGGAACTGAGGGGTCACAGTCTAAATCTTCTAGGAACTGAGGGGTCACAGTCTAAATCTTCTAGGAACTGAGGGGTCACAGTCTAAATCTTTTAGGAACTGAGGGGTCACAGTCTAAATCTTCTAGGAACTGAGGGGTCACAGTCTAAATCTTCTAGGAACTGAGGGGTCACAGTCTAAATCTTCTAGGAACTGAGGGGTCACAGTCTAAATCTTCTAGGAACTGAGGGGTCACAGTCTAAATCTTCTAGGAACTGAGGGGTCAGTCTAAATCTTCTAGGAACTGAGGGGTCAGTCTAAATCTTCTAGGAACTGAGGGGTCACAGTCTAAATCTTCTAGGAACTGAGGGGTCACAGTCTAAATCTTCTAGGAACTGAGGGGTCACAGTCTAAATCTTCTAGGAACTGAGGGGTCACAGTCTAAATCTTCTAGGAACTGAGGGGTCACAGTCTAAATCTTCTAGGAACTGAGGGGTCACAGTCTAAATCTTCTAGGAACTGAGGGGTCACAGTCTAAATCTTCTAGGAACTGAGGGGTCACAGTCTAAATCTTCTAGGAACTGAGGGGTCACAGTCTAAATCTTCTAGGAACTGAGGGGTCACAGTCTAAATCTTCTAGGAACTGAGGGGTCACAGTCTAAATCTTCTAGGAACTGAGGGGTCACAGTCTAAATCTTCTAGGAACTGAGGGGTCACAGTCTAAATCTTCTAGGAACTGAGGGGTCACAGTCTAAATCTTCTAGGAACTGAGGGGTCACAGACGCATACAAAATAACAGAACAATTAAAAAGTATACTTTATATTGGTCTCTACTATTCTGTATACATGAAACATCCTTTGAATTCATCTGACCTGCTTATTCTACTGTACAGGTATGGTCAGGTTAGGTAGGGCGTATTGTCCGGTAGGGTTAGGTAGGGTTAGGGTCAGGTAGGGCTAGGTTTAGGATCAGGTAGGGCTAGGTTTAGGATCAGGTAGGGCTAGGTTTAGGATCAGGTAAGGCTAGGTTTAGGATCAGGTAAGGCTAGGTTTAGGATCAGGTAGGGCTAGGTTTAGGATCAGGTAGGGCTAGGTTCAGGTAGGGTTAGGGTCTGGTAGGGTTAGGTTTAGGATCAGGTAGGGTTAGTGTCAGTTAGGGCTAGAGGTAGGGTTAGGGTCAGTTAGGGCTAGAGGTAGGGTTAGGGCTAGGTTTAGGGTCAGTTAGGGCTAGGTTTAGGATCAGGTAGGGTCAGGTAGGGCTAGGTTTAGGATCAGGTAGGGTCAGGTAGGGCTAGGGTCAGGTAGGGCTAGGGTCGGTTAGGGTCAGGTAGGGCTAGGGTCAGGTAGGGTTAGGGTCCTTCTGTTCTATTAAAACCTCTTCGGGCTAGGGGGCACTATTTTCACATCCAGATGAAAAGCGTGCCCAAAGTAAACTGCCTGTTACTCAGGCCCAGAAGCTAGGATATGCATATAATTGGTAGATTTGGATAGAAAACACTCTAGAGTTTCTAAAACTGTTAAAATAATGTCTGAGTATAACAGAACTTATTTGGCAGGCGAAACCCCGAGGACAAACCATCTAGGATTTTTTGGTTGTTGTTGAGGTTACTGTGTTTTCAATTAGGTTTCTATGGGAAACTATATTTATGAGGCACCTGGTTACAGTTCCTATGGCTTCCACTAGATGTCAACAGTCTTTAGAAATTGGTTGATGTTTTTCTTTTGAGAAATGAAGAAGTACGGCTGTTCGTTGTGAGTGTCAAGCCAAGTGGACTCTATTGTTTGTTGCGCACGACCTGGAGCTCGCTCCACGTTAAATTTATTCGCTATTGAACACAGTATATTCCGTCTTAAATGTAATCGATTATTTATGTTTTAGGATAGCTAAGGTTGGATTAGGAAAGTTGTTTGGACCAAGTTTACAGGTAACTTATTAGATAATTTGTAGTCATGTTGGGCGAGTTGGAACCGGTGTATTTCTGAATCAAACGTGCCAAATAAATTGACATTTAGGGGATATAAAGAAGGAATTTATCAAACAAAAGGACCATTTGTGATGTTCCTGGCACTTTTTGGAGTGCCAACAGAAGAAGATCTTCAAAGGTAAGGCATAAATTATATCGTTATTTCCGTGTCGCACCTCCCTGGTTAAAATATGTTTGTCATGCATTTGTATGATGGGGCGCTGTCCTCAGATAATCGCATGGTTTGCTTTCGCCGTAAAGCCTTTTTGAAATCTGACAGCGGCTGGATTAACAAGGAGTTAAGCTTTATTTTGATGTATTGCACTTGTGATTTCATGAAAGTCTATTTATAGTAATTTGAATTTGGCGCTCTGCAATTTCACCGGATGTTGTCGAGGGGTTCCGCTAGCGGGACGTCTAGCCGTAACAGTTTAAGAATATGTATCACAGTTTAACTGAGTTACAAGAGTACTTTTCGTCATTAAATCTTTATTTGTCAAAATGCGAATAAAGATATATATTTTTCTCTCATTTTTGATTATCAGCGTCTTTTGGGGCTCCTTTTTTGTCCACTCTCCTGGTAAATGTTTTGGGGTGCAAATGTAAAGGGGACTCAAAGGGTCAAGCGCTTAAAGGACTGTGTCACAAATGCCCGGGCCTCTGGGTAGACGAATCTCAAATAAATCTAAATATCAGTGCTATTATATAATATCTGCCAATTACCAGACACTTTATCCAAAGCCACTTACATTGATGCATACATTTTATGTCTGGTCCCAGGAATCCAACTCACCATCATGGCATTGCACACATCATGCTCTACCAACTGAGCTACAGACGACCAGCTATTTGATGATACATAATGGCCGTTATGCAATTACAGCTCCAGTTGTTAGACATGACATGATTTTACACATCCCTCACTCTTCTATGGGCACCTTTTACTGCAGGTCATAGCCCAATAATAACACATGATAACCCCTGTTCACTTAACATATGATAAGAATGGAATGGAATTGAAAAGGACTCCACTGTCCTCAGTGTCCTGACTATGCTTGTTGTTACATCATAGAATGACAGATTGTTGCTCCCTACTGCTACTGTTTCACTATTCACTATAAATTCACTATAAATCCACTATAAATCCACTGTAAATCTGCCAGGTCTGTATTTCAGCAGCAAACCCAATAAAGTTGTCAGACATCATTGAAATGATCTCCCTGGATCTCAAGGGTGCTGCCGTCTAGTAGTCACTGGTGTTGTGAGAAACTATGGTGACTATGAAAGTATTTTTAGTACCAAATGTCACGCAGACTTCTTCATGGTGTTAGAATGGCTGTTTATCATAATCAGTGAGAGATGGGTACAGTGCACATTTAGTGTAGTAAATGTTTTATAAGCTGTATACCGTGGGAATTCCTAGAACTAGGGTTGTTATCAGTTACTTTATCACCACACTGTCTAAGTGGACACGCCACTGTGTTACCTTGTGTACATTTACCCTGAACAAAATGGTGGAATGCACAGAGGACTAATGAACCACATCAAACCTAATTTGGTGTTTGCTTACAGTATAATTGTGTTTCTGAAATGCACACAAGGCCCACTTAGTCTGTGTGAGCGAACGAGAGATCGGACTATGCCTGGCAAAAGCAGACACACTGACAGAGAGAGTGAGAAATGACAGAGAAGGGGAAAGAGAGAGGGAGACAGAGAGAGACAAAAAATTAAACCCAACACATTTGGCCCTTTCACTGCTGGAATACCTCGGTCACCTGACCTTTTCGGCAATGGGAGCTTATTGAGCACCCTCCACCTATACCCTGCCATGCTCTCAGCCCCCACAACCCCCTGCCACTGATGCCCCTTCACAACCGCTAAGCTCCTGATGTGCCTCACTTCCTTGACACTGAGGGTGTACAGTGCATTGCCCCCCACCTCCGCAAACTTCCCCAGGATCGGAGTGTTAAAAGTCAGTCCAGCCATCATCAGTGTGGTATAGTCTCTGTGCCACTGAGTCAGAAGCCTGCCACCCTGCTCTCCAGGTCCATGAGGCCTTGTCCCCCCTCCTGGACAGGCAGCAGACCGCCGGGGTCAATTTATGTCATAGGGACGATGCCACCAAGTTGTTGATGATCAGCACCCTCACTCTGTATGACACTTGGTAGAGGAGCCACCTCCACTTCGCCTGGCTTCGACACCACCACTTGTGACACTCCCTCCCAGTTCTTCCTGACCCACCCCTCCAAGCCCAGATACATCCCAAGAATATTGAGCCCTTCACAGACCCACTGCAACCCCCCCCTGGAAGCTGCCCTGTCCCTCCATGCCCCACATAACAGAGCCTCTCAAACTAGACCCCGTAGGTTCTGCTCATCCCTAATCATCTCTGAGACGTCAGCAGCGTATGCCGATACTGCTACACCTGTCCTCAACCCTGTCTGGCACACACACTGCCCACAGCCTCCTGTGTAGCAGGCCCAGAAGTTCCTCAATAGTAAGCGTGCATTGCTGCCCCGATAGAGGACATCCCTGGCAAATGTCCTGCCCTACCCAGACTGGCCTACCCAGACTGGCCTACTCAGCCCCCCCGCCCACCTTCACCATACATGAAGCCCCAGCATACATTTTAACACAGGCCACAAAATTCTCCCCACAACCAAAAGCAGACAACAGATTGAACAGATAGTCATGGTCCATCCTATCAAAGGCTTTCTAAGGAAGAAGGTCCAAAGATCACATTCTAAAGGCTTGACAGGCCCAGCATGTCCCTGGTTCTGAACAGATTGTCTGTGATTGAGCATCCTGGTACACAGTACATTTGGTCCTTGTTTACAATAGAGTCCCAGTTGGACTTCAGTCTGTTAGAGAGGACCTTGGCAAAGACCTTATAGTCCCCACAGAACAACGCTACAGGCCTCCAGTTCTTTAGGTCACTCAAGCCACCCACCAACTGCTTAGTTGCAACTCCTCTGACGCACTCACGCAACACATAAAACAAGTCCTGTCCAATTCACTTTTTATAAAAGTCCACAGGCAGACCATCGACCAGCGGGGGCAGTCAGGGGCCATCTTAGAGATGGCAGCCGAGAGTTTGTGAAACGTCCGGGGAAAATCAATGTAATTTCTCTGAGTTTGGGAACGTCCGTGAGCAGAACCTGAGAACACACAGGAGTTCCACACCCGTCAGGCTCCCTCATCTCCCCACAACAAATTACACCATCAGACAAACTCTGTTTTTTCAACCCAAAGCAGAAAGAGCTGGGAGCATCCATCCCTCTCAACATGGAACATGTAGCTCATACAAGTGCTCCTTTTGCTTTCATCTGAAAGAAAACACCCAGCGTAGTTCAGATGATCTAGCAGCCCGGCCCTACCTTGCCCCACCAGCTCAGCCTCCACCTCACTTATGAACCTCTCAAGCTCCCCAGTTCTCTCCTGGACTCTGAAAGCTGGATACTGCTGACAGAACGGCTGAATCTGGGCTTTCCCTATGTCCCACCACTGACTGAGAGACTCCCCTTTCCGCTGTCCCCACCTCTACCAAAAGCCTTGGACGCTTGAGAAAAGGTGGCATCTTGTAAGAGCTTTACGTGTCATTTCCAATAGGATGCCTGACAGGGCCCTGGTGAAACAGATAACTGAGCCATGGAAAGATAAGGGTCCGAAACCCCAGCCTATTGCTGGGGAGGAGGCCCTCACCAGCCTATTGCTCTGTCAGTTGATCGTATAAATACGATCCTCACCCTACCCCCAACCACCTTCACCCACCTATACTACTTTGTGGTGGGATACTTAGTTCTCAATGTGTCCACTGTCGTTACAATCTCCCCCCAACACAAGGTATGTGTGAAAGCCCCTGTCCTAAACACCCAAACAGGACCCCCCCCCCCCCCCCCTCCCAACCCATATTAGGTGCATACACATTTATGGAGAGAAAGAGAGACAGAAAGAGAGAGAAATAGAGATTAGAGAGAGAGAGAGAGAGAATCCCCCAAACTTTTGCCAATTAACTACTTTGCTAATGGGCTTCTTTCTCTGGACAGGAAGGGAAACCAGGTCAGCCAGAAACACGCTGAAGAGAGCTTTGTGTACTCCAGTTTACTGGTGCTTCCTAATCTAAAACGAACATACATTCAGGTCCAAAGTTATTGGCAATCCTTGATAAAGATAAGCAAAAAAGACTGTATAAAATAAATAATACAAATACTGAGTTGTTGTATGCTCAATCAAATATGATTTGATTGTACGCTCAATAAAATTGGGAAATGTTTACACATCTTTTTTATCACATGTTAAACACAATCTATTTCTCTGATCAATTGTATTAGTATATAAAATAATATAATTTTCCCTTTTTTTTTGCATACAATATATCTCAGTTGTATTATTTCATACAGTTTAAAAAAGTCTTTATCAAGGATGCCATAAGTTTTGAACCTGATGTTATCTAAACAGGCTCATTGGCCACTGGTCATTTGCACTGATTGTCCCAAATTAGATGTATTCATTTTTAATCCTGAATAGAATGTATGATCTGAATTAATTTATAGCTACTGACAAATGACATACATGGAAACGAAGTGACATTGTCTGTCTATAGAAATGCATTACACTTGACATGTTTTTACTGAAAGAAGAACTATCATGATGACATGTGTGATGAGTTGTCCATTGTTGCATCACATAACTCTGACCTGCACAATAACCAGTAAAGTAGCATTCTACATCTAGAATTCTAATCTCACCCTCTCTGATGCTCTGATGTTTTTTCAAGAAGCAATGTTAAGCTGAGGAGAGGATACAACAACAGCCTTAACTGATCATGCTAGACTTCCTTTTTTGGCAAACATTTATGTTGCTAGGATATGATTAGAGCATGATGACACTTTTTATGGTTAATTGAAAAACAGTGACATAATAACTAAGCAGTAGCTTGCTCATTGGTTAGTCTATAGTTGGAGCCAGTAGTCCCTCCACAAAAAAAGTAGGGAGAGGCCATATCAATCACTGCACATCATCACGTCAACAAAACATTTATCAGATCCATTGTGATATTTTGGGGGGGTATTTGGAAGTTTTATTGACAGATATAGAATATGAGATGAGTGATACAGTAGTGTACAGAGTGACTGGTAGAACGGGGGATTGAACCGCTGCCTCAGGGCCCCTGGCAGTGCCCTATGTGACTTTGTTCCAGACTTTGTGCCATTTAATCAACCTACTCAGTTAATAGTCTATCAATGGAAAGGTTCAAACTGGTCTACACAGCTAGGCTGTATCCTCGTGGCTGACCCTAGCTGTGCCAGTCAACATATGTCTGGGGGTATTTGTGGGGAAAAGGAGAAGGCAATTTTTGTTCTATCCAAATGAACAATAGATATATTATTTTCTATTCTATGATATTCTATTCCATGATATTCTATTCTGTTATATGATATTCTATTCTATGATATTCTATTCCATGATATTCTATTCCATGATATTCTATTATATTCCATGATATTCTATTCTATTCCATGATATTCTATTCTATTCCATGATATTCTATTCCATGATATTCTATTCCATGATATTCTATTCCGTGATATTCTGTTATATGATATTCTATTCTATGATGTGATATTCTATGATGTGATATTCTATTCTATGGTATTCGAAAACACAAAAGATATACTGTCCAATAAAACTACAGGAAATGTTCACAGTAGGTAGGCCTCTCTACAGTATACACTATTAGTGTGGTCAGTGTGGTGGTTGTATTGGTGACCTTTTACTTGTTTACCCCGAGCCAAAACAGTTCATTCCAATGGAACAAACATACATGACTTCAATAAATCCTGTTACTTTATTTATCCTGCATCCTGAATCAGTCAGTAGGCTACTGTTACTTTATTTATCCTGCATCAGTCAGTAGGCTACTGTTACTTTATTTATCCTGCATCAGTCAGTAGGCTACTGTTACTTTATTTATCCTGCATCGGCCAGTAGGCTACTGTTACTTTATTTATCCTGCATCAGTCAGTAGGCTACTGTTACTTTATTTATCCTGCATCAGTCAGTAGGCTACTGTTACTTTATTTATCCTGCATCAGTCAGTAGGCTACTGTTACTTTATTTATCCTGCATCCTGAATCAGTCAGTAGGCTACTGTTACTTTATTTATCCTGCATCCTGAATCAGTCAGTAGGCTATGACCTCCTCTTTCATGTGTTATTATGGCACACCCCTCTAGCACTACTGGTGCTGCACCTTGCTACTGACCTTACTAGCCCTACCTAATGTTACAGACCGTACCTAATGTTACAGACCTTACCTAATGTTACAGACCGTACCTAATGTTACAGACCTGACCTAATGTTACAAACCTTTAATACTAGCCCTACCTAATGTTACAGACCTGACCTAATGTTACAGACCTGACCTAATGTTACAGACCTGACCTAATGTTACAAACCTTTAATACTAGCCCTACCTAATGTTACAGACCTTACCTAACGCTACAGATCTTACTAGACCGGAACTAATTCCTACAGAGGTGTTGCGTTCCCTAGGAGAATATACATAAACTACACAGAGCACTGCATGAAGGGGTAGGCTAGCTAGTATAGGTTGGCTATAGAATAGACTAACTATTTTCCACAGGGGGAACTTTACCTATCGTATCTATCCATAATAAGAGTGCGCATTAATACTTCAATGTCTACCAAACACAATATTATTAACCACACGAGATATGGACACTATCTATCCTTAACTACTGCACGAGTTGAGCAAAGGAATACAAGATTCCACACGTGACGAAAAGTACATTTTCAGTTCTTAAAAGCCTACTTACCCTCTGCCCACGATAAGTCGTAGAGCCTCCAAGTTGCCATGATAAGCGGCCCATAACGTCGGTGTCATGCCATCTTCATCCGGCGCGTTCAAGTCCTTCCGCGTAGCCTCTTTCAGCAGGTCCAGGTAGCCATCCCGGGCCGCCTTGTGATACCTGTCATTCATGGTATCAACGGGCCCTCGACTCCATTGCTCTCGGTCGTCATCTACCCATCCCTCGGTCTAAATGGAAGGCACCACAGGCTAGAGTTCTACTGCCAGCCTCCACCTGTGTTTCATTGTAAGCAAGTGCGGTGCCTCTGGTCCGAAATGTTATTGTGGCGTACGCTGTTGCAGTGACGGCCGCGCGAGCCGAGAAGGAACGCGCATTTGGTATCCAGGGGCTATCGCGGCGGGGCTGTTATTAGTTTGTCTGGTCCCACAGTAATATAATTGTTCTGGTCTACATGATGTGCACAAAATGCACGGAGCCTAATATAAATGTGAATGAATATAGAGAAATAAAGAAAAAAGCTTGGAATATATAGGCCTTCTTTAAAAATAACTTCAAGTTCAATATTCATATTCTACAGATGCAGCCTATACACTCTTAGAAAAAGGGTTCCAAAAGGGTTCTTTGGCTGTCGCCATGGCAGAGCCCTTTTTGTGTCCCAGTAGAACAATTTTTGGTTCCAGGTAGAACCCTGTTGGGTTCCAGGTAGAACCCTTTTGGGTTCCATGTAGAACCCTCTGTGGAAAGGGTTCTACATGGAACCAAAAAGGGTTCTACATGGAACCAAAAAGGTTTCTACATGGAACCAAAAAGGGTTCTACATGGAACCAAAAAGGGTTCAACCTGGAACCAAAAAGGGTTCTTCGGAGGGTTCTCCTATTGGGACAGCCAAAGTACCATTTGGTGTTCTAGATAGTGCTTAGGAGTGTAGGTATTCATTTCCAATAGCCATTTAGAGTCCGTTGAAATGTTGATTCATGCATAGAACAACATAACATTCGATATGCTTTTAAACATTTCATACGCCATTATAAAGGCTCATGCACGCTTATAAGAAGTTATACCTCATTATAACAGCAGTCTGCCAGTGTTCCTGAACAGACCATCATATCCACTGACTCATCATTAAAGGTGTGATGGTATGATTTGAGTTTTGATGAGCACAACACAATATGATGAGCCATGTTGTGACAGTGAAATACTAAAATGTTAAAAGGTGTCTTTCTAAGCAGAAGCTTGTTATACGTCCACACATGAGTGTTCTTTTGATAAATAATTAAAAACACTCCCTGTGTGTGGACATATAACAAAGCATGTTGTTTCTCATAGATGTTTGACATTTATGACTGTCTGTACATTGGTGTTGTTGTCTGTAAATCAGGCTGTGGCTGGGGACGGCTATAAAAGCCATGAGGGACACGGCTCCCCCAGGCACTCTGAACCTGATCACACACACCTCACACAAGGTAAGCAGCTGCTCAGGCATCCTCATATTGATCATCAATGTATTGATCTATAGGTATAAGATTGACTGAATGAACTTAATCCTGAGTCTAATTAACTCTGATTTTTATGTTGTTCATTGAACTCAAAAACATGCTTTATCAAATCAAATTGTATTTGATACGAAATATGTAGACCTTACAGTGAAATGCTTACTTACAAGACCTTAACCAACAATGCAGTTTTGAGAATACCTAACTAAAAAAAAATATAATAATAAAAGTAACAAATAATTAAAGAGCAGCAGTAAAATAACAATAGCAAGGCTATATACAGGGGGGTACCGGTTGAGTCAATGTGCGCGGGCACCGGTTAGTCAAGGTAATTGAGGTAATATGTACATGTAGGTAGAGTTATTAAAGTGACTATGCAATAACAGAGAGTAGCAGCAGCATAAAATGGGGGGGGGCAATGCAAATAGTCTGGGTAGGCATTTGATTAGATGTTCAGGAGTCTTATGGCTTGGGGGTAGAAGCTGTTTAGAAGCCTCTTAGACCTAGACATGACGCTCTGGTAACCGCTTGCCGTGCGGTAGCAGAAAGAACAGTCTATGACTAGGGTGGCTGGAGTCTTTGACAATTTTTAGGGCCTTCCTCTGACACTGCCTGGTATCGAGGTCCTGGATGGCAGGAAGCTTGGCCCCAGTGATGTACTGGGCCGTACGCACTGCCCTCTGTAGTGCCTTGTGGTCGGAGGCCGAGCAGTTGCCATACCAGGCAGTGATGCAACCCGTCAGGATGCTCTCGATGGTGCAGCTGTAGAACCTTTTGAGGATCTGAGGACCCATGCCATATCTTTTCAGTCTCCTGAGGGGGAATAGGTTTTGTTGTGCCCTCTTCACGACTGTCTTGGTGTGCTTGGACCGTGTTAGTTTGTTGGTGATGTGGACACCAAGGAACTTGAAGCTCTCAACCTGCTCCACTCCAGCCCCGTCGATGAGAATGGGGGCGTACTCGGTCCTCCTTTTCCTGTAGTCCACAATCATCTCCTTTGTCTTGGATATTTATTTTTCATTTGTGTGTACTTAATGAGTTACTGAGTTACTTCATTTATGTCTGGCACTCTTATTGACCTGTTAGATAAATAATTCTGTCAAGTTCAGGAAACCAATTGCTTTTGATAAACTGAGCAAATAATACTGGGCACTGCAGCCTTTTTCCACCATTAGTGTGTTTACCAGACTGCCACTCTAATGCGTTTGTATTGAGATTGTGTGGATGGCTGTAATCAAATCATAGAATGTCAAACTGACCAATTGGAACCCCATTCATAAGCATCCAATTAAATTGATACTATCACAAGTAACCTAGTAGTCTGAGTCCCAGACTACTAGGTTACACAATCTCAACGTTCGCTGGATTTATGGTGGAGTTGCTCATTGGTTGTTGGAAATAACATTCATATTTTCCATGACAACACGTGGTGCCTTGGAAATAGTCAAAAACCAACATTTAGCTGTTAGCTAGGTAAGTTGTTGTATTTCGACATTTTGTGGCTGGAATTGCAGTATGTATTTAGTATGAGAATTTAGACTTCAGCTAGCAACTTTGAACATACTGTTTTAGTCTGGACAAATAAAAAACGGTTGCTATACCAACATGTTCTGTGGAGTTACAATATTTGCATAATCATTGTGATTGGAGGATAGCTGTGAGGTTGAACGAATCAGGATCAAATCCTCTCATTATTGATAGAAGGTCTGAATTTGAAGTTGGAAGAAAGGCCAGTCTCTTGTACATGACATGGAGTACAAGGAGTGGATTAGCTAAAGAGACGTGTACCCACAAAATCCATAAAATGTTACATTTTCCACAACAATGTATATGCTAATACATCCATCAATGCATTATAATAAGTACACCCAACTAATTACAGTTTCATCTTAAAAGTACAGAGAACTAGGCTATATCAAGTCCTGTCAACACATTGTAAAAGAAAGTATTGTGATAAATAAATACAAAATACTATTTAAACTGGACTTTTCTCAGCATTTACAGTTGGGCTGATTAAAAATAAATGTTTATGAACTGCAAAGTGGATGTAATAACTACACCGTCATGTGAAATATTTCAGAAATGTCATCCACATATTTCATTTCATTACATTGGCTAGGTTATTGTTAGATTGCAAACAAACTTGCCGCTGCGAGACAGTTTGTCAGTGCTGCATCACAGGCATTTTGAAAAACCACTTTTGAACCAGCTCACCTGTGTAATGATTAATATATTATGAGGAAATTCGGGGATCCAGTATGGTATTTCCAGTTTACATTATGATTCACTGTGTTTTCAGACCTCAGTTTTGGCGTTGGGAGTAGCCTACTGTTGTTCTAAGGAACAGTCAGTGCTGCTGTAGAAACAGTCTTATTAGACAGAAACTGAAAATCTACAATTTTTTATAAAAAAATAATAAGTTGGTTTCCAAGAAACAAAACATACCTGACCTCATGTAGATAAAATACCAATGTGTGTTCGTAAATATGAACTGTGAGGATTTCTTTGTTAATTTCAATTTAATCAAACACTGGCATTGACCCGAATCAAGCAAGATAAACTCATATTCGTTGAAGCATGGTAGACTGGCCCTGCTTCTGATGATAAACAGGGAAATGATAAGAAACCTTTATATTGTCATATCACTGATGGGGTTGACATTGATGATGAAATGAGGTTAGAAGCTGGGTTACGGGTAGGAGGGACCTCCTTATACAGGCAGAGCCTTTGAGTGGACGGTTAGGTGTTCACACAACTCTGATCAGTACAGACATACTTTCTGAACTCATTAGATCTTCTACCTTTTGGATAGGATATGACATTTTGAACAGAGCGAGCTTGGATTGTAATAAACCACAAACAAACTGTGGACTAGCTCTTTACAGAATGAGAAACATCATTCACTTGACCTTTGGCTTCTTTTCATGTGAATCCAGCAAGATGACATCTGAAGCTGAGATGGAGGTTGAGGAGGGCTACATATCCCCCCCGCCCACCCTCCCCTCCACCCGGTGTTCCGTCCAGGCGGGGAGTATGAGGAGGGGGAGCGACGTCCTCTCGACCAGCAGGGGCACGGTGAGGGAGAGGGGCCGTAACCGTAGCTGGCTACTCTCTAGCATCATCACGGTCAACGTCCTGATCCTAGGTATTGCTCTGGTCAGTGGCAGTGTCTTCAACAACGTCAAGATCAACACCATCAATCTGCAGATCTTCCTCATCGTCCTCCTCATCCTCACCACTGCCTGGATGCTGTACTACACCATCTACACATCCAGGGAAGATCACGCCGTGCTCTACAAGGATAGCCATGCCGGGCCTGTGTGGCTCAGGGGTAAGAGAAGACACTTTTCTGATCTTCTGGGTCTACAGCTGCTAAATTCCATAGTTCCCAGGTGTTTGTTTTTATCCCTGAATCTGGGAAGTTTGTGGAATTTTGCAACCTTACCCTGTAGGATTCACTGTCTGTTAATACCACTGTATATGAATAATCTCTCTTTTGATTGGGGAAGAGTTCTATTCCAGTAGGATATAATTTACTATAACTAGACAAAGTTTTACATTCACCCATTGTCTTTAATGAGTGTGATTATTGAATGAGTGTGAGTGATTGAATGAGTGTGATTATTCCTAATTGGATTTCATTGTGTTTTTCTCTCTAGGTGGACTGGTGCTGTTTGGTTTATGCAGTCTGATTATGGACGTGTTTAAGATTGCTAACTACGTAGGCTACCTGCACTGTGACTCTGCTGTGAAGATAGTGTTCCCTGTCCTACAAGCTGTGTTCATACTTGTCCAGGTAAGAACACAAGTTCAGACATCTCAAATGGAGCTTCCATTAGGTGATATGACATTAAGGAAACCACTGTGGGATTTGGCTGGTGAGAAAAATGCAAGTATAGGTGATCATTGTATCTTTTTCAGACATACTTCCTCTGGCTCCACGCTAAAGACTGTGTACAGCTACAACGGAACATAACTCGGTGAGCGTCACTAACTGCTACTGTGTCACTGATGATTTATTTATTGATGTTGTAAATTGATGTTTGATTGATGGTTGGACATTTAAACATTGCCGGTTGACCTTAAATTTTGTAGACCTTAAGTCTACTCTATTCTATTAAATTCTGTTCTGTTCTCTTCTATTCTTACAGAATTAAATAGTATTTAAAAATAGTTAGTATTTTATTCTGTTCTGAACTCCTGTGTTTCCCTCTTGAAGCTGTGGGCTGATGTTGACTCTGTCTACCAATCTGATGTTGTGGATGGCAGCAGTCACAGAGGAGTCCCTACACCAGACTGTTGTTCCACCAGAGGACGGCAACAGCACACATTCCTATGACATCAGAGGTAGTGAATATTGGGTTGTCAAATCTTCTCTCTAGAAAATCTAATGAAAAATGGTTAGGGTCAATTCCATTTCAATTCAGTATGTAAACTGAAATGGGAATTCCTTGTTTAAATGAAGGATCAATAAAATAAAATACATTTTCAGTTTACTTTCTGAATTTACTGTATTTAAATAGAATTGCCCCCGACTATGAAATACAACCAACCAACATAACAAAACATCACCTCACAAGTCAAACAATAAAGCTCATCTTTCATTTAATTTCAGCCTCTGGCGGATACAGCAGCTGTAACTGCAGCCACTCTGCCTGTGCCGTCTTAGAGAAGGCCTATTACTACCTGTACCCCTTCAACATCGAGTACAGCCTGTTTGCCTCGGCCATGGCCTACGTCATGTGGAAGAACGTGGGCCGCCTGGTAGACGAGCACAACCACCACTCGCTCCATTTCCGCTTGAAGGACGTGCTGGTGGGGCCTGCGGTCGGGCTGGTCATGCTGGTGGCGGGCCTGGGAACCTTTGTCATCTACGAGGTGGACGTGGAGAAGGGGGACCTGGGGAAACGTGACACGGTGCTGATGATACACTACGTGATGAACACGGTGGCTGTGACGCTCATGTCCGTCTCGACCGTGGCTGGTTGCGCCATCTACCGGCTGGACCAGAGGGACCACGTGTCGGGGAAGAACCCCACACGGAGCCTGGATGTAGGCTTGCTGATCGGCGCCTCAATCGGACAGTTCACCATCTGTTATTTCACCATCGTGGCTGTGGTGGCAACGGGGGCCGAGGGCCACCTCAACGCTCTCAACCTGGCTGTCTCCCTGCTCACTGTGATCCAGCTCTGCCTGCAGAACATCTTCATCATCGAGGGCCTGCATCGCGAGCCCTTCCACGAAGACATGCACCAGGCCTCTGTATTCACAAACCCATACGTCCTTCAAGCCCAAGCCCATAGAGACATACACAACTTACCAGGGACATTCATGGAGACCAAGATGTCCCCGGCCCTCACAGTTCACAGTATGCATGTTGCTCCTTCTGGTTCCCCCCTGCCTCAACGCCATAGGCTGACATGGAAAAGGAGGGCCCTGAAGGAGATCTGTGCATTTCTGCTGCTCTGCAACATCCTTGTGAGTAGCCTACTGAGTACCCACCACTGTCATTTTCAAAATGGCTCTTTTAAAGGGCTTGTTAACCTAGGATGTTGTCCTTTCATCCAAAACCGTTTGTATTAAGTTTGGATGAAACGCCCTACCCACAGGGCACTCACTGGTTGAATCAACATTGTTTCAATGAAATTACATTGAACCAACATGAAATAGATGTTGAATTGACGTCTGTGCCAGTGGGTAGGTACAGTAGGTCGAAAATAAACGGAAATTACTGAACCATCCTTTTAAATTCACTTTTTTCCCTGTTTGCCTAACTTGCTCATGAGCCAAAAGGCTCCCTAGGATTTGTGCAGTACACTACATCATAGTAGAGTATGATGGTAACTTGTATGTTTAAGGTGAAAGATTGGACTGAATATCTTTACTCTGTTTCCATTGACAGCTCTGGATCATGCCGGCGTTTGGCGCCCGCCCTCAGTTTGACAACACGATTGGAGCAGAGTTTTACGAGTTCACCATGTGGGCGGCTGTTGTGAATATCGGACTTCCTTTCGGAATCTTTTACCGTATGCACTCAGTCGCCAGCCTCTTTGAGGTCTTCCTAACCTCCTAAGCAGGCGAATTACAGAAACAATTCTGAAAATGTATAAAGATTATTTTTTTTACAATCTATTTTCTTATTGTTTTACTTTGTTCTGTCCTGAGCACTGAAACATATATAAAGGATAACATTATATAATACAATTTCATTTTTAATGAAATATGTCAATATCAGTGAGCTATTAAACTGTATCTAGTAAACTGTATAAATAGTTGTATATTAAATTATAATTGATGATGACTTTGTAATAAATTGCACATACATTTTCTGGGATATGAGTCATTCTTCTTTGTGGCACACTGTAATACAACACAGACCAATCACTGGCACTACTTATTTTAACTATCTCATGAGTTTACAACAACTGTCTTACCTACCACACAACATATAACCTTTTATTACCCCATTGATTACAAACATGGTTAAAACTATCATTTTAGTCTGATGGATGCATATTTCTCCACCCCCGTCCCTCAAGTGTTTAGCAAAGCAAGTGGGGGAACGACCGCGTTCTTGTTTGAATCCCAGGTTGCCCCTTTAATATTATGTACAGTACACCCAAAACAATATTTAACCAGTACACCCAAAACAATATTTAACCAGTACACCCAAAACAATATTTAACCAGTACACCCAAAACAATATTTAACCAGTACACCCAAAACAATATTTAACCAGTACACCCAAAACAATATTTAACCAGTACACCCAAAACAATATTTAACCAGTACAACCAAAACAATATTTAACCAGTGCACCCAAAACAATATTTAACCAGTGTTCCCAAAACAGTATTTAACCAGTACACCCAAAACAATATTTAACCAGTGTTCCCAAAACAGTATTTAACCAGTACACCCAAAACAATATTTAACCAGTACACCCAAAACAATATTTAACCAGTGCACCCAAAACAATATTTAACCAGTGTTCCCAAAACAGTATTTAACCAGTACACCCAAAACAATATTTAACCAGTACACCCAAAACAATATTTAACCAGTACACCCAAAACAATATTTAACCAGTACACCCAAAACAATATTTAACCAGTACACCCAAAACAATATTTAACCAGTACACCCAAAACAATATTTAACCAGTGTTCCCAAAACAATATTTAACCAGTACACCCAAAACAATATTTAACCAGTACACCCAAAACAATATTTAACCAGTACACCCAAAACAATATTTAACCAGTACACCCAAAACAATATTTAACCAGTACACCCAAAACAATATTTAACCAGTACACCCAAAACAGTATTTAACCAGTACACCCAAAACAGTATTTAACCAGTACACCCAAAACAATATTTAACCAGTGTTCCCAAAACAGTATTTAACCAGTACACCCAAAACAGTATTTAACCAGTACACCCAAAACAATATTTAACCAGTGCACCCAAAACAATATTTAACCAGTACACCCAAAACAATATTTAACCAGTACACCCAAAACAATATTTAACCAGTGCACCCAAAACAATATTTAACCAGTGCACCCAAAACAATATTTAACCAGTGCACCCAAAACAATATTTAACCAGTACACCCAAAACAATATTTAACCAGTGTTCCCAAAACAGTATTTAACCAGTACACCCAAAACAATATTTAACCAGTGCACCCAAAACAATATTTAACCAGTACACCCAAAACAATATTTAACCAGTGCACCCAAAACAATATTTAACCAGTGCACCCAAAACAATATTTAACCAGTGTTCCCAAAACAGTATTTAACCAGTACACCCAAAACAGTATTTAACCAGTGCACCCAAAACAATATTTAACCAGTACACCCAAAACAATATTTAACCAGTGCACCCAAAACAATATTTAACCAGTACACCCAAAACAATATTTAACCAGTGCACCCAAAACAATATTTAACCAGTACACCCAAAACAATATTTAACCAGTGTTCCCAAAACAGTATTTAACCAGTACACCCAAAACAATATTTAACCAGTACACCCAAAACAATATTTAACCAGTGTTCCCAAAACAATATTTAACCAGTGTTCCCAAAACAATATTTAACCAGTGCACCCAAAACAATATTTAACCAGTGCACCCAAAACAATATTTAACCAGTACACCCAAAACAATATTTAACCAGTGCACCCAAAACAATATTTAACCAGTACACCCAAAACAGTATTTAACCAGTGCACCCAAAACAATATTTAACCAGTACACCCAAAACAGTATTTAACCAGTGTTCCCAAAACAATATTTAACCAGTACACCCAAAACAATATTTAACCAGTACACCCAAAACAATATTTAACCAGTACACCCAAAACAATATTTAACCAGTGTTCCCAAAACAATATTTAACCAGTACACCCAAAACAGTATTTAACCAGTACACCCAAAACAATATTTAACCAGTGCACCCAAAACAATATTTAACCAGTGCACCCAAAACAATATTTAACCAGTACACCCAAAACAGTATTTAACCAGTACACCCAAAACAATATTTAACCAGTACACCCAAAACAATATTTAACCAGTACACCCAAAACAATATTTAACCAGTACACCCAAAACAATATTTAACCAGTACACCCAAAACAATATTTAACCAGTACACCCAAAACAATATTTAACCAGTACACCCAAAACAATATTTAACCAGTACACCCAAAACAATATTTAACCAGTGCACCCAAAACAATATTTAACCAGTGTTCCCAAAACAGTATTTAACCAGTACACCCAAAACAATATTTAACCAGTGTTCCCAAAACAGTATTTAACCAGTACACCCAAAACAATATTTAACCAGTACACCCAAAACAATATTTAACCAGTGCACCCAAAACAATATTTAACCAGTGTTCCCAAAACAGTATTTAACCAGTACACCCAAAACAATATTTAACCAGTGTTCCCAAAACAATATTTAACCAGTACACCCAAAACAATATTTAACCAGTACACCCAAAACAATATTTAACCAGTACACCCAAAACAATATTTAACCAGTACACCCAAAACAATATTTAACCAGTACACCCAAAACAGTATTTAACCAGTACACCCAAAACAATATTTAACCAGTACACCCAAAACAATATTTAACCAGTGTTCCCAAAACAATATTTAACCAGTGTTCCCAAAACAATATTTAACCAGTGCACCCAAAACAATATTTAACCAGTGCACCCAAAACAATATTTAACCAGTACACCCAAAACAATATTTAACCAGTGCACCCAAAACAATATTTAACCAGTACACCCAAAACAGTATTTAACCAGTGTTCCCAAAACAATATTTAACCAGTACACCCAAAACAATATTTAACCAGTACACCCAAAACAATATTTAACCAGTACACCCAAAACAATATTTAACCAGTGTTCCCAAAACAATATTTAACCAGTACACCCAAAACAGTATTTAACCAGTACACCCAAAACAATATTTAACCAGTGCACCCAAAACAATATTTAACCAGTGCACCCAAAACAATATTTAACCAGTACACCCAAAACAGTATTTAACCAGTACACCCAAAACAATATTTAACCAGTACACCCAAAACAATATTTAACCAGTACACCCAAAACAATATTTAACCAGTACACCCAAAACAATATTTAACCAGTACACCCAAAACAATATTTAACCAGTACACCCAAAACAATATTAACCAGTACACCCAAAACAATATTTAACCAGTACACCCAAAACAATATTTAACCAGTGCACCCAAAACAATATTTAACCAGTGTTCCCAAAACAGTATTTAACCAGTACACCCAAAACAATATTTAACCAGTGTTCCCAAAACAGTATTTAACCAGTACACCCAAAACAATATTTAACCAGTACACCCAAAACAATATTTAACCAGTGCACCCAAAACAATATTTAACCAGTGTTCCCAAAACAGTATTTAACCAGTACACCCAAAACAATATTTAACCAGTGTTCCCAAAACAATATTTAACCAGTACACCCAAAAAAACAATATTTAACCAGTACACCCAAAACAATATTTAACCAGTACACCCAAAACAATATTTAACCAGTACACCCAAAACAATATTTAACCAGTACACCCAAAACAGTATTTAACCAGTACACCCAAAACAGTATTTAACCAGTACACCCAAAACAGTATTTAACCAGTACACCCAAAACAATATTTAACCAGTGTTCCCAAAACAGTATTTAACCAGTACACCCCAAACAGTATTTAACCAGTACACCCAAAACAATATTTAACCAGTGCACCCAAAACAATATTTAACCAGTACACCCAAAACAATATTTAACCAGTACACCCAAAACAATATTTAACCAGTACACCCAAAACAATATTTAACCAGTACACCCAAAACAATATTTAACCAGTACACCCAAAACAATATTTAACCAGTACACCCAAAACAATATTTAACCAGTACACCCAAAACAATATTTAACCAGTACACCCAAAACAATATTTAACCAGTACACCCAAAACAATATTTAACCAGTACACCCAAAACAATATTTAACCAGTGTTCCCAAAACAATATTTAACCAGTACACCCAAAACAATATTTAACCAGTACACCCAAAACAATATTTAACCAGTACACCCAAAACAATATTTAACCAGTACACCCAAAACAATATTTAACCAGTACACCCAAAACAATATTTAACCAGTACACCCAAAACAATATTTAACCAGTACACCCAAAACAGTATTTAACCAGTACACCCAAAACAGTATTTAACCAGTACACCCAAAACAGTATTTAACCAGTACACCCAAAACAATATTTAACCAGTGTACCCAAAACAGTATTTAACCAGTACACCCAAAACAGTATTTAACCAGTACACCCAAAACAATATTTAACCAGTGCACCCAAAACAATATTTAACCAGTACACCCAAAACAATATTTAACCAGTACACCCAAAACAATATTTAACCAGTGCACCCAAAACAATATTTAACCAGTGCACCCAAAACAATATTTAACCAGTGCACCCAAAACAATATTTAACCAGTACACCCAAAACAGTATTTAACCAGTACACCCAAAACAATATTTAACCAGTGCACCCAAAACAATATTTAACCAGTGCACCCAAAACAATATTTAACCAGTACACCCAAAACAGTATTTAACCAGTACACCCAAAACAATATTTAACCAGTACACCCAAAACAATATTTAACCAGTACACCCAAAACAATATTTAACCAGTACACCCAAACAATATTTAACCAGTACACCCAAAACAATATTTAACCAGTACACCCAAAACAATATTTAACCAGTACACCCAAAACAATATTTAACCAGTGCACCCAAAACAATATTTAACCAGTGTTCCCAAAACAGTATTTAACCAGTACACCCAAAACAATATTTAACCAGTGTTCCCAAAACAGTATTTAACCAGTACACCCAAAACAATATTTAACCAGTACACCCAAAACAATATTTAACCAGTGCACCCAAAACAATATTTAACCAGTGTTCCCAAAACAGTATTTAACCAGTACACCCAAAACAATATTTAACCAGTGTTCCCAAAACAATATTTAACCAGTACACCCAAAACAATATTTAACCAGTACACCCAAAACAATATTTAACCAGTACACCCAAAACAATATTTAACCAGTACACCCAAAACAATATTTAACCAGTACACCCAAAACAATATTTAACCAGTACACCCAAAACAATATTTAACCAGTACACCCAAAACAGTATTTAACCAGTACACCCAAAACAGTATTTAACCAGTACACCCAAAACAATATTTAACCAGTGTTCCCAAAACAGTATTTAACCAGTACACCCAAAACAGTATTTAACCAGTACACCCAAAACAATATTTAACCAGTGCACCCAAAACAATATTTAACCAGTACACCCAAAACAATATTTAACCAGTACACCCAAAACAATATTTAACCAGTGCACCCAAAACAATATTTAACCAGTGCACCCAAAACAATATTTAACCAGTGCACCCAAAACAATATTTAACCAGTACACCCAAAACAATATTTAACCAGTGTTCCCAAAACAGTATTTAACCAGTACACCCAAAACAATATTTAACCAGTGCACCCAAAACAATATTTAACCAGTACACCCAAAACAATATTTAACCAGTGCACCCAAAACAATATTTAACCAGTGCACCCAAAACAATATTTAACCAGTGTTCCCAAAACAGTATTTAACCAGTACACCCAAAACAATATTTAACCAGTGCACCCAAAACAATATTTAACCAGTACACCCAAAACAATATTTAACCAGTGCACCCAAAACAATATTTAACCAGTACACCCAAAACAATATTTAACCAGTGCACCCAAAACAATATTTAACCAGTACACCCAAAACAATATTTAACCAGTGTTCCCAAAACAGTATTTAACCAGTACACCCAAAACAATATTTAACCAGTACACCCAAAACAATATTTAACCAGTGTTCCCAAAACAATATTTAACCAGTGTTCCCAAAACAATATTTAACCAGTGCACCCAAAACAATATTTAACCAGTGCACCCAAAACAATATTTAACCAGTACACCCAAAACAATATTTAACCAGTGTTCCCAAAACAATATTTAACCAGTACACCCAAAACAGTATTTAACCAGTACACCCAAAACAATATTTAACCAGTGCACCCAAAACAATATTTAACCAGTGCACCCAAAACAATATTTAACCAGTACACCCAAAACAGTATTTAACCAGTACACCCAAAACAATATTTAACCAGTACACCCAAAACAATATTTAACCAGTACACCCAAAACAATATTTAACCAGTACACCCAAAACAATATTTAACCAGTACACCCAAAACAATATTTAACCAGTACACCCAAAACAATATTTAACCAGTACACCCAAAACAATATTTAACCAGTACACCCAAAACAATATTTAACCAGTGCACCCAAAACAATATTTAACCAGTGTTCCCAAAACAGTATTTAACCAGTACACCCAAAACAGTATTTAACCAGTACACCCAAAACAATATTTAACCAGTGCACCCAAAACAATATTTAACCAGTACACCCAAAACAATATTTAACCAGTACACCCAAAACAATATTTAACCAGTACACCCAAAACAATATTTAACCAGTACACCCAAAACAATATTTAACCAGTACACCCAAAACAATATTTAACCAGTACACCCCAAACAGTATTTAACCAGTACACCCAAAACAATATTTAACCAGTGCACCCAAAACAATATTTAACCAGTACACCCAAAACAATATTTAACCAGTACACCCAAAACAATATTTAACCAGTACACCCAAAACAATATTTAACCAGTACACCCAAAACAATATTTAACCAGTACACCCAAAACAATATTTAACCAGTACACCCAAAACAATATTTAACCAGTACACCCAAAACAATATTTAACCAGTACACCCAAAACAATATTTAACCAGTACACCCAAAACAATATTTAACCAGTACACCCAAAACAATATTTAACCAGTGTTCCCAAAACAATATTTAACCAGTACACCCAAAACAATATTTAACCAGTACACCCAAAACAATATTTAACCAGTACACCCAAAACAATATTTAACCAGTACACCCAAAACAATATTTAACCAGTACACCCAAAACAATATTTAACCAGTACACCCAAAACAATATTTAACCAGTACACCCAAAACAGTATTTAACCAGTACACCCAAAACAGTATTTAACCAGTACACCCAAAACAGTATTTAACCAGTACACCCAAAACAATATTTAACCAGTGCACCCAAAACAATATTTAACCAGTACACCCAAAACAATATTTAACCAGTACACCCAAAACAATATTTAACCAGTGCACCCAAAACAATATTTAACCAGTGCACCCAAAACAATATTTAACCAGTGCACCCAAAACAATATTTAACCAGTACACCCAAAACAGTATTTAACCAGTACACCCAAAACAATATTTAACCAGTGCACCCAAAACAATATTTAACCAGTGCACCCAAAACAATATTTAACCAGTACACCCAAAACAGTATTTAACCAGTACACCCAAAACAATATTTAACCAGTACACCCAAAACAATATTTAACCAGTACACCCAAAACAATATTTAACCAGTACACCCAAAACAATATTTAACCAGTACACCCAAAACAATATTTAACCAGTACACCCAAAACAATATTTAACCAGTACACCCAAAACAATATTTAACCAGTGCACCCAAAACAATATTTAACCAGTGTTCCCAAAACAGTATTTAACCAGTACACCCAAAACAATATTTAACCAGTGTTCCCAAAACAGTATTTAACCAGTACACCCAAAACAATATTTAACCAGTACACCCAAAACAATATTTAACCAGTGCACCCAAAACAATATTTAACCAGTGTTCCCAAAACAGTATTTAACCAGTACACCCAAAACAATATTTAACCAGTGTTCCCAAAACAATATTTAACCAGTACACCCAAAACAATATTTAACCAGTACACCCAAAACAATATTTAACCAGTACACCCAAAACAATATTTAACCAGTACACCCAAAACAATATTTAACCAGTACACCCAAAACAATATTTAACCAGTACACCCAAAACAGTATTTAACCAGTACACCCAAAACAGTATTTAACCAGTACACCCAAAACAATATTTAACCAGTGTTCCCAAAACAGTATTTAACCAGTACACCCAAAACAGTATTTAACCAGTACACCCAAAACAATATTTAACCAGTGCACCCAAAACAATATTTAACCAGTACACCCAAAACAATATTTAACCAGTACACCCAAAACAATATTTAACCAGTGCACCCAAAACAATATTTAACCAGTGCACCCAAAACAATATTTAACCAGTGCACCCAAAACAATATTTAACCAGTACACCCAAAACAATATTTAACCAGTGTTCCCAAAACAGTATTTAACCAGTACACCCAAAACAATATTTAACCAGTGCACCCAAAACAATATTTAACCAGTACACCCAAAACAATATTTAACCAGTGCACCCAAAACAATATTTAACCAGTGCACCCAAAACAATATTTAACCAGTGTTCCCAAAACAGTATTTAACCAGTACACCCAAAACAATATTTAACCAGTGCACCCAAAACAATATTTAACCAGTACACCCAAAACAATATTTAACCAGTGCACCCAAAACAATATTTAACCAGTACACCCAAAACAATATTTAACCAGTGCACCCAAAACAATATTTAACCAGTACACCCAAAACAATATTTAACCAGTGTTCCCAAAACAGTATTTAACCAGTACACCCAAAACAATATTTAACCAGTACACCCAAAACAATATTTAACCAGTGTTCCCAAAACAATATTTAACCAGTGTTCCCAAAACAATATTTAACCAGTGCACCCAAAACAATATTTAACCAGTGCACCCAAAACAATATTTAACCAGTACACCCAAAACAATATTTAACCAGTGCACCCAAAACAATATTTAACCAGTACACCCAAAACAGTATTTAACCAGTGTTCCCAAAACAATATTTAACCAGTACACCCAAAACAATATTTAACCAGTACACCCAAAACAATATTTAACCAGTACACCCAAAACAATATTTAACCAGTGTTCCCAAAACAATATTTAACCAGTACACCCAAAACAGTATTTAACCAGTACACCCAAAACAATATTTAACCAGTGCACCCAAAACAATATTTAACCAGTGCACCCAAAACAATATTTAACCAGTACACCCAAAACAGTATTTAACCAGTACACCCAAAACAATATTTAACCAGTACACCCAAAACAATATTTAACCAGTACACCCAAAACAATATTTAACCAGTACACCCAAAACAATATTTAACCAGTACACCCAAAACAATATTTAACCAGTACACCCAAAACAATATTTAACCAGTACACCCAAAACAATATTTAACCAGTACACCCAAAACAATATTTAACCAGTGCACCCAAAACAATATTTAACCAGTGTTCCCAAAACAGTATTTAACCAGTACACCCAAAACAGTATTTAACCAGTACACCCAAAACAATATTTAACCAGTGCACCCAAAACAATATTTAACCAGTACACCCAAAACAATATTTAACCAGTACACCCAAAACAATATTTAACCAGTACACCCAAAACAATATTTAACCAGTACACCCAAAACAATATTTAACCAGTACACCCAAAACAATATTTAACCAGTACACCCAAAACAATATTTAACCAGTACACCCAAAACAATATTTAACCAGTACACCCAAAACAATATTTAACCAGTACACCCAAACAATATTTAACCAGTGCACCCAAAACAATATTTAACCAGTGTTCCCAAAACAGTATTTAACCAGTACACCCAAAACAATATTTAACCAGTGTTCCCAAAACAGTATTTAACCAGTACACCCAAAACAATATTTAACCAGTACACCCAAAACAATATTTAACCAGTGCACCCAAAACAATATTTAACCAGTGTTCCCAAAACAGTATTTAACCAGTACACCCAAAACAATATTTAACCAGTACACCCAAAACAATATTTAACCAGTACACCCAAAACAATATTTAACCAGTACACCCAAAACAATATTTAACCAGTACACCCAAAACAATATTTAACCAGTACACCCAAAACAATATTTAACCAGTGTTCCCAAAACAATATTTAACCAGTACACCCAAAACAATATTTAACCAGTACACCCAAAACAATATTTAACCAGTACACCCAAAACAATATTTAACCAGTACACCCAAAACAATATTTAACCAGTACACCCAAAACAATATTTAACCAGTACACCCAAAACAGTATTTAACCAGTACACCCAAAACAGTATTTAACCAGTACACCCAAAACAATATTTAACCAGTGTTCCCAAAACAGTATTTAACCAGTACACCCAAAACAGTATTTAACCAGTACACCCAAAACAATATTTAACCAGTGCACCCAAAACAATATTTAACCAGTACACCCAAAACAATATTTAACCAGTACACCCAAAACAATATTTAACCAGTGCACCCAAAACAATATTTAACCAGTGCACCCAAAACAATATTTAACCAGTGCACCCAAAACAATATTTAACCAGTACACCCAAAACAATATTTAACCAGTGTTCCCAAAACAGTATTTAACCAGTACACCCAAAACAATATTTAACCAGTGCACCCAAAACAATATTTAACCAGTACACCCAAAACAATATTTAACCAGTGCACCCAAAACAATATTTAACCAGTGCACCCAAAACAATATTTAACCAGTGTTCCCAAAACAGTATTTAACCAGTACACCCAAAACAATATTTAACCAGTGCACCCAAAACAATATTTAACCAGTACACCCAAAACAATATTTAACCAGTGCACCCAAAACAATATTTAACCAGTACACCCAAAACAATATTTAACCAGTGCACCCAAAACAATATTTAACCAGTACACCCAAAACAATATTTAACCAGTGTTCCCAAAACAGTATTTAACCAGTACACCCAAAACAATATTTAACCAGTACACCCAAAACAATATTTAACCAGTGTTCCCAAAACAATATTTAACCAGTGTTCCCAAAACAATATTTAACCAGTGCACCCAAAACAATATTTAACCAGTGCACCCAAAACAATATTTAACCAGTACACCCAAAACAATATTTAACCAGTGCACCCAAAACAATATTTAACCAGTACACCCAAAACAGTATTTAACCAGTGTTCCCAAAACAATATTTAACCAGTACACCCAAAACAATATTTAACCAGTACACCCAAAACAATATTTAACCAGTACACCCAAAACAATATTTAACCAGTGTTCCCAAAACAATATTTAACCAGTACACCCAAAACAGTATTTAACCAGTACACCCAAAACAATATTTAACCAGTGCACCCAAAACAATATTTAACCAGTGCACCCAAAACAATATTTAACCAGTACACCCAAAACAGTATTTAACCAGTACACCCAAAACAATATTTAACCAGTACACCCAAAACAATATTTAACCAGTACACCCAAAACAATATTTAACCAGTACACCCAAAACAATATTTAACCAGTACACCCAAAACAATATTTAACCAGTACACCCAAAACAATATTTAACCAGTACACCCAAAACAATATTTAACCAGTGCACCCAAAACAATATTTAACCAGTGTTCCCAAAACAGTATTTAACCAGTACACCCAAAACAATATTTAACCAGTGTTCCCAAAACAGTATTTAACCAGTACACCCAAACAATATTTAACCAGTACACCCAAAACAATATTTAACCAGTGCACCCAAAACAATATTTAACCAGTGTTCCCAAAACAGTATTTAACCAGTACACCCAAAACAATATTTAACCAGTGTTCCCAAAACAATATTTAACCAGTACACCCAAAACAATATTTAACCAGTACACCCAAAACAATATTTAACCAGTACACCCAAAACAATATTTAACCAGTACACCCAAAACAATATTTAACCAGTACACCCAAAACAATATTTAACCAGTACACCCAAAACAATATTTAACCAGTACACCCAAAACAGTATTTAACCAGTACACCCAAAACAGTATTTAACCAGTACACCCAAAACAATATTTAACCAGTGTTCCCAAAACAGTATTTAACCAGTACACCCAAAACAGTATTTAACCAGTACACCCAAAACAATATTTAACCAGTGCACCCAAAACAATATTTAACCAGTACACCCAAAACAATATTTAACCAGTACACCCAAAACAATATTTAACCAGTGCACCCAAAACAATATTTAACCAGTGCACCCAAAACAATATTTAACCAGTGCACCCAAAACAATATTTAACCAGTACACCCAAAACAATATTTAACCAGTGTTCCCAAAACAGTATTTAACCAGTACACCCAAAACAATATTTAACCAGTGCACCCAAAACAATATTTAACCAGTACACCCAAAACAATATTTAACCAGTGCACCCAAAACAATATTTAACCAGTGCACCCAAAACAATATTTAACCAGTGTTCCCAAAACAGTATTTAACCAGTACACCCAAAACAATATTTAACCAGTGCACCCAAAACAATATTTAACCAGTACACCCAAAACAATATTTAACCAGTGCACCCAAAACAATATTTAACCAGTACACCCAAAACAATATTTAACCAGTGCACCCAAAACAATATTTAACCAGTACACCCAAAACAATATTTAACCAGTGTTCCCAAAACAGTATTTAACCAGTACACCCAAAACAATATTTAACCAGTACACCCAAAACAATATTTAACCAGTGTTCCCAAAACAATATTTAACCAGTGTTCCCAAAACAATATTTAACCAGTGCACCCAAAACAATATTTAACCAGTGCACCCAAAACAATATTTAACCAGTACACCCAAAACAATATTTAACCAGTGCACCCAAAACAATATTTAACCAGTACACCCAAAACAGTATTTAACCAGTGTTCCCAAAACAATATTTAACCAGTACACCCAAAACAATATTTAACCAGTACACCCAAAACAATATTTAACCAGTACACCCAAAACAATATTTAACCAGTGTTCCCAAAACAATATTTAACCAGTACACCCAAAACAGTATTTAACCAGTACACCCAAAACAATATTTAACCAGTGCACCCAAAACAATATTTAACCAGTACACCCAAAACAATATTTAACCAGTACACCCAAAACAGTATTTAACCAGTACACCCAAAACAATATTTAACCAGTACACCCAAAACAATATTTAACCAGTGCACCCAAAACAATATTTAACCAGTACACCCAAAACAATATTTAACCACTACACCCAAAACAATATTTAACCAGTACACCCAAAACAATATTTAACCAGTGCACCCAAAACAATATTTAACCAGTACACCCAAAACAATATTTAACCAGTACACCCAAAACAGTATTTAACCAGTACACCCAAAACAATATTTAACCAGTACACCCAAAACAATATTTAACCAGTGCACCCAAAACAATATTTAACCAGTACACCCAAAACAATATTTAACCACTACACCCAAAACAATATTTAACCAGTACACCCAAAACAATATTTAACCAGTGTTCCCAAAACAGTATTTAACCAGTACACCCAAAACAATATTTAACCAGTGTTCCCTTGTCTGTATTATCAAAGTTATTCTGGTCTGGCTTCCTCTTTCTGTTCTGTCTACTCCAGATTCCACTGTGTTACATAGCTCAACTTGCCTGGTCCCAGATCTGTTTGGGTTATATAGCTCAACTTGCCTGGTCCCAGATCTGTTTGGGTTATATAGCTCAACTTGCCTGGTCCCAGATCTGTTTGGGTTATATAGCTCAACTTGCCTGGTCCCAGATCTGTTTGGGTTATATAGCTCAACTAGCTTGGTCCCAGATCTGTTTGGGTTATATAGCTCAACTAGCCTGGTCTCAGATCTGTTTGGGTTATATAGCTCAACTAGCTTGGTCCCAGATCTGTTTGGGTTATATAGCTCAACTAGCTTGGTCCCAGATCTGTTTGGGTTATATAGCTCAACTAGCCTGGTCTCAGATCTGTTTGGGTTATATAGCTCAACTAGCTTGGTCCCAGATCTGTTTGGGTTATATAGCTCAACTAGCCTGGTCTCAGATCTGTTTGGGTTATATAGCTCAACTAGCCTGGTCCCAGATCTGTTTGGGATATATAGCTCAACTTGCCTGGTCCCAGATCTGTTTGGGTTATATAGCTCAACTAGCCTGGTCACAGATCTGTTTGGGTTATATAGCTCAACTAGCCTGGTCCCAGATCTGTTTGGGTTATATATCTCAACTAGCCTGGTCCCAGATCTGTTTGGGTTATATAGCTCAACTAGCCTGGTCCCAGATCTGTTTGGGTTATATAGCTCAACTAGCCTGGTCCCAGATCTTGTCAAAGTTAGTGGCAAAGCGGCAGATAGACAATTCACACAGCTTTGCCAAGTTGGCAACTATCTTCTCAACTATCTGCACCAGACATCAACCTGCATTAGTTCCTCCTCTCAACTATCTGCACCAGACATCAACCTGCATTAGTTCCTCCTCTCAACTATCTGCACCAGACATCAACCTGCATTAGTTCCTCTTCTCAACTATCTGCACCAGACATCAACCTGCATTAGTTCCTCCTCTCAACTATCTGCACCAGACATCAACCTGCATTAGTTCCTCCTCTCAACTATCTGCACCAGACAACAACCTGCATCAGTTCCTCTTCTCAACTATCTGCACCAGACAACAACCTGCATTAGTTCCTCTTCTCAACTATCTGCACCAGACAACAACCTGCATTAGTTCCTCTTCTCAACTATCTGCACCAGACATCAACCTGCATTAGTTCCTCTTCTCAACTATCTGCACCAGACATCAACCTGCATTAGTTCCTCTTCTCAACTATCTGCACCAGACAACAACCTGCATTAGTTCCTCTTCTCAACTATCTGCACCAGACAACAACCTGCATTAGTTCCTCTTCTCAACTATCTGCACTGTAGAAGCTCTGTAGAAGCCTGGGTCTGTACTTTGTCAATGGTAGGTTACGGGGGGACTCTTTGGGGAGATTCACCTACTGCTCACCTCTTGGCCATAGTACAGTAGACTATATGATCACAGACATTGACCCCTTCTCTCTCAGCTCATTCACTGTCAAGCCACTAACACCTCTGTCTGATCACAGCCAAATTACGTTGTTCCTCAAAAGAACAGACATGGAAACAACCACACATTTACAGCCCAGTAAGCTGTACAACATCAGAAATTCATACAGATGGGCCCAAAACAGCACAGAAGAATACCAGAAAGCAACTTGAAATTGGAAAAAACTAAAAAAAATCTAAACAAGAGGAATTAGCGATACAAAATGGTGACATATGGACAACCCATTTTAAAACACTCTACAACACCGTTCAAATTGACACAAACGCAGAACAACGCCAAATTCATGAGAAGTTGAATGGATTAGAAAAAGCTATAAAGGACAATCAAAATCCATTGGACTCCCCAATTACTGACCAGGAGCTCTATAAGAAACTTCAGGCTCTCAAATTTAAAAAGCATGCGGACCTGACAGCATCCTAAATGAGATGCTCAAACTCACTAGTGCAAAATTTCAATTGGCTATATTAAAACTGTTTAATTTGATCCTGAGTGTAGGTTATTTCCCTGACATCTGGAATCAAGGACTCATAACCCCAATCTTTAAAAACGGAGACAAATTTGACCTTAACAATTACAGAGGCATTTGTGTGAACAGTAACCCAGTGGAGGTTTTCTGTAGTATTATAAATCTAAGAGTTCTAAACTTCCTTAATAAGCACAATGTCTTGAGTAAAAGCCAAATTGGATTTATACCAAAACATCACACAACTGATCATATTTACACCCTACACACCCTGATAGATAAACATGTCCACCAAAATAATACCAAAATATATGCTTGCTTTATCGACTTCCAAAAAGCATTTGATTCTATTTGGCATACAGGACTGTTCTACAAAGTTATTGAAAGTGGTGTAGGGGGTAAAACATATGACATAATTAAATAAATGTATACTGGCAATACGTGCAGCATTAAAATTGGCAAGAAAATAACATAATTCTTTAACCAGGGGCGGGGCCTTCGTCAGGATTGTAATCTGAGCCCTGCACTCTTCAATATTTACATCAACGAATTGTCCACTATTCTAGAAAAATCTTCAGCCCCTGGTGTTAGTCTCCACAATTCAGAGGTTAAATGCCTACTCTTCGCAGATGACCTATGCCTGCTGTCACCCACAGCACATGGCCTACAGCAGAGCCTGGACCTGCTAGACCAGTACTGCCAGACCTGGGCCCTGGCAGTAAACCCCAAAAAGACTAAAATAATGATTTTCCAGAGAAGATCCAGATCTCAGGGAATTAGACCAAAGTTCTCAATTGGTACAAAATATATAGAGTACTGCACACACTACAATTACTTAGGTTTAAAAATAAGCTAAACTGGACACCTTAATGAGGCAGTGAATGAACTGAGAGAGAAAGCACGCAGGGCATTCTACGCCATTAAAAAGCTAATTCAAATTGGAATACCTATTAAAATTTGGCTTAAACTAATTGAATATGTCATTGAACCAATTGCACTTTTGGCAGCGAGGTGTGGGGTCCACTTGCAAAACAAGATTTCATCAAATGCGACAAACACCCCATTGAAACCCTGCATGCAGAGTTCTGTAAGATTATCCTACATGTCCAGAGGAAAACTACAAACAATGCATGCAGGGCAGAATTAGGCCAATATCCACTAATAATAAAAACTCAAAAAAGAGCAATTAAGTTTTGGAAACATCTAAAATACAGTGACCCCCTCTCATATCGCTACCAAGACCTGCAATGCCAAGAGCTGAGCAAAGAAAATAGTCCCCTCATCCAGCTGGTCCTGGGGCTCACAAACCTGTTCTACTAACACACTGAAGCCTCAGGACCAGAACATCCAATCAATCAGGATAAACCAAATTACAACACAGTCAAAACAAAACTACATTGCTTATTGGGAAACACAAGCACAAACACAAAGCAAAATGCAGTGCTATCTGGCCCTAAATCGACAGTACACTGTGGCTAAATATTTGACCATGGTTACTGATCAAAACCTTAGAAAAACCTTGACAAAGTACAGGCTCAGTGAGCACAGCCTTGCCATTGAGAAGGGTAGACACAGGAAAACCTGGCTCCCTGTAGAGGAAAGGCTGTGCAACCACTGCACAACAGCAGAACCTGAGATGGAGATGCATCTTCTGACAAAATGTCAAAAATATAAAACAATTAGAGAGTGACATTTCCCCAAATTTGAAACCCCTATTCAAGGTTTCAAAGACCTCTCTGATGAGAGTAGGCTACCAGTCCTGTTGGGGGAGGACGCAGAGAGCTGTGGGTTGGCAGCGCACTACATTGCTGCCTGCCATAAGTTGAGGGACAGTGTCTGACAAACCAATCACCCTGTACTCTACTGTATGCTTATTGTTATTGTTGAATGTATGGTTATTTTGACACTTGGTTATTGTTGTTACTGTTGTCCCGTTGACAATTTTGATTCTCATTTTTATTTTTACATTGTAAATATCCAAAATAAGCTTTGGCAAGATGTACATTGTTACGTCATGCCAATAAAGCGAATTGAATTGAGAAAAATATATATAGAGAGAGAGAGAGCTCTTCCTAACCTAACTGGACTGGGAGGTCCAGCTTGCACTCTTGTGCCAGTCAGTTGGTTAGGGAATGCCTTACAGGTGTCCCGATTAGTAATCCTGCACAGCGGTGTTGGGTGTGCAGAGTTTTGGCGTGGTCTTCGGCTAGCTTGGTGCTGAAGGTAGTGCAGCCTTCCACAGTGCGGAACTGAGTGCCGCTGTCCACAGTGCTGCAGCCAGTGTCTCTGTCCATGGTGCTGAAGTGAGTGGACCTGTCTACTATGCTGAGGTGGGTGGCTCTGTCCATGGTGCTGCACTGGGAGTCCTTCAGCCACACCTATGCCCATGCCTCTCACGGTGCCATAGGGCCCTCAAGCATAGTACGGTGTTGTTATTGTCGAAGCGTGCATGAAATGCATTGAGATTGTCTGGAAGAGAGGCATCATTGGGTAGGACATGGCTGGGTCTTTATTTGTAATTTGTAATGGACTGTAGCCCCTGCCAAACGCGGTGGGCATCGGAGCCTGTGTAGTATGATTCCACCTTAAACCTATATTTTTATTTTGTTTGTTTAATGACTCTGTGGAGGTCGTAGCGGGACTTCTTGTTCCTGTCCTCAGCCGTAGCCTCAGGGTTGCCTGCGAAAGCCGCAGTAGCCCTGTCCTTTAGCTTAGCGCCAACCTCAGAGTTAATACAAGGCTTCTGATCGGGGAAGCAACAAACCTTCACAATGGGAACATTGTGTGTCGCAGATGCATTTCCTTATGAAGCCGGTGACGGAGGAGCTCGTCGATGTTGTCGGCGTGCAAACAAAGCAGTCCTGTAGCATAATCTCTGATTCTGATTACCATTTCTCAACGGTGCGAGTCACAGGTACTTCCTGTTTGAGCTTCTGCTTGAAAACAGGAAGCAGGAGTACGGAGTAATGATCTGATTTGACGAATGGCGGACAAGGAAGGGCCTTGTATGCTTGCTAGTTGGTAGAGTAACAGCGGTCTAGGAGATGTGTTGATGGAAGTTGAGCATAACGTGTCATAGTGACACTGAATTAAATCACCGGCGACAAGGAAGGCAGCCTCCGGATGTACGTTATCCTGCTTGTTTATAGCCTAGTACAGTTTGTTAAGTGCCATCTTGTTATATTTCCTATCCTGAGGTGGAATGTTTACAACAGTCATGATAACAGCTGAAAACCCATTCAGGAGGTGGAAGGGTTGGCATTTGACCATCAGGTATTCCAAGACAAGTGAGAAATGAGTCGAGACTACCCCTGCACATGAGTCAGCACATCATTTGTTGTTGATGAAGAGGCAAACTCCTCCCCCTCTCGATTCCCTGACTCTACTGTCTTATAAGCTCGTTGAATGGATAATCCATCGAGTTGGATAGCCATGGCAGGTATCTTTTCCGAAAGCCATGTTTCAGAAAAGCATTGCATATTTCAGTTACGAAAGTCCCGTTGGTAGCAAATCCACGTATAGAGGTCATACATCTTATTATCAAGTGACTGTACATTGGGCAATAAAATGGAGGGAGGAGGTGGCCGGTTTTACCTTCACCTTGATCTCGTCAGGAATCCCCCTCTCCTGCCTCTATTGCGCTGGTGTTTATTTTGGGTTGGAATTACAGAAAGAGCCCAGGGCAGATGAGTCGAAGTCGAAGTTAAAGTTGAAGCCAGAATTGAGGTAAGTAACTACAGATCTGATGTTCAGAAGTTCTTGTCGGTTATAACAAATGATAGTGTATACATTTTGTGAAAATAAATTAAGATAAATGCCAAAAGAAACACAAAATAGCAGAGTTGGGTCGGAGTTCGCTAAACAGCAGCAACAGCTCCATCTTTATTTCAGAAGCCACCCGTAAGGCTCTGTGAAATAGTGAAATATCTATGTGCTATTATTAACAGCAACAATTGAGTTGATTCCCATGTTTTTCACCTTTCCAGTCATGTTTCGTCAGTGATTACTTCAAGGAAGGGAGGACTTGCTCATCATACTTGCACATCATCATCTGCACGTCTATCACTCCAGTGTTAATCTGCTAAATTGTAATTACTTCGCTACTACGGCCTATTTATTGCCTTACCTCCTCACGCCATTTGCACACACTGTATATCGACTTTCTTTTTCCTCTATTGTGTTATTGACTGTACGCTTGTTAATTCCATGTGTAACTCTGTGCTGTTGTTTGTGTCACACTGCTTTGCTTTATCTTGGCCAGGTCGCAGTTGTAAATGAGAACTTGTTCTCAACTGGCCTACCTGGTTAAATACAGGTGTTCTCAACTGGCCTACCTGGTTAAATACAGGTGTTCTCAACTGGCCTACCTGGTTAAATACAGGTGTTCTCAACTGGCCTACCTGGTTAAATACAGGTGTTCTCAACTGGCCTACCTGGTTAAATCCAGGTGAAATAAGGTAAAGGAGGATGCACGTTTAAGGAACATGATTGGGGCAGATGGTTAGACAGCACTGCCATCTATGGTCCAAATGAAGAACAGAGAAAAGAAAGTACAACTACGCTCTGGATCAGAAAATGATTCTTCTGGTCCTTTCAAATGCAGTATGACTGTACTGAAATAAAGGAATTAAACGGCTTTACCGGTTTGCTTTATGAAACATTTATAATATAGTATTATACAGTATAATTCAAGAAAAAAATACTACTTTAGACATCAAGCACAGTATTTCCAGTGGACAATGCTGATTGCAGAATAATATGCAGACAAATATAACATGTACATGTAAGATATAGCCGTTGACTTTTACACAGTAACATAAAGTCAGTTTGGATATTTGTTTCTTTCAGTCTGGAACAGACAATAGTGTCCTTTTCAAGTTCCTGAAGAGATACAGTACCTTGTCACATTGCCACTTTACAAAGAACCCAGCAGTAAGGTCTCGTTGGAAGAGTGCAATTTCACAACATGAAATACAAATACAAACATGAAATACAATTCATGTTAAATAGCAATGCCATCCAATAATATTTTAGGCTGCTGTCTAAAAGTGTAATTTTGATGTCTCTGCAACATGTTATAGTAACTTTCATGAATAAGCAACAGTAAACAATTTATAAGTATACTCTAAAAATGATGGGTTCAACAAGGGTTCTTCTAAGATCCTCAAAGTTCTTTGAAGAACCCTATAGGAGGTGGGGTTCATCGAGGAACCTCCTTAGTTGGTGAGGGTTCTTGCAGGAACCTGACCTAAATGTTGATGATGTGGTTGTTACTGACAAGGAGCACATGGCTGAGCTCTTTATTCACCACTTCATTCATTTTAAGATGATACCATCTATCTTTTCATATGTGTGCAAATCTTTCTAAAACAGAAAATAGACACAATTCAATGGATATCAATCAACAAGGAGGTAAGAATATGTAGGCTATGAGAACATGTTGAAGGCTAGCTGTATTGGGTGCAGATGTCACGGCCGTTGGTGGAAGAAGGTGAAGACCAAAGCGCAGCGTAGTACGTGTTCGTCATGTTTATTCCAAACTGAACACTAAAATGCAAAAACAACAAAGAGACAACCGAAACAGCTCCATCAGGTGCAACACACACTAAACAGAAATTAACTACCCACACCACCCAGGTGGGAACAGGCTACCTAAGTATGGTTCTCAATCAGAGACAACGATAAACAGCTACCTCTGATTGGGAACCATACCAGGCCAAACACATAGAAATGGAAAACATAGAAAAACAACATAGAATGGCCACCCCAACTCACGCCCTGACCAAACCAAAATAAAGACATAAAAAAGGAACTAAGGTCAGAACGTGACAGCAGATGACTGAACTGCCCACTTTTTATTTGTTTGTTTTATTTAACTAGGCAAGTCAGTTAACAACCAAGTCTTATTTACGATGACGGCCTATCCCGGCCAAACCTGGACGACACTGGGCCAATTGTGCGCCACCCTATGGGACTCCCAATCACAGAAGGATGTGACAGCCTGGATTCAAACCAGGGACTGTAGTTACACCTCTTGCACTGAGATGCAGTGCTTTAGACCACTGCACCACTCAGGATCATTCATTTAACGGGTGTGGCCGTGCCTCGCAAAAACTTGATCTGACGTCTCTAAACAAGTTATGTAATTTATAGGGATAATCAAGGTGGTCAGCTGATTTGCCTAAGGTGTCTGTCTTAGATTTCCTGTCAACCTCAGGGCCATTCAAAGTCGTAAAGAAAGGGGGTGAACAGATGAGCTATTGTCCCTAGCGGCCTTTATGGCCCCATCATATAATGAAGCCGACATTCCAGCTCTGTTAAACCACTCCAGGACAGGAAGGGTGATGCTGGTTCCTGTGTTAATGTGTAATTGGAAATTACCCCCCATTGTGGTCTATCGTTCGTATCCCTCGTGGTCTATCGTTACAGCAGGAGCATGATGGGCGGGCACTGCTTCTGATGATAAACAATGTCATATCACTGATGGGGTTGACATTGATGATGAAATGAGGTTAGAAGCTGGGTTACGGGAAGGAGGGACCTCCTTATACAGGCAGAGCCTTTGAGTGGACGGTTAGGTGTTCACACAACTCTGATCAGTACAGACATACTTTCTGAACTCATTTGATCTTCTATCTTTTGGATAGGATATGACATTTTGAACAGAGCGAGCTTGGATTGTAATAAACCACAAACAAACTGTGGACTAGCTCTTTACAGAATGAGAAACATCATTCACTTGACCTTTGGCTTCTTTTCATGTGAATCCAGCAAGATGACATCTGAAGCTGAGATGGCGGTTGAGGAGGGCTACATATCCCCCCCGCCCACCCTCCCCTCCACCCGGTGTTCCATCCACTTGGGAGTCCAGGCGGGGAGTATGAGGAGGGGGAGCGACGTCCTCTCGACCAGCAGGGGCACGGTGAGGGAGAGGGGCCGTAACCGTAGCTGGCTACTCTCTAGCATCATCACGGTCAACGTCCTGATCCTAGGTATTGCTCTGGTCAGTGGCAGTGTCTTCAACAACGTCAAGATCAACACCATCAATCTGCAGATCTTCCTCATCGTCCTCCTCATCCTCACCACTGCCTGGATGCTGTACTACACCATCTACACATCCAGGGAAGATCACGCCGTGCTCTACAAGGATAGCCATGCCGGGCCTGTGTGGCTCAGGGGTAAGAGAAGACACATGTTTTTCTGATCTTCTGGTTCTACAGCTGCTAAATTTTCACAGTTTTAGTTTTTTCCCTGAAAATCACTGGAAATTAATAATCTCTCTTTCTGTTAAAATCACTGGACATGGTATCCAAGAGTTCATCTGACTCCGGGGAAGTAGTTGGCCCTGGCCTGCTGCTTTCATGGCCATGTACTCTTATAATCTCCACCCAGCACAGCCAGAAGAGGACTGGCCACCCCTCAGAGCCTGGTTCCACTCCAGATTTCTTCCTAGGTTCCTGCCTTTCTAGGGAGTTTTCCTAGCCACCGTGCTTCTACATCTGCATTACTTGCTGTTTGGGGTTTTAGACTGGTTTTCTGTTCAGCACTTTGTGATATCTGCTGATGTAAAGAGGGCTTTATAAATACATGTGATTGATTGATTGAAGTAGATAAAGGGCCTCATTGCCAAAATGCCGGAGTATCCATTTAATAATATGTCTTTCTGTTAAAGTCATGGACATAAATCATCTCTCTTTTGATTGGGGAAGAGTTCTATTCCAGTAGGATATAATTTACTATAACTAGACAAAGTTTTACATTCACCCATTGTCTTTAATGAGTGTGATTATTGAATGAGTGTGAGTGATTGAATGAGTGTGATTATTTCTAATTGGATTTCATTGTGTTTTTCTCTCTAGGTGGACTGGTGCTGTTTGGCTTATGCAGTCTGATTATGGACGTGTTTAAGATTGCCAACTACGTAGGCTACCTGCACTGTGACTCTGCTGTGAAGATAGTGTTCCCTGTCCTACAAGCTGTGTTCATACTTGTCCAGGTAAGAACACAAGTTCAGACATCTCAAATGGAGCTTCCATTAGGTGATATGACATTAAGGAAACCACTGAGGGATTTGGCTGGTGAGAAAAATGCAAGTATAGGTGATCATTGTATCTTTTTCAGACATACTTCCTCTGGCTCCATGCTAAAGACTGTGTACAGCTACAACGGAACATAACTCGGTGAGTGTCACTAACTGCTACTGTATAACTGAATTTATTACGATTTAATTATGTAAATTGATGGTTGAACATTTAACATTCCCCTTGGAAAGCATAAAGTCTATTCTATTATATTCTGTTATATTCTATTCTTACAGAATTAAGTAGGATATAAAAATAGAAAGTATTCTATTCTGTTCTGAACTCCTGTGTTTCCCTCTTGAAGCTGTGGGCTGATGTTGACTCTGTCTACCAATCTGATGTTGTGGATGGCAGCAGTCACAGAGGAGTCCCTACACCAGACTGTTGTTCCACCAGAGGACGGCAACAGCACACATTCCTATGACATCAGAGGTGGAGAATATTGTGTTGTTGAATCTTCTCTCTAGAAAATCGAATGAAAATACTGCAGGGTTGGGTTCAATTCCATTTCAATTCAGTATGTAAAGTGAAATGGGAATTCCTTGTTTAAATGAAGGTTCACAAAAATAAAATACATAGAAATGTACAGTTTACTTTCTGAATTTACTGAATTGAAATAGAATTGCCCCCAACCATGAAATACTGTAAGAACAAAACAAACAAACCAACATAATAAAACATCACCTCACAAGTCAAACAATAAAGCTCATCTTTCATTTAATTTCAGCCTCTGGCGGATACAGCAGCTGTAACTGCAGCCACTCTGCCTGTGCCGTCTTAGAGAAGGCCTATTACTACCTGTACCCCTTCAACATCGAGTACAGCCTGTTTGCCTCGGCCATGGCCTACGTCATGTGGAAGAACGTGGGCCGCTTGATAGACGAGCACAACCACCACTCGCTCCATTTCCGCTTGAAGGACGTGCTGGTGGGGCCTGCGGTCGGGCTGGTCATGCTGGGGGCGGGCCTGGGAACCTTCATCTTCTACGAGGTGGACGTGGAGAAGGGGGACCCGGAGAAACGTGACATGGTGCTGATGATACACTACGTGATGAACACGGTGGCTGTGACGCTCATGTCCGTCTCGACCGTGGCTGGTTGCGCCATCTACCGGCTGGACCAGAGGGACCACGTGTCGGGGAAGAACCCCACACGGAGCCTGGATGTAGGCTTGCTGATCGGCGCCTCAATCGGACAGTTCACCATCTGTTATTTCACCATCGTGGCTGTGGTGGCAACGGGGGCCGAGGGCCACCTCAACGCTCTCAACCTGGCTGTCTCCCTGCTCACTGTGATCCAGCTCTGCCTGCAGAACATCTTCATCATCGAGGGCCTGCATCGCGAGCCCTTCCACGAAGACATGCACCAGGCCTCTGTATTCACAAACCCATACGTCCTTCAAGCCCAAGCCCATAGAGACATACACAACTTCCCAGGGACATTCATGGAGACCAAGATGTCCCCGGCCCTCACAGTTCACAGTATGCATGTTGCTCCTTCTGCTCCTTCTGGTTCCCCCCTGCCTCAACGCCATAGGCTGACATGGAAGAGGAGGGCCCTGAAGGAGATCTGTGCATTTCTGCTGCTCTGCAACATCCTTGTGAGTAGCCTACTGAGTACCCACCAATGTCCTTTTCAAAATGGCTCTTTTAAAGGGCTTGTTAACCTAGGATGTTGTCCTTTCATCCAAAACAGTTTTTATTAAGTTTGGATAAACTAGGGCCTCCTGAGGGGCGCAGTGATCTAAGTCACTGCATCACAGTGCTAGCTGTGCTACTAGAGATCCTGGTTTGTGTCCAGGCTCTGTGGCAGCTGGCCGCGACCAGGAGACTAATAGGGCTGCGCACAATTGGCCCAGCGTTGTCTGGGTTTGGCCGGCAGGGAGCTCTTGTCCCATCGCGCACTAGCGACTCCTGTGGCGGGCTGGGTGCAGTGCACGCTGACACGGTCGCCAGGTGTACGGTGTTTCCTCCGACACATTGGTGCGGCTGGCTTCCGGGTTAAGCGGGCGTTGTGTCAAGAGGCAGTGTTGCTTGGCTGGGTTGTGTTTTGGAGGACGTACGTGTAATGCCCGGGGTGTAGTGGAGGAAGGAGGCAGACGCAGGAGACAGAGAGTTCAGAGTAGCGTACTAATTTAATCACACATAGGTGAACACGACGCCACTCCAAGTAAATGCTCCAACACATTAACGAGAACAAAATAATCCAAAAGACAACGTACACTATCCGTGACACACAAGCATGTACAACCTGTACACAAAACAATCCCGCACACCCAGCAGGCAGGGCTGCTGGGTAATAAAGCCCCACTAATCACCCTAACCACAAACAGGTGTAACCACTAAACAAATAAGGAGGGCGAGGAAAAAGTCAGTAGCAGCTAGTAGGCCGGTGACAACGACCGCCGAGCGCCACCCGAACAGGAAGGGGAGCCACCTTCGGTAGGAGTCGTGACAGTACGGCTCTCGTTCTTCGCCTCTCCCGAGTCCGCACGGGAGTTGCAGCGATGGGACAAGACTGGAACTGCCAATTGGATACCACGAAATTGGGGAGAAACATTTGGATAAAACTTCAACACCCTAGGTACGTCGAAAATAAGATGAAACTGCTGAATCATCATTTAAAGTAAAACAAATATATGTTTTCATAACTTGCTCATGAGCCAAACAGGGTTACTGGTTATTTGTGCAGTACAATACATCATAGTAGAGTATGATGGTAACTTGTATGTTTAAGGTGAAAGATTGGACTGAATATCTTTACTCTGTTTCCATTGACAGCTCTGGATCATGCCGGCGTTTGGCGCCCGCCCTCAGTTTGACAACACGATTGGAGCAGAGTTTTACGAGTTCACCATGTGGGCGGCTGTTGTGAATATCGGACTTCCTTTCGGAATCTTTTACCGTATGCACTCAGTCGCCAGCCTCTTTGAGGTCTTCCTAACCTCCTAAGCAGGTGAATTACAGGAACAATTCTGAACTATTTTTTGTATAATATTTTTTATTAAATATGATTAAAAAATAGATTTTATTCCCACAACAAATACAAACGTATACATATGAACAACCATTTACAGACGCACACAAACAACAACTACATCTCACCTGCCCAGACCTGCATGCTCACATGCCCATCCCTAGAACACCAGCTACATCTCATCTGCTCAGACCTGCATGCTCACATGCCCATCCCTAGAACAACAGCTACATCTCCTCTACCAGACCTGCATGCTCACATGCCCATCCCTAGAACACCAGCTACATCTCCTCTGCCAGACCTGCATGCTCACATGCCCATCCCTAGAACAACAGCTACATCTCATCTGCTCAGACCTGCATGCTCACATGCCCATCCCTAGAACACCAGCTACATCTCCTCTGCCAGACCTGCATGCTCACATGCCCATCCCTAGAACAACAGCTATATCTCATCTGCTCAGACCTGCATGCTCACATGCCCATCCCTAGAACAACAGCTACATCTCCTCTGCTCAGACCTGCATGCTCACATGCCCATCCCTAGAACAACAGCTACATCTCATCTGCCCAGACCTGCATGCTCACATGCCCATCCCTAGAACAACAGCTACATCTCATCTGCTCAGACCTGCATGCTCACACCTCCATCCCTAGAACAACAGCTACATCTCCTCTACCAGACCTGCATGCTCACATGCCCATCCCTAGAACAACAGCTACATCTCATCTGCTCAGACCTGCATGCTCACACCTCCATCCCTAGAACAACAGCTACATCTCCTCTGCTCAGACCTGCATGCTCACATGCCCATCCCTAGAACAACAGCTACATCTCATCTGCCCAGACCTGCATGCTCACATGCCCATCCCTAGAACAACAGCTACATCTCACATGCCCAGACCTGCATGCTCACATGCCCATCCCTAGAACAACAGCTACATCTCATCTGCCCAGACCTGCATGCTCACATGCCCATCCCTAGAACACCAGCTACATCTCATCTGCCCAGACTTGCATGCTCACATGCCCATCCCTAGAACACCAGCTACATCTCATCTGCCCAGACCTGCATGCTCACATGCCCATCCCTAGAACACCAGCTACATCTCATCTGCCCAGACCTGCATGCTCACATGCCCATCCCTAGAACACCAGCTACATCTCATCTGCCCAGACCTGCATGCTCACATGCCCATCCCTAGAACAACAGCTACATCTCACATGCCCAGACCTGCATGCTCACATGCCCATCCCTAGAACAACAGCTACATCTCATCTGCCCAGACCTGCATGCTCACATGCCCATCCCTAGAACACCAGCTACATCTCATCTGCCCAGACTTGCATGCTCACCTCCCCATCCCTAGAACACCAGCTACATCTCATCTGCCCAGACCTGCATGCTCATCTCCCCATCCCTAGTGCCTGCATTATTGTTTGCTACTCTGCCTTAAATTGTACCAATTTGTTTTTCTCGGTAGCCCATGCTATTTCAACATTTCAATAATACATCATTAGATGTTTCCATTGTGTTAGTGATGGCGGATTGATTTCCAAGTTTTTAGTATACATATTTTCAAGATGAGTGATGAGAAGAGAATCTTCCAGCCCATTGGGTATCTCACTACCTTCACATATGCCATGTCTTGAAATGTCCAGACAGATGGATTAAAAGTAAGTTTACATTGTAATACTTCTGACAGCCAATTGTCTTGCTCTGCCCACAACTTTTGGACATTATAGCATTCCCAGAAAGCATGGATTATTGAGTTATTATTAATTTTACACTTAAGACATGACTCTGCCCTTGTGCTGAAGAATTTGTGAATTCTGTCTCTTGTATCAAAAATATCTATACGTTAATTTGTACTGGATTAAGCATCATTTCGTTAGCTATGCTCCAACTTTCCCTCCTTCTTGTGTGAACATCAATTCTTTTTAAGTCTTGGTTCCTAGAGCTTATATCTTTATTCTAAGAGATAGTCAGTTGGATAGGCTCTCTGCAAGTTTTTGTATATCTTTCCTATCATATGAACATCATTTTCTGAATAAATAAAAAAAAAAAAAAAAGGTTGCTCTGATGTCCAAACGATTTCAAATTGCATTTTTTTTATACACTGCTCAAAAAAATAAAGGGAACACTTAAACAACACAATGTAACTCCAAGTCAATCACACTTCTGTGAAATCAAACCGTCCACTTAGGAAGCAACACTGATTGACAATACATTTCACATGCTGTTGTGCAAATGGAATAGACAAAAGGTGGAAATTATAGGCAATTAGCAAGACACCCCCAAAAAAGGAGTGATTCTGCAGGTGGTGACCACAGACCACTTCTCAGTTCCTATGCTTCCTGGCTGATGTTTTGGTCACTTTTGAATGCTGGCGGTGCTCTCACTCTAGTGGTAGCATGAGACGGAGTCTACAACCCACACAAGTGGCTCAGGTAGTGCAGTTCATCCAGGATGGCACATCAATGCGAGCTGTGGCAAAAAGGTTTGCTGTGTCTGTCAGCGTAGTGTCCAGAGCATGGAGGCGCTACCAGGAGACAGGCCAGTACATCAGGAGACGTGGAGGAGGCCGTAGGAGGGCAACAACCCAGCAGCAGGACCGCTACCTCCGCCTTTGTGCAAGGAGGTGCACTGCCAGCGCCCTGCAAAATGACCTCCAGCAGGCCACAAATCTGCATGTGTCTGCTCAAACGGTCATAAACAGACTCCATGAGGGTGGTATGAGGGCCCGACGTCCACAGGTGGGGGTTGTGCTTACAGCCCAACACCGTGCAGGACGTTTGGCATTTGCCAGAGAACACCAAGATTGGCAAATTCGCCACTGGCGCCCTGTGCTCTTCACAGATGAAAGCAGGTTCACACTGAGCACATGAGCACATGTGACAGACGTGACAGAGTCTGGAGACGCTATGGAGAACGTTCTGCTGCCTGCAACATCCTCCAGCATGACCGGTTTGGCGATGGGTCAGTCATGGTGTGGGGTGGCATTTCTTTGTGGGGCCGCACAGCCCTCCATGTGCTCGCCAGAGGTAGCCTGACTGCCATTAGGTACCCAGATGAGATCCTCAGACCCCTTGTGAGACCATATGCTGACACATGCACATTTGTGGCCTGCTGGAGGTCATTTTGCAGGGCTCTGGCAGTGCACCTCCTTGCACAAAGGCGGAGGTAGCGGTCCTGCTGCTGGGTTGTTGCCCTCCTACGGCCTCCTCCACGTCTCCTGATGTACTGGCCTGTCTCCTGGTAGCGCCTCCATGCTCTGGACACTACGCTGACAGACACAGCAAACCTTTTTGCCACAGCTCGCATTGATGTGCCATCCTGGATGAACTGCACTACCTGAGCCACTTGTGTGGGTTGTAGACTCCGTCTCATGCTACCACTAGAGTGAGAGCACCGCCAGCATTCAAAAGTGACCAAAACATCAGCCAGGAAGCATAGGAACTGAGAAGTGGTCTGTGGTCACCACCTGCAGAATCACTCCTTTTTTGGGGGTGTCTTGCTAATTGCCTATAATTTCCACCTTTTGTCTATTCCATTTGCACAACAGCATGTGAAATGTATTGTCAATCAGTGTTGCTTCCTAAATGGACAGTTTGATTTCACAGAAGTGTGATTGACTTGGAGTTACATTGTGTTGTTTAAGTGTTCCCTTTATTTTTTTGAGCAGTGTATGTAACTTTTAAGTCATTTATTTCCTGTTACCAAGTCATTTACAGTTTCTATGCCTTTAGTTTTCCATGTGTACCAATTTATCAGTTAATTGTGAAAAGCTATCCAAGGATTGTTCCATAAGGTTGTGTTTTTAGGGAGTGATGTTGGTTCTTGTAGAATACGTTACATTTTCTTCCATATCTTTATAATGTTCTTATCTATGAAGTTGTTAATGCTCTTATCTTTATCCTTTGAAAATAAACATGTAGAAAGATTTTGGGGATGAGCATGCGCATCTTCAATATTTACCCATTATTCACCTTTAGTGTATTTAACTATATGTCGCAAGTAAAAGCCTTGGGTAGCGAGTCGATACAATTCCATGTCTGAAAGGTTAAAACCACCCTCAGACTTAGGAAGATGTAAAACGTTCCTTTTTATTCTATGAATTTTATTTGCCCATAAAGTCTGTAATGACCGAGTATAGTTAAAAAAATATGTATTCGCCACGGTAATTGGTATTACCAAAAATAAATACAAAAACTTTGGGAGCCATGGCATTTTGAAGAGGTTTATTCTACCTGTAAACTGTATGGGAAGATTGTTCCATTTAATTAGATCTGCTTTCATATTGTTGAGTAATGGAATAAAGTTATCTTTATACATTTGTTGTTCGTTGTCACTTATTAAGCAGCCTAAGTAAAAAAAACTGTCATCCACTTAAATAATTGCTGTAGATCAGGAGTTATTATTTTTCCTATTGCCATTATTACATTTTTTCCCAGATGTTTTTGAGATTTTAAAGTATTCTGAAAATATTTTTTGAAAAGGGGGCATTGAGTTTTTAATATTGGTATTATAACCTTTGTTATTATTTTATTGTCACAATTTATTAAACTTCTGGGTTTTTAATTAGCAGGGGACTCTTCAGATTTTCCAGTAATGTTTTCATGGTTTCCAATTGGTAGTTACAGTCTTGTCTCATCGCTGCAACTCTAGTACGGACTCGGGAGAGCCGACCGAGTCAGCGCGCATTGCGCCCGGCCCGCCACTAGAGCACAATGGGACAAGGACATCCCTGCCGGCCAAACCCTACCCTAACCCGGAGCCAATTGTGCATCCCCCCACCCTTCTCCAGGTCGCGGCCGGCTAAGTCAAAGCCTGGACTCGAACCACAGCTAGAGATCAATGCAGTGCCTTAGACCACTGCACCACTCGGGAGGACCTAGATTTTCCTAGTTTAAATATAACTGAAATAACAGTTTGATACATGGAACTAGGAAGTACTGAATTGAGTGACATACACTACCTGTCAAAAGTTTTAGAACACCTACTCATTCAAGGGTTTTTCTTATTTTATTTTATTTTTTTCTACATAGAATAGTAGTGAAGACATCAAAACTATTAAATAACACATAAGGAATCATGTAGTAACCAAAAAAGTGTTAAACAAATCAAAATATATTTTATATTTGAGATTATTCCAATAGCACCCCTTTGCCTTGATGACAGCTTTGCACACTCTTGGCATTCTCTCAACCAGGTTCATGAGGTAGTGCATTTCAATTATCAGGTGTGCCTTGTTAAAAGTTCATTTGTGGAATTTCTTTCCTTCTTAATGCGTTTGAGCCAATCAGTTGTGTTGTGACAAGGTAGGGGGGAAACAGAAGACAGCACTATTTGGTAAAAGACCAAGTCCATATTACTGCAAGAACAGCTGAAATAAGCAAAGAGAAACAACAGTCTATCATTACTTTTCAGACATGAAGGTCAGTCAATACGGAAACATGGTAAATGGTATGTGGCCTTGGCAGAAACAGCTTCATATGAAAGATTGATTTATAAAATGAATGGTAAACTCGCTTCTTTTTCTGACATCTGGGGACATTTTCTATCAGAGATAGAAAGTGAAAACAATATGTAATGACCTGATGGACTACAGACATACATAGATGACTGGTAGGGGTAGGGATTTATTTTATTATTATTATTTAAATGTTTTAAACTCTTTTCCTTTTGTTGTAATAGTTGTTATAGGGGAAGTGGGGGGTTGTGGGTGAAAAATGAAAAGTTTGTTTCCTTTTCTATTGTTGTGGGCGCGGTGCGTTCTGCATTTTGTTGCATTGGAGCCTTGTTCTAAAATGGATTAGGTTGTTTTTTATGTGGTCCGTCTTGGAGTGAGGCTGTGGCGTGGCGGCGTGCGGGCGGGGAGTCTGGGTGCTTTCCGTGTGCTCTGTATATTCATGTCTGTCAAGTTATTGTTTAATGCCAAATGTAATTCAATTGCATTGTTGTTATATAGTAAAAGGAAACAATATAAACTCTAATAATAAAGAAAGAAGGTCATACCATGGATCATTTAGCTATTTGATTAAGAATTTAAATATATATATATTTAACAAATATTTAAAAAATGATTTGATAAAATATTGAATTTGGCCTTTACTACTATAGCCTATCAAAACACATTGAAAAAATGGATCATAAGGAATAAGGTTTTGATGTGTCTGTCCTATATCTAGGACATACGTACTGTATAAGAAACCTCAGGAAATATTTGTATGTTTTTTGAAAACATATTTAATACTTTTTTTGGGGGTAGGAACAAAACTACCTCCATACTTCCATAAATTTTTAAAAACCGGTTACCTTCAGACGATTCCAGTGACACTTGTGGGGGTCGTAGTCGTGAGAGTCTCATCTTTCCATAGAGTGGTCATATTAGTTTGAAGACAGATTGTCAGGATGTCTCATGGTCTGCCACCTTTCACTGCAGATGCGGAAGTGCGAAATCGGCAGATGCGGCGGTTTGAGAAGCAGTATTCGTGTTACATAACTCAACTAACCTGGTCCCAGATCTGTTTATGTCTTGCCAAGTTGACAGTGTTTGTGTTGTCGTGCCAAGTAGGCAATGTTTGTGCTGTCTTGACACAGTTAGTGGCAGATAGACAATTCACACAGCCTTGCCAGGTTGGCAAGACAGCACAAACAAGATCTGGGACCAGGCTAGGACTGAACATCACATCCTCCTGAAACGACCTGCGCTAGTTTCTTCTCTCAACTATCTGCACCAGACAAAATGTGTATAGTTGTGCTGATATAGGTGATGTTTTGTGACACTACAATTTATTTCCCCAAGACACCGATAAGGCTGTGTAAAACTGTGAATGATCTACATGACATTATTAAAAGTGAGGTCATTGGGTTGATTACCACAAGGCTTTTACCTGTTCAGTCATGTTTTTTTTGTCAGTGATTACTTCAAGGAAGGGAGGAAGGAAACTTATATGGAATTTGAGGGGGTGTAAAGCCATAACACATACGTTTTTCCAGCAGAAGACTATGATCAATAATGTCACACTTCCACCTATGGACTAAATAATGAACAGCAGAAAAAAGTACAACTACTGTGTAAAGACATACCACAGGACAGTGGCGTGCCGTGGGCCTGGGGCCTGGGCCTTCAGTGAGGTCCTACACAGTCCCACCCGAATTAATCCACCTCTTATTACCATCATTATGATGCCATGGCTCTAGACACTATACATTTAGACAGAAACGCAGTATAACCAGGCGTTGCGTCACCTTGAAATTGACAAATTGACATTTTTGGGTAAACAGTGTTTACCCAAAAACATGACACAATCAATGAGTCTTTTCAATATTTCCCTATTTTTCTTCACCTTTTCATTGTGCAGCTCCGTTGCCCTGCGCGCTTGTTCGTTGAGCTGTAGATCCACTCCGGTGTCCCCAAAAGTTTTCAAAAGCACCATTGCTTGTAAGTGCCCAGCCGTACTTTGGTGTCTCGTTGCTGCCTTGGTTAGACAACTCAAGTTTGCAAAGCCAGTGTGGCTCCAAACACCAAATCGATCACTTGCAAATAATAGGCATTCCCAGCAGTACAGTTTGCAGTGCTTCTCGGAGCCTGTGAGCCATTGATAGCGCTCGTAGTTGGAACTTTGAAAGTGGCGAACGAACCCCTTTCCTGCCTGTGACAGGCTTTGTAGCGTCGGCGTCGGGCGACCTCTCCTTACAATGTCTAACTTTTCTTGAAAAGTTCGTCTTGAGAATGGCGTTATAATTATATCCTCGACCAAATCGATATCTTCTCCTCCTTCCGCCATTGTGGGTTGAAAAAACAGCTTAGTAGTACGCGAATTAATTCGTTTATCAAATTCAGTTTCCTAGTTCTGAGGTTCTGCATAGACCTGCCCATAGGACCTGCCTCTCAATATTGGTAATCCAATCAAAAGACGTGCACGCACTACGCCTGCTAGCTGGCTCCTGTGTAACACCGGAGCCAGCCAGCAGGCGTACAATAGCCAACTCTAAAGCTGATTGGTTGACACTAAATTTTAACTTCCATTCACTTTAAGCTACAAGCGCCCGCACTGTTGATTCTGAAGGCCTGAGGGCAGATTTTAGACCCCTGGCAACACATGATGGCTGAATATGATTGGATAAAAGATCTAACATAAAGACCAGCCCTCCAAATCTCAACCTGGGGCTGGAAGCAGTGCAACCAAGAGGAAAGCTATGAAATGAAGAGTATAACTCTTACTCTGGGGAATAATTTAATACATATTTGTGGGAAAATATATTTAAAAAAAATTATATTCTGATGATGTTTAGGCCAGCAGAGAAGGCCTTGCTGGCCCTGACGGCCCACCACTGCCACAGGAGGTTCGGTATACTCCTAGCAGACCTCGGCTAGGCAAAGCAAACATCTGTTCCTCACATACTCCCTTTAAAGAACTTAACTTGAAAAACAAAGGGATAAAAAAAACTCTTGAGATGCCGTAACAACAACATAGCCAGTATACACTTCCTCAAAATAGTCTGAATTATTCTAAGATAAATCCAGAAATCTGTAATTCATTTTGACATTTTTTGCCGAGGAGGTCTCAGTCATGCAGCTGTACATCTAAACAAAGATGTTTGGTGAAGTAAGTTAATAAAAAAATAGTTGTGTCTCGTTGAATGAATCCCGTCCATAGTTCCCACTCCTACTAGGAGTAGTACTGTTGACCAATCACCGACGAAGGGGGCATAGACTTCGGCTACCGAATTTCGACTTGCCTCAAGAAAAAAAATGTGTGTGCTCAAAATGAAACTAATAAAAAAAGTCACAGAATTTAAATAGAAATGTGCACGAGTTGTTGACTGGGAAGCATGCGACAGGCTTAAGTAAGCTCGATATCAGAAAATTCTATATGACATCTTATGGTCCCTTCAAATGCAATATGATTGTAATGTCTATCAACAATGACAAGCCAACGGGGTCTGACAACTTGGATGGAAAATGACAGAATAATAGCAGACGATATTGCCACTCCTATTTGCCATTCCTTCAATCTAAGCCTACTAGAAAGTGTGTGCCCCCAGGCCAGGAGGGAAGCAAAAGTAATTCTGCTACCCAAGAAAAATAAAGCCCCCTGTACTGGCTCAAATAGCCGACCAATCAGCCTGTTACCAACCCTTAGTAAACTTTAGGGAAGCACGCTTAAAGGGAAGGACGTTCAACAAGCACGGCGCTTACACAAATTACTGATGGTTGGCGGAAAGAAATTGAAGATACAAAGATTGTGGGAGCTGTTTTGTTAGACTTCATTGTGGCTTTTGACATTATTGATCATAGTCTTCTGCTGGAAAAACGTATGTGTTATGGCTTTACACCTCCTGCTATATTGTGGATAAAGCGTTACTTGTCTAATGGAACACAGAGGGTGTTCTTTAATGGAAGCCTCTCCAACATAATCCAGGTAGAATCAGGAATTCCCCAGGTCAGTTGTCTAGGCCCTTTACTTTTTTCAATCTTTACTAATGACATACCACTAGCTTTGTAGGAAACGCCAGTGTGTCTATGTATGCGGATGACTCAACACTCTACACGTCAGCCACTACAGTGGGTGAAATCACTGCAACACTTAACAAAGAGCTGCAGTTAGTTTCAGAACGGGTGGCAAGGAATAAGTTAGTTCTAAATATTTTAAAAACTAAAAGCATTGTATTTGGGACAAATCATTCACTAAACCCTAAACCTCAACTAAATCTTGCAATAAATAATGTGGAAATTAGGCAAGTTGACCAACTGTCATGGTCAAAACATGTTGATACAACAGTAGCTAAGATGGGGAGAAGTCTGTCCATAATAAAGCGCTGCTCTGCCTTTTTAACTTCTTCTTAATAGGGGGCGCTGTTTTCACTTTGGGAAAAAATCGTGCCCAAATTAAATGGCCTCGTACTCTGTTCTAGATCATACAATATGCATATTATTATTACTATTGGATAGAAAACACTCTGAAGTTTCTAAAACTGTTTGAATTATATCTGTGAGTAAAACAGAACTCATTTGGCAGCAAACTTCCAAACAGGAAGTGAAAATTCTGAAAATGGGGCTCTGTGTCAGGGCCTGCCTATTCAACTGGCTTATATTTATGGATCTGTATGCACTTCATACGCCTTCCACTAGATGTCAACAGGCAGTAGAATGTTGAATGGGGTGTCTAGCTTGATGTGAGACCGAATGAGAGCTTTTGGAGTGACAGGTCCGCTCTTTTGTCAGTATTCAACTGCGCACCAGGGAACCTCACATTGTCTTCTGAAAAGCGTTAGGTATACACGACAAAATGCTCCGGCTCTGATTTTATTGGATACATATGAGAAGAACATCATAAAGTAGGATTTTCAACCGAGTTTGACCAGTTTATTCGACGTTTATTGAGAATTTTGGAATTTTTCATTCCAGGCGCAAAGATTTCTTGGACATGTGCCCTCCACATGGCTAGCCAAAGTTGCTAATTCGACAGAAGAAATGGACATTCTAAAACAAAACAACGATTTATTCTGGAACTAGGACTCCTTGCACAACATTCTGATGGAAGATCATCAAAAGTAAGAGAATATTTATGATGTTATTTCGTATTTTTGTGGAATATGTTGGCTCCAACAAGGCGGAGAATTGGTGAGCGCTGTCTCACAATATTGCATGCTGTATGTTGTACTAAAGTAATTTAAAAAAAATCTAACACAGCGGTTGCATTAAGAACCAGTGTATCTTTCATTTGCTGTACAACATGTATTTTTTAGTAAAGTTTATGATGAGTTCTTTGGTTAGATTACGTGACTGTCCAAAATATCTCCGGACAATTTGGTGCATCATGGCTACATATTCACAATGTAAAACCAGGATTTGTACCTCTAAATATGCACATTTTGAACAAAACATAAATGTATTGTATAACATGATGTTATAAGACTGTCATCTGATGAAGTTGTTCAAGGTTAGTGATTAATTTTATCTCTATTTGTGGGTTTTGTGAAAGCTACCTTTGCGGTGAATAAATGGCGTTGTGTGTTTGGCTATTGTGGTGAACTAATATAAATATATATTGTGTTTTCGCTGTAAAACACTTAAAAAATTGGAAATATTGGCTGGATTCACAAGATGTTTATCTTTCATTTGCTGTACACCATGTATTTTTCATAAATGTTTTATGATGAGTATTTCTGTATTTCACGTTGCTCTCTGTAATTATTCTGGCTGTTTTGGTGCTATTTGTGATGGTGGCTGCAATGTAAAACTACGATTTATACCTCAAATATGCACATTTTCGAACAAAACATAAATGTATTGTATAACATGATGTTATAAGACTGTCATCTGATGAAGTTGTTCAAAGGTTAGTGATTAATTTTATCTCTATTTGTGGGTTTTGTGAAAGCTACCTTTGCGGTGGAAACATGGTGAAAACATGGCGTTGTGTGTTTGGCTATTGTGGTGAGCTAATATAAATATATATTGTGTTTTCGCTGTAAAACATTTTAAAAATCGGAAATGATGGCTGGATTCACAAGATGTTTATCTTTCATTTGCTGTATTGGACTTGTGATTTCATGAAATTATATTATATGATATCCCTGTCGCGTTAGGCTAGGCTATGCTAGTCAGCTTTTTTGATGAGGAGGATCCCGGATCCGGGAGAGAGAAGCGGTAGAGTAACAACACTATCAACAAGGCAGCTCCCACAGGCTAGTTTTGTCGCACCTGGACTACTGTTCAGTCATGTGGTCAGGTGCCACAAAGAAGTTACTCTGAAAACTACAATTGTCTCAGTACAGGGCAGCACGGCTGGCCCTTAAATGTACAGGAAGAGCTAACATTAATAATATGCATGTGATTCTCTCATGGCGGCTCAAAGTGGAGGAGAGATTGACTTCATCACTACTTGTTTTTGTAAGAAGTGTTGACAAGTTGAATGCACCGAGGTGTCTGTTTAAAATACTAGCACACAGCTCAGACACCCATGCATACCCCACAAGACAAGCCACCAGAGGCCTCTTCACAATCCTCAAGTCCAGAACAGACTATGGGAGGCACACAGTATTATGTAGAGCCATGGCTACATGGAACTCTATTCCACATCAGGTAACTGATGCAACCAGTAGAATCAGACTTAAAAAAATGGATAAAAATACACCTAATGGAAGAGTGGGGACTGTGAAGAGACACACACAAAGGTACAGACACACGCTTACACATACACATGATAAGACGCACTCTACACACACGTACATATGGATTTTGTATTGTAAATATGTGGTAGTAGAGTAGAGGCCTGAGGGAACACACTTAATATGTTGTGAAAAGTGTTATGAAATGTAATGTCATGAAATATTTTAAATGGTATATAACTGCCTTAATGTTGCTAGACCCCAGGAAGAGTAACTGCTGCCTTGGCAGAAACTTATGGGATCCTTAATAAAAACAAATACTAATGAAATAAAAGAATTGAAAGGCTTTGCTGGTTCCTTTATGAATAGTTTATAATATAGTATTATTCTGTATAATTCAAGAAAAAAATACTACTTTAAACATCAAGCACAGTATTTCCAGTGGACAATGCTGATTGCAGAATAATATGCAGACAAATATAACATGTACATGTAAGATATAGCCGTTGACTTTGAGGCAGTATTATAAAATTGGTTTGGATATTTATTTATTTCAGTCTGGAACAGACAATAGTGTCCTTTTCAAGTTCTTGACGAGATACAGTACCTTGTCACATTGCCACTTTACAAAGAACACAGCAGTAAGGTCTCGTTGGAGGATGTGCAATTTCACAACATGACACGTTCTCACTTTAATGTGTCAATTAAATACAATTCATGTGAAATAGCAATGCCATCTGAGAATATTTTAGGCTGCTATCTAAAAGCGTAATTTTGACACTTTATAATACATTTCATGAATAAGCAACAGTAAACATTTCTGCATTTAGAAGCATTGGAATTCCTACAAATGTATAATAATTTATAAACATGTATACGTTTATATAATGTCTTACTCATAAAGGTCATAATAAAGTGTAACCAATGTCTCCCATACTCTCTCCATCAAAGCTGCGTTTTCACACAGAGCTTTAACATGGAGTCCATGATTAGGAAGGGCAGACGGAAAGACAGTTTGCTTGCTAACACTCTAATGTCTCAGTGCTTTGACAGACATTCTGTAGTCTTGAGGTTTCAGGGTGTACTTACAGATACACAGTGTAGATAATAGTCCAATCCTATCCTCATCCAACTCTAGGGGTTTGAATTACACATTGACCCTTGTGGGTGCCCATTGTTTATGTCTTCGACACTTCTGGTATGGCTTCACATAGATATTTTATTTCTTATATGGGGTCCTGATTTGTAAAAGGGGTGCCCAGCCCCTCTTAGCCCCCCTGTAATTTGAACCCTGTACAACTCAACCTCCTGCTTTTGGAGTAGGTGCTAGTTATCCCCCCCTTTCTCAATATTGTCCACATTACGTTTGCACAACCAGGGGAAAGTCAAAGAGAAGGTGTGAGGGGCAAGCATGATGATGATGATGATGATGATGAGGCAAGTTGAAGGTAGGTGAGGTTCAAGGGAGAGAGTGCCAGTAGGAGGAAGGGGCAGGAACAAGACAGGAAGTAGTCCCATCTTCAGTCAACATCTCTTTCCTGTTATCTACATCTTCTGGATCTCAAAGAGACGTACGTCCGTGTCGTACCAGATGGGCGGGTCCACGTTGCTGTGAAGACAAATAAAGGTTTAAAATGTTAAATGCATTGGAAAACATTGGAAGACTATTTCATCTTAGATCTAAGAGGAAGATAGAAAGGATTGGAACATTTGAAAAAAAAAATCCAATGGAGAAACGAAAACAAGTGTTTCTTATTGGACAAGACCAGGAAGTCCCTCCTTGCTTAATTCATTTTCTTCTGTTTGTTGCATCCCAGAAGAAAGAAGTGCACAGATGAAACCCCACATGAATCATGAAAATGAGTGAAATACCATAGGACTACAGCTCCCATCATGCCCTACTCACCGCAGGTAGACCACTCCCCACATATAGGTGCGGAACCACATGGCCGTGCCGGCGTTGGCCTGGTACTTCCGGATGAGGATGGGATGGGGGACGGGCAGGAGGCCCACCAGGGTACCATGCTGGAGGAACTTCAGGATCTCAGACTCGTCTGTCAAACCTCTGAGAGAGAGGGAAAATATCTTGTTACAATTAGAATCAGGAAAACCTTATTGTCCACGTAAGGTGCAAATTTCTCTTTGGCTCCACATACATAAAAACAGATATTTAAATATCATCAGTCATTAAAGTGTTTCTTCCAAAATGAATGGTGTGTGTTGTATGGGGGGGTTGGGAGCAAAGCTAGAAAATATATAATAATATAACTTATAATATATATAATAATATAACTTCAGTGCATCTACTGACACTTCATAGAAGTAAACCTTTGATGACCAATATGACCAGTGATGTTTGACTTACTTGTCGATACAGATCTTCTCAACCTGCGGGACCAGCACCTGCAGCAGACGCATTATGGTCTGTAGGGGGAGCTTACACTTCCAGGAGAGGACCTGAGGGAGAAGGAAGGGACACGTTACAGTCTTAGAACAAAAGGTGCTAAGTAGAACCATACAGGGTTCTTCAGTTTGGGGGAACCATTTTTGGTGCTGGGTAAAACCCTTTGCAGAGGGTTCTATCTAGAATGGATCTGTGGGTTAGAGTGTGGCCATGGCAACACCAGGGTTGTGGGTTAGAGTGTGGCCATGGCAACACCAGGGTTGTGGGTTAGAGTGTGGCGATGGCAACATCAGGGCTGTGGGTTAGAGTGTGGCGATGGCAACATCAGGGTTGTGGGTTAGAGTATGGTGATGGCAACACCAGGGTTGTGGGTTAGAGTGTGGCCATGGCAACACCAGGGTTGTGGGTTAGAGTGTGGCGATGGCAACATCATGGTTGTGGGTTAGAGTGTGGCGATGGCAACACCAGGGTTGTGGGTTAGAGTGTGGCGATGGCAACACCAGGGTTGTGGGTTAGAGTATGGCCATGGCAACACCAGGGTTGTGGGTTAGAGTATGGCCATGGCAACACCAGGGTTGTGGGTTAGAGTATGGCCATGGCAACACCAGGGTTGTGGGTTAGAGTGTGGCCATGGCAACACCAGGGTTGTGGGTTAGAGTATGGCCATGGCAACACCAGGGTTGTGGGTTAGAGTATGGCCATGGCAACACCAGGGTTGTGGGTTAGAGTGTGGCCATGGCAACACCAGGGTTGTGGGTTAGAGTGTGGCGATGGCAACACCAGGGTTGTGGGTTAGAGTGTGGCGATGGCAACACCAGGGTTGTGGGTTAGAGTGTGGCGATGGCAACACCAGGGTTGTGGGTTAGGGTATGGCGATGGCAACACCAGGGTTGTGGGTTAGGGTATGGCGATGGCAACACCAGGGTTGTGGGTTAGAGCATGGCGATGGCAACACCAGGGTTGTGGGTTAGGGTATGGCGATGGCAACACCAGGGTTGTGGGTTAGAGTGTGGCCATGGCAACACCAGGGTTGTGGGTTAGAGTGTGGCGATGGCAACACCAGGGTTGTGGGTTAGAGTATGGTGATGGCAACACCAGGGTTGTGGGTTAGAGTGCGGCCATGGCAACACCAGGGTTGTGGGTTAGAGTGTGGCTATGGCAACACCAGGGTTGTGGGTTAGAGTGTGGCGATGGCAACATCAGGGCTGTGGGTTAGAGTGTGGCGATGGCAACATCAGGGTTGTGGGTTAGAGTATGGTGATGGCAACACCAGGGTTGTGGGTTAGAGTGTGGCCATGGCAACACCAGGGTTGTGGGTTAGAGTGTGGCGATGGCAACATCATGGTTGTGGGTTAGAGTGTGGCGATGGCAACACCAGGGTTGTGGGTTAGAGTGTGGCGATGGCAACACCAGGGTTGTGGGTTAGAGTGTGGCCATGGCAACACCAGGGTTGTGGGTTAGAGTGTGGCCATGGCAACACCAGGGTTGTGGGTTAGAGTGTGGCTATGGCAACACCAGGGTTGTGGGTTAGAGTGTGGCGATGGCAACATCAGGGCTGTGGGTTAGAGTGTGGCGATGGCAACATCAGGGTTGTGGGTTAGAGTGTGGCGATGGCAACACCAGGGTTGTGGGTTAGAGTGTGGCCATGGCAACACCAGGGTTGTGGGTTAGAGTGTGGCGATGGCAACATCATGGTTGTGGGTTAGAGTGTGGCGATGGCAACACCAGGGTTGTGGGTTAGAGTGTGGCGATGGCAACACCAGGGTTGTGGGTTAGAGTGTGGCGATGGCAACACCAGGGTTGTGGGTTAGAGTGTGGCCATGGCAACACCAGGGTTGTGGGTTAGAGTGTGGCGATGGCAACACCAGGGTTGTGGGTTAGAGTGTGGCCATGGCAACACCAGGGTTGTGGGTTAGGGTATGGCGATGGCAACACCAGGGTTGTGGGTTAGGGTATGGTGATGGCAACACCAGGGTTGTGGGTTAGAGTGTGGCCATGGCAACACCAGGGTTGTGGGTTAGAGTGTGGCCATGGCAACACCAGGGTTGTGGGTTAGAGTGTGGCGATGGCAACACCAGGGTTGTGGGTTAGAGTGTGGCGATGGCAACACCAGGGTTGTGGGTTAGAGTATGGTGATGGCAACACCAAGGTTGTGGGTTAGAGTGCGGCCATGGCAACACCAGGGTTGTGGGTTAGAGTGTGGCTATGGCAACACCAGGGTTGTGGGTTAGAGTGTGGTGATGGCAACACCAGGGTTGTGGGTTAGAGTGTGGCCATGGCAACACCAGGGTTGTGGGTTAGAGTGTGGCCATGGCAACACCAGGGTTGTGGGTTAGAGTGCGGCCATGGTAACACCAGGGTTGTGGGTTAGAGTGTGGCCATGGCAACACCAGGGTTTTGGGTTAGAGTATGGCCATGGCAACACCAGGGTTGTGGGTTAGAGTGTGGCCATGGCAACACCAGGGTTGTGGGTTAGAGTGTGGCCATGGCAACACCAGGGTTGTAGGTTAGAGTGTGGCCATGGCAACACCAGGGTTGTGGGTTAGGGTATGGCGATGGCAACATCAGGGTTGTGGGTTAGAGTGCGGCCATGGCAACACCAGGGTTGTGGGTTAGAGTGTGGCCATGGCAACATCAGGGTTGTGGGTTAGAGTGCGGCCATGGCAACACCAGGGTTGTGGGTTAGAGTGTGGCCATGGCAACACTAGGGTTGTGGGTTAGAGTGTGGCGATGGCAACACCAGGGTTGTGGGTTAGAGTGTGGCCATGGCAACACCAGGGTTGTGGGTTACAGTGTGGCGATGGCAACACCAGGGTTGTGGGTTAGAGTGTGGCCATGGCAACACCAGGGTTGTGGGTTAGAGTGTGGTGATGGCAACACCAGGGTTGTGGGTTAGAGTGTGGTCATGGCAACACCAGGGTGTGGGTTAGAGTGCGGCCATGGCAACACCAGGGTTGTGGGTTATTAGAGTGTGGTGATGGCAACACCAGGGTTGTGGGTTAGAGTATGGCGATGGCAACACCAGGGTTGTGGGTTAGAGTGTGGCCATGGCAACACCAGGGTTGTGGGTTAGAGTGTGGCGATGGCAACACCAGGGTTGTGGGTTAGAGTGTGGCCATGGCAACACCAGGGTTGTGGGTTAGAGTGTGAGGATGGCAACACCAGGGTTGTGGGTTAGAGTGTGGCCATGGCAACACCAGGGTTGTGGGTTAGAGTGTGGCCATGGCAACACCAGGGTTGTGGGTTAGAGCATGGTGATGGCAACACCAGGGTTGTGGGTTAGAGTATGGTGATGGCAACATCAGGGTTGTGGGTTAGAATGTGGTGATGGCAACACCAGGGTTGTGGGTTAGAGCATGGTGATGGCAACACCAGGGTTGTGGGTTAGAGTGTGGCTATGGCAACACCAGGGTTGTGGGTTAGAGTGTGGCCATGGCAACACTAGGGTTGTGGGTTAGAGTATGGCCATGGCAACACCAGGGTTGTGGGTTTGAGTGTGGCTATGGCAACACCAGGGTTGTGGGTTAGAGTGTGGTGATGGCAACACCAGGGTTGTGGGTTAGAGTGTGGCCATGGCAACACCAGGGTTGTGGGTTAGAGTGTGGTGATGGCAACACCAGGGTTGTGGGTTAGAGTGTGGCCATGGCAACACCAGGGTTGTGGGTTAGAGTGTGGCCATGGTAACACCAGGGTTGTGGGTTAGAGTGTGGCCATGGCAACACCAGGGTTGTGGGTTAGAGTGCGGCCATGGCAACACCAGGGTTGTGGGTTAGAGTATGGCCATGGCAACACCAGGGTTGTGGGTTTGAGTCCCGCATAGGCCACTTACTGAATACATGTGTCACTGTCCATGTTGACAGTTCTTTAAGTGGCTTTAAATAAAACCGTCTTTTAAATGACAATATTATCATATTACTATTAAAACTACTCACCCAGTCTGGTGTAGGGGCCCAGTGAGATTGATACCTACTCACCCAGTCTGGTGTAGGGGCCCAGTGAGATTGATACCTACTCACCCAGTCTTGTGTAGGGGCCCAGTAAGATTGATACCTACTCACTCAGTCTGGTGTAGGGGTACAGTGAGATTGATACCTACTCACCCAGTCTTGTGTAGGGGCCCAGTAAGATTGATACCTACTCACCCAGTCTGGTGTAGGGGCCCAGTGAGATTGATACCTACTCACCCAGTCTTGTGTAGGGGCCCAGTAAGATTGATACCTACTCACCCAGTCTGGTGTAGGGGCCCAGTAAGATTGATACCTACTCACCCAGTCTGGTGTAGGGGCCCAGTGAGATTGATACCTACTCACCCAGTCTGGTGTAGGGGCCCAGTGAGATTGATACCTACTCACCCAGTCTGGTGTAGGGGCCCAGTGAGATTGATACCTACTCACCCAGTCTGGTGTAGGGGCCCAGTGAGATTGATACCTACTCACCCAGTCTGGTGTAGGGGCCCAGTGAGATTGATACCTACTCACCCAGTCTGGTGTAGGGGCCCAGTGAGATTGATACCTACTCACCCAGTCTGGTGTAGGGGCCCAGTGAGATTGATACCTACTCACCCAGTCTGGTGTAGGGGACCAGTGAGATTGATACCTACTCACCCAGTCTGGTGTAGGGGCCCAGTGAGATTGATACCTACTCACCCAGTCTGGTGTAGGGGACCAGTGAGATTGATACCTACTCACCCAGTCTGGTGTAGGGGCCCAGTAAGATTGATACCTACTCACCCAGTCTGGTGTAGGGCCCAGTGAGATTGATACCTACTCACCCAGTCTGGTGTAGGGACCAGTGAGATTGATACCTACTCACCCAGTCTGGTGTAGGGCCCAGTGAGATTGATACCTACTCACCCAGTCTGGTGTAGGGGCCCAGTGAGATTGATACCTACTCACCCAGTCTGGTGTAGGGGACCAGTGAGATTGATACCTACTCACCCAGTCTGGTGTAGGGGCCCAGTGAGATTGAGAGGTACAGGAGATGGTGGATGATGTGCTTGACATGCGCCTTCTCTCCATCTCTGCCTCAGTGTAGAAAACATCCTGAGAACATAGAACACTGATGACTGATGCACACACATACACACAAGATCGCACGTACCCATGTGTTCACACACACACACACACACACACACACACACACACACACACACACACACACACACACACACACACACACACACACACACACACACACACACACACACACACACACACACACACACACACGTAGTCTTACCTCATTGTCCCTTCCAGAAACAGACTCTGTGTCGCTGGCCCCTACAATTGCGCTGTGGACAGCCTGGGGTGTGTGGTCAGCCTGGGGTGTGTGGTCAGCCTGGGGTGTGTGGTGTGACGCGTGTGAATGCTCCATCTTCAGCACAGAGATCATGGTGCCATCCTCTGACACCTGAGACTTCTCAGTCAGTTTGTCAATGGCTGCAGACAGGGATGGATTTGATTGCACAGTAAAACAATCTACACAGTACAAAGGTGTTCCGAACGTGACAGAGATAGCACAATAAAGACAGTGGCTTATTTCCTTTGTGGTCCTGAAGGACAGAGAAGCTATATGTCAGTTCATACAAAAGTATGACACACCACTGGATGATAACAGTTGTGTTGAGAGTCCATATGGGGGAGGTGCAGTTGTGTACCTGGTATAGAATCCTGGTAGTGATCAGATAGTAGTTATAGATACAGTAGTTATTGTACCTAGTAGTGATCAGATAGTAGTTATAGATACAGTAGTTATTGTACCTGGTAGTGATCAGATAGTAGTTGTAGATACAGTAGGTATTGTACCTGGTAGTGTTTAGATCGTAGTTATAGATACAGTAGTTATTGTACCTGGTAGTGTTCAGATAGTAGTTATAGATACAGTAGTTATTGTACCTGGTAGTGATCAGATAGTAGTTGTAGATACAGTAGGTATTGTACCTGGTAGTGATCAGATAGTAGTTGTAGATACAGTAGGTATTGTACCTGGTAGTGTTTAGATCGTAGTTATAGATACAGTAGTTATTGTACCTGGTAGTGTTCAGATAGTAGTTATAGATACAGTAGTTATTGTACCTGGTAGTGTTCAGATAGTAGTTATAGATACAGTAGTTATTGTACCTGGTAGTGATCAGATAGTAGTTGTAGATACAGTAGGTATTGTACCTGGTAGTGATCAGATAGTAGTTGTAGATACAGTAGGTATTGTACCTGGTAGTGTTTAGATCGTAGTTATAGATACAGTAGTTATTGTACCTGGTAGTGTTTAGATCGTAGTTATAGATACAGTAGTTATTGTACCTGGTAGTGTTCAGATAGTAGTTATAGATACAGTAGTTATTGTACCTGGTAGTGTTTAGATCGTAGTTATAGATACAGTAGTTATTGTACCTGGTAGTGATCAGATAGTAGTTATAGATACAGTAGGTATTGTACCTGGTAGTGATCAGATAGTAGTTATAGATACAGTAGTTATTGTACCTGGTAGTGTTTAGATCGTAGTTATAGATACAGTAGTTATTGTACCTGGTAGTGATCAGATAGTAGTTATAGATACAGTAGGTATTGTACCTGGTAGTGATCAGATAGTAGTTGTAGATACAGTAGGTATTGTACCTGGTAGTGTTTAGATCGTAGTTATAGATACAGTAGTTATTGTACCTGGTAGTGTTCAGATAGTAGTTATAGATACAGTAGTTATTGTACCTGGTAGTGTTCAGATAGTAGTTATAGATACAGTAGTTATTGTACCTGGTAGTGATCAGATAGTAGTTGTAGATACAGTAGGTATTGTACCTGGTAGTGATCAGATAGTAGTTGTAGATACAGTAGGTATTGTACCTGGTAGTGATCAGATAGTAGTTGTAGATACAGTAGGTATTGTACCTGGTAGTGATCAGATAGTAGTTGTAGATACAGTAGGTATTGTACCTGGTAGTGTTTAGATCGTAGTTATAGATAGAGTAGATATTGTACCTGGTAGTGTTCAGATCGTAGTTATAGATACAGTAGTTATTGTACCTGGTAGTGTTCAGATAGTAGTTATAGATACAGTAGTTATTGTACCTGGTAGTGATCAGATAGTAGTTATAGATACAGTAGGTATTGTACCTGGTAGTGATCAGATAGTAGTTATAGATACAGTAGTTATTGTACCTGGTAGTGATCAGATAGTAGTTATAGATACAGTAGTTATTGTACCTGGTAGTGATCAGATAGTAGTTATAGATACAATAGTTATTGTACCTGGTAGTGATCAGATAGTAGTTATAGGTTGTGTACCTGGTATAGAATATAAGTAGTGTTCAGATAGTATTTTTTCAGCAATTTCCAGCAATTCTCAGTATTTGTCCATGGAACCGAGATACATTTATGCAATTTTAAAGTTAATTTCCTGCAATTCTACACATTTTGCCATGGAGCTGAGAGAAAATGTTGCAATTTTAAAGCTAATTTCCAGGGATTCTACATATTCTGCCATGGAGTTGAGAGGAAATGTTGGTTTTAAAGCTAATTTCCAGGGATCTACATATTCTGCAATGGAGCTGAGAGAAAATGTTGCAGTTTTAAAGTTAATTTGCTGCAATTCTAAACTCTTTGCCATGGAATTACATTTTAAAAATAATTTCCTGAAATGCTATGCATTTTGCCATGGATAACGCTGTGCTATTTTGCTCAAACTTAATAACAAAATAAATACACTGTTAAATTCATTGTTTTTGGAATTTTCTATTGCCCTGACTTTCTAGCTTCTATTTTGCTGATTGTTAGTTCTCAAAGATTATATTCTAAAAATGTATATACAGTGCCTTGTGAAAGTATTCACCCCCTTAGCATTTCTCCTACTTTGTTGCCTTACAACCTGGAATTAAAATGGATTTTTTGGCAGTTTGTATCATTTGATTTATACAACATGCCTACCACTTTGAAGATGCTAAATATTTTTTCTTGTGAAACAATAAATAAATAAGACAAAAAACCTGAAAACTTGAGTGTGCATAACTATTCTCCCCCCCAAAGTCAATACTTTGTAGAGACATCTTTTCCAGCAATTACAGCTGCAAGTCTCTTGGGATATGTCTCTATAAGCTTGGCACATCTAGCTACTGGGATTTTTGCCCATTCTTCAAGGCAAAACTGCTCCAGCTCCTTCAAGTTGGATGGGTTCCTGCTGGTGTACAGCAATCTTTAAGTCATACCACAGATTCTCAATTGGATTGAGGTCTGGGCTTTGACTAGGCCATTCCAAGACATTTACATGTTTCCCCTTAAGCCACTTGAGTGTTACTTTAGCAGTATGCTTAGGGTCATTGCCCTGCTGGAAGGTGAATCTCCGTCCCAGTTTCAAATCTCTGGAAGACTGAAACAGGTTTCCCTCAAGAATTTCCCTGTATTTAGCACCATCCATCATTCCTTCAATTCTGACCATTTTCCCAGTCCCTGCCGATGAAAAACATCCCTACAGCGTGATGCTGCCACCACCATGCTTCACTGTAGGGATGGTGTTCTCGGGTGATGAGAGGTGTTGGGTTTGTGCCAAACATAGCGTTTTCCTTGATGGCCAAAAAGCTCAGTTTTAGTCTCAACTGACCAGAGTACCTTCTTCCATATGTTTGGGGAAGTCTCCCACATGCTTTTTGGTGAACACCAAACGTGTTTGCTTATTTTTTTCTTTAAGTAATGTCCATTACATGACATTCAAATAAAAATCTATTTACATTACATGTTGTAATGCAACAAAATAGGAAAAACGCCAAGGCACTGACATTCCATTATCTTTTCTACATACTTTATATCTGGCTTTAGTAGTTTGAGTTTACACTAAAAGCGTTTTTTCACCCTGAAAATGTATAATATAAAATACACAAATATTTATACAGTATATACAATACCAGTCAAAAGTTTAGACACACCTACTCATTCAAGGGGTTTTCTTAATTTTTTATCTTTTCTACATTGTAGAATAATAGTGAATACATAAAAACTATGAAATAACACATATGGCATGATGTAGTAACCAAAAGAGTATTAAACAAATCAAAATATATTTGATATTTGAGATTCTTCAAAGTAGCCACCCTTTGCCTTGATGACAGCTTTGCACACTCTTGGCATTCTCTCAGCCAGCTTCATGAGGTAGTCACCTGAACGCATTTCAATTAACAAGTGTGTCTTGTTAACTAAAGGTGAAATAAAAAAATAAAAAATCCAGTGAAGCATTGCAATACTGCACAATAAAGTCTGCCCAAATGTGCCGAATTGGTCAATTGATACATTTTCAAGTACATACATATAGAGAACATACAAAAATTATATGGTAATACAAAATATAAGTTTACACACTCCCAGGAATGTTAGGTGTGGTATACAGAAGATAGCCCTATTTTGTGAAAGACCAAGTCAATATTACAGCTCATATAAGCAAAGCGAAACGACAGTCCATCATTACTTCAGTCAATCCGGAACATTTCAAAAACTTTGAAAGTTTCTTCAAGTGCGGTCGCAAAAACCATCAAGCGCTATGATGAAACTTGCTTTCATGAGGAAGTTTCATCATAGGAAAGGAAGACCCAGAAAAAGAAGACCCAGACTTACCTCTGCTGCAGAGGATAAGTACATTAGAGTTACCAGCCTCAGAAATTGCAGCACAAATAAATGCTTCACAGAGTTCAAGTAACAGACACTTCTCAACATCAACTGTTCAGAGGAGACTGCGTGAATCAGGCCTTCGTGGTCAAATTGCTGCAAAGAAACCGCTTCTAAAGGACACCAGTAATAAGAAGAGACTTACTTGGGCGAAGAAACACGAGCAATGGACATTAGACCAGTGGAAATCTATCCTTTGGTCTGAATTTGAGATTTTTGGTTCCAACCGCCGTGTCTTTGTGAGATGTAGAGTAGGTGAACGGATGATCTCCGCATGTGTGGTTCTCACCGTGAAGCATGGAGGAGGAGGTGTAATGGTGTGGGGGTGCTTTGCTGGTGACATTGTCTGTGATTTATTTAGAATTCAAGGCACACTTAACCAGCATGGCTACCACAGCTTTCTGCAGTGATACGCCATCCCATCTGGTTTGTGCTTAGTGGGACTATCATTTACTTTTCAACAGGACAATGACATAGCATACCTCCAGGCTGTGTAAGAGCTATTTGACCAAGAAGGAGAGTGATGGAGTACTGCATCAGATGACATGGCCTCCACAATTACCCGACCTCAACCCAATTGAGATGGTTTGGGATGAGTTGGACCGCAGAGTGAAGGAAAAGTTGCCAAGTGCTCAGCATATGTGGGAACTCCTTCAAGACTGTTGGAAAAGCATTCCAGGTGAAGCTGGTTGAGAGAATGCCAAGCGTGTGCAAAGCTGTCATCAAGGCAAAGGGTGACTACTTTGAATAATCTAAAATATATTTAGATTTGTTTAACACAAAATGATTAGGCGGCCTGCCCAAGTGTTTCAATGGCAGAAAAATCCCTGGTTATAGATAGCTATAAAGTGCCTTCGGAAAGCATTCAAAACCCTTGACTTTTTCCACATTTTGTTACGTTACAGCCTTAATCTAAAATGTATTAAATAAAGCAATTTCCTACACAGAATACCCTTAAATGACAAAGCGAAAAAAAATCAAATATGGCCTCCCGAGTGGCGCAGTGAAATAAAAAAATAAAAAATAAAAAAATAGAGCTTGAGAGGATCTACAGAGAAGAATGGGAGAAACTTGTATTTGAGAAACCCCAAAAACACTTGTATTTGAGAAACCCCAAATACAAGTGTACCAAGCTTGTAGAGTCATACCCAAGAAGACTCGAGGCTGTAATCGCTGCCAAAGGTGCTTCAACTAAGTACTGAATACTTATGTAAATGTTATATTTCATTTTTATTTTTTATAAATTAGCAAAAATGTATAAAAAACTGTTTTTTCTTTGTCATTATGGGGTATTGTGTGTAGATTGATGAGGTAAAAAAGGATTTAATCAATTTTAGAATAAGGCTGTAACGTAACAAAATGTGGATACAGTCAAGGGGTCTGAATACTTTCCGAAGGCACTGTATATAAGTTGTTATAGTTATAGTTCAGTGGTGTACCTGGTATAGCGACCAGGCTGGTCTTCAGCGTTCCTGGCTCGGCGGGGACGGCTGGACGGGAACCCTCCATGGACACCGTCTCCTGGGAGCTGGTACGGGAGATGCCGGTGATGGCATCCGGTGACTTTCTCTTCCTCAGCAAGGCCTTCTGGATGGAGGCGGGGTCGGACGGCAGGTTGGCCAACTGATGGAACAAGTTGCGTTTGCGGATAATGGCGTAGACTAGGTTACAGTTTCCTGGAAGATAATTGCACGTTTAAGAGCAAGGGATTATGAGGGTTACATTGATACGACACAGCAGCACATCAAAGGCAGGCAGTGAATAGTCCTTCTACTGACTGAACCCACAGAAAGTAAGAAACATATAAATAGACTAATTACAATTCCTGTTCATATTGTATTTTTTTCCCCATGGAACAGTGAGGAATTGAGAGCCGGAGATAGATTATAGAGGGGCCCAGGTAGGAGAGTGGCAGAGACAGGCTCAAACCCCCGTCGCTAGCCGGTATCTGTGGTCCGGAGTCGGCAGCAATACCAACAGACCAGACTACAGCAGGACTAAATACAGTCTTATGCTATTCTACGAAGTCAGACATGTAACCTGTTCTGAGAGGAGCAGGCTGGGTAAACACTGATCCTCTCACCATCAAACTGGTACTGGATGATGTTGTTGAAAGCCTCCAGCAGGAAGAAGACAAGATGGTGGTTCTGGGAGGCGGAGAAGAGGAACCAGTTGGTGGAGAAGGCTTCCAAGAGGTGGAGCAGCTTGTTGGCTGCCACCATGGACAGACTCTTCAGGTAGGGAGACACTGTGGAGGAGAGGGAGGAGGAGTCATTCAGGTAGGGAGATACTGTGGAGGAGAGGGAGGAGGAGTCATTCAGGTAGGGAGATACTGTGGAGGAGAGGGCGGAGGAGTCATTCAGGTAGGGAGATAATGTGGAGGAGAGGGAGGAGGAGTCATTCAGGTAGGAAGACACTGTGGATGAGAGGGAGGAGGAGTCATTCAGGTAGGAAGACACTGTGGAGGAGAGGGAGGAGGAGTCATGACACTGTGGAGGAGAGGGAGGAGGAGTCATTCAGGTAGAGAGATACTGTGGAGGAGAGGGAGGAGGAGTCATGACACTGTGGAGGAGAGGGAGGAGGAGTCATTCAGGTAGGAAGACACTGTGGAGGAGAGGGAGGAGGAGTCATGACACTGTGGAGGAGAGGGAGGAGGAGTCATTCAGGTAGGGAGATACTGTGGAGGAGAGGGCGGAGGAGTCATTCAGGTAGGAAGACACTGTGGAGGAGAGGGAGGAGGAGTCATGACACTGTGGAGGAGAGGGAGGAGGAGTCATTCAGGTAGGAAGACACTGTGGAGGAGAGGGAGGAGGAGTCATTCAGGTAGGGAGACACAGTGGAGGAGAGGGAGGAGGAGTCATTTGTAGAGATACTGTACATTTTGACCAGAATATGCATATGTGCATATTCTCCCACAGATTGAGCCTAATCCTAGCTAGACTAAAAAGCAAGTAACATCTCAATATGCATGTACAGCATCTAAGAATTACTTCATGAGTACATCTGTTTGGGTGTTTAAGGTGATCTCAGGGACTGTTCCAAAGTAATGTAACTGTTCAATACCTCAGAACTTTCTGTGAGGCTGAGGTTACAACAAGGAGTGTAGATGTTTCCTGTGGACCGGATTGTCTCATGATGACGTGTTGTTGTGCTGATTGTAGCCTACTATATGTTTTAAATGTTGTAACGCTGTAATGACTACTGCTGTAATGTAACGCTGTAACGCTGTAATGTAACGCTGTAACGCTGTAATGTAACTCTGTAATGACTACTGCTGTAATGTAACGCTGTAATGACTACTGCTGTAATCTAACGCTGTAACGCTGTAATGTAACGCTGTAACGCTGTAATGTAACGCTGTAATGACTACTGCTGTAATGTAACGCTGTAACGCTGTAATGTAACGCTGTAACGCTGTAATGTAACTCTGTAATGACTACTGCTGTAATGTAACGCTGTAACGCTGTAATGACTACTGCTGTAATGTAACGCTGTAACGCTGTAATGTAACGCTGTAACGCTGTAATGTAACGCTGTAATGACTACTGCTGTAATGTAACGCTGTAATGACTACTGCTGTAATGTAACACTGTAACGCTGTAATGTAACGCTGTAACGCTGTAATGTAACGCTGTAATGACTACTGCTGTAATGTAACGCTGTAACGCTGTAATGTAACGCTGTAACGCTGTAATGTAACGCTGTAATGTAACACTGTAACGCTGTAATGTAACACTGTAACGCTGTAATGACTACTGCTGTAATGTAACTCTGTAACGCTGTAACGCTGTAATGACTACTGCTGTAATGTAACGCTGTAACGCTGTAATGACTACTGCTGTAATGTAACGCTGTAACGCTGTAATGTAACGCTGTAACGCTGTAATGACTACTGCTGTAATGTAACGCTGTAACGCTGTAATGACTACTGCTGTAATGTAATGCTGTAACACTGTAATGTAACGCTGTAACGCTGTAATGTAACGCTGTAACGCTGTAATGTAACGCTGTAACGCTGTAATGACTACTGCTGTAATGTAACGCTGTAACGCTGTAATGACTACTGCTGTAATGTAACGCTGTAACACTGTAATGTACCGCTGTAACGCTGTAATGACTACTGCTGTAATGTAACGCTGTAACACTGTAATGTAACGCTGTAACGCTGTAATGACTACTGCTGTAATGTAATGCTGTAACACTGTAATGTAACGCTGTAACGCTGTAATGACTACTGCTGCCTTCTTGGCTAGGTCTCTTTTGTAAAATAGACTATGTATCTCAATGGGACTTTCCTGGTTAAATGAAGGTTAAATAAATAAATAAAGAACCATGTGCATATTTGACCAGCAGATGGAGCCAGTGCAGAGCTACTCGCCATTCACTACGATGGTGAGCAGGCAGTCAAAGAGAGGCTGTAGACGCTGGTGGCCACTGGTGATGATCTTGTGGAACACCTGGAGATCACACAGAGAGGTACAGACATAGAGATAGAATTACTAGAAGGGACAAGGGCAATTTGACTGGAACACTTAATCGCTGTCAAGCCATCCATCAGATAACATTTATTGACTTGAATGTCTGTTGTAGCAATTCTATTTCTATAGGACCTGGACTCAAATAGTATTTGTTTCCATTCAAATGCTTTATCTGCGCTTCATTGATCTAGCTTGGCGCAATGGAACCAATGGGAGAGTCCCAATAGAGATAACCCCACCCATTTGGCACTCCAGGCTCAATTACAAATATTTGAATTAAATACTATTTGAATCTAAGTGTAATAAAGACACCAAGCTATAACTAGAGAGGCGTTTTAATTAACACATAGAGGCAGATCACAGAAAATGTAATATTGCCTGCAGAATTCATCCATTTGCTACAGTCACACTGTATTCCACAGAGATATATTCTATTCATTCTATATCTATGCTGTAGCCTACTGTAACTTGTATGGCAGAGTCTTACTACTATGAGCAGGTCGGCGTGGGTCCCTGTAAACACTGGGATGTCCATAGGTACGTGGACGGAGTAGGGCTTGTTGAGACGCACGCCAAAGTTCCTCTCTCCACTCAGCAGTAGCAGGATGAAGACACCGATATGCATGAGACCCACACGGGCTGTAGCAGAAACACGTGCGCACACACACACACACACACACACACACACACACACACACACACACACACACACACACACACACACACACACACACACACACACACACACACACACACACACACACACAAGAGCGAGAGACAATCACTAAAACCATTACCAAGGCATACGTAAATAAAGCAGACATTCACAGCCGTTAGCAGATATATAGTATTTTCCAGTCCCTACAGACAGATATATAGTATATTCCAGTCCCTTCAGACAGATATATAGTATATTCCAGTCCCTACAGACAGATATATAATATATTCCAGTCCCTACAGACAGATATATAGTATATTCCAGTCCCTTCAGACAGATATATAGTATATTCCAGTCCCTACAGACAGATATATAGTATATTCCAGTCCCTACAGACAGATATATAGTATATTCCAGTCCCTACAGACAGATATATAGTATATTCCAGTCCCTACAGACAGATATATAGTATATTCCAGTCCCTACAGACAGATATATAATATATTCCAGTCCCTACAGACAGATATATAATATATTCCAGTCCCTACAGACAGATATATAATATATTCCAGTCCCTACAGAGAGATATATAGTATATTCCAGTCCCTACAGACAGATATATAATATATTCCAGTCCCTACAGACAGATATATAATATATTCCAGTCCCTACAGACAGATATATAATATATTCCAGTCCCTACAGACAGATATATAGTATATTCCAGTCCCTACAGACAGATATATAGTATATTCCAGTCCCTACAGACAGATATATAGTATATTCCAGTCCCTACAGACAGATATATAATATATTCCAGTCCCTACAGACAGATATATAGTATATTCCAGTCCCTACAGACAGATATATAGTATATTCCAGTCCCTACAGACAGATATATAGTATATTCCAGTCCCTACAGACAGATATATAATATATTCCAGTCCCTACAGACAGATATATAATATATTCCAGTCCCTACAGACAGATATATAGTATATTCCAGTCCCTACAGACAGATATATAGTATATTCCAGTTCCTACAGACAGATATATAGTATATTCCAGTCCCTACAGACAGATATATAATATATTCCAGTCCCTACAGACAGATATATAGTATATTCCAGTCCCTACAGACAGATATATAGTATATTCCAGTCCCTACAGACAGATATATAGTATATTCCAGTCCCTACAGACAGATATATAGTATATTCCAGTCCCTACAGACAGATATATAATATATTCCAGTCCCTACAGACAGATATATAGTATATTCCAGTCCCTACAGACAGATATATAATATATTCCAGTCCCTACAGACAGATATATAATATATTCCAGTCCCTTCAGACAGATATATAGTATATTCCAGTCCCTACAGACAGATATATAGTATATTCCAGTCCCTTCAGACAGATATATAGTATATTCCAGTCCCTACAGAGAGATATATAATATATTCCAGTCCCTACAGACAGATATATAGTATATTCCAGTCCCTTCAGACAGATATATAGTATATTCCAGTCCCTACAGACAGATATATACATTTACATTACATTTAAGTCATTTAGCAGACGCTCTTATCCAGAGCGACTTATATAGTATATTCCAGTCCCTACAGACAGATATATAGTATATTCCAGTCCCTACAGACAGATATATAATATATTCCAGTCCCTACAGACAGATATATAATATATTCCAGTCCCTACAGACAGATATATAGTATATTCCATTCCCTACAGACAGATATATAGTATATTCCAGTCCCTACAGACAGATATATAATATATTCCAGTCCCTACAGACAGATATATAGTATATTCCAGTCCCTACAAACTACTCACACCCTGCCATCATTCATAGGATAGGTCTGTGTGTGTGTGTGTGTGTGTGTGTGTGTGTGTGTGTGTGTGTGTGTGTGTGTGTGTGTGTGTGTGTGTGTGTGTGTGTGTGTGTGTGTGTGTGTGTGTGTGTGTGTGTGTGTGTGTGTGTCTGTCTACAGACTGTACTCACACTGGTCGGCCCGGGCGTCATTAAGGTAGAAGAGGATGGGTACCAAGATGTCCAGAACATCACTGCTCTTCAATACAAAGAACAGGAACTTCTGTGATGGGCAGAGAGACGGTGGTATGGGTTATTAGAATGTGATGCGTGTTTGTTTCTCTGTTGAGGGTAGGCTATTCCTCTATTCTATCTCTGTTGAGAGCAGGCTATTCCTCTATTCTATCTCTGTTGAGGGTCGGCTATTCCTTTATTCTATCTCTGTTGAGGGCAGGCTATTCCTCTATTCTATCTCTGTTGAGGGCAGGCTATTCCTCTATTCTATCTCTGTTGAAGGCAGGCTATTCCTCTATTCCATCTCTGTTGAGGGTAGGCTATTCCTCTATTCCATCTCTGTTGAGGGTAGGCTATTTCTCTATTCTATCTCTGTTGAGGGCAGGCTATTCCTCTATTCTATCTCTGTCGAGGGCAGGCTATTCCTCTATTCTATCTCTGTCGAGGGCAGGCTATTCCTCTATTCTATCTCTGTCGAGGGCAGGCTATTCCTCTATTCTATCTCTGTTGAGGGTCGGCTATTCCTCTATTCTATCTCTGTCGAGGGCAGGCTATTCCTCTATTCTATCTCTGTTGAGGGCAGGCTATTCCTCTATTCTATCTCTGTCGAGGGCAGGCTATTCCTCTATTATATCTCTGTTGAGGGTAGGCTATTCCTCTATTCTATCTCTGTTGAGGGCAGGCTATTCCTCTAGTCTATTTTGACTCTTTTATTGATTTTCAATGAAGATTTTGATCATCTCGGCTACTAAATGTAACGTTACTGTCAATATGGTATATTATGTATGTACCTGTCTTCTACCTGTTGTGTATATTCACTGATGATGTCAAAATGGTATATTATGTATGTACCTGTCTTCTACCTGTTGTGTATATTCACTGATGATGTCAAAATTGTATATTATGTATGTACCTGTCTTCTACCTGTTGTGTATATTCACTGATGATGTCAAAATGGTATATTATGTATGTACCTGTCTTCTACCTGTTGTGTATATTCACTGATGATGTCAAAATGGTATATTATGTATGTACCTGTCTTCTACCTGTTGTGTATATTCACTGATGATGTCAAAATTGTATATTATGTATGTACCTGTCTTCTACCTGTTGTGTATTCACTGATGATGTCAATATGGTATATTATGTACGTATGTACAGTCGAAGTCGGAAGTTTACATACACCTTAGCCAAATACATTTAAACTCAGTTTTTCACAAGGTCAGTTAGGATCACCACTTGATTTTAAGAATGTGAAATGTCAGAATAATGGTAGAGAGAATGATTTATTTCAGCTTTGATTTCTTTCATCACATTCCCAGTGGGTCAGAAGTTTACATACACTCAATTAGTATTTGGTAGCATGGCCTTTAAATTGTTTAACTTGGGTCAAACGTTTCGGGTAGCCTTCCACAAGCTTCCCACAAGTTGGGTGGATTTTGGTCCATTCCTCCTGACAGAGCTGATGTAACTGAGTCAGGTTTGTAGGCCTCCTTGCTCGCACACACTTTTTCAGTTCTGCCCACAAATTTTCTATGGGATTGAGGTCAGGGCTTTGTGATGGCCACTCCAATACCTTGACTTTGTTGTCTTTAAGCCCTTTTGCCACAACTTTGGAAGTATGCTTGGGGTCATTGTCCATTTGGAAGACCCATTTGCGACCAAGCTTTAACTTCCTGACTGATGTCTTGAGATGTTGCTTCAATATATCCACATCATTTTCCATCTTCATGATGCCATCTATTTTGTGAAGTGCACCAGTCCCTCCTGCAGCAAAGCACCCCCACAACATGATGCTGCCACACCCGTGCTTCACGGTTGGGATGGTGTTCTTCAGCTTGCAAGCATCCACCTTTTTCCTCCAAACATAACGATGGTCATTATGGCCAGACATTTCTATTTTTGTTTCATCAGACCAGAGAACATTTCTCCAAAAAGTACGATCTTTGTCCCCATGTGCAGTTGCAAACCGTAGTCTGGCTTTTTTTAATGGCGGTTTTGGAGCAGTGGCTTCTTCCTTGCTGAGCGGCCTTTCAGGTTATGTCGATATAGGACTTGTTTTACTGTGGATATAGATACTGTTGTACCTGTTTCCTCCAGCATCTTCACAAGGTCCTTTGCTGTTGTTCTATGATTGATTTGCACTTTTCACACCAAAGTACGTTCATCTCTAGGAGACAGAAGGCGTCTCCTTCAAGAGCGGTATGACGGCTGCGTGGTCCAATGGTGTTTATACTTGTGTACTATTGTTTGTAGAGATGAATGTGGTACCTTCAGGCATTTGGAACTTGCTCCCAAGGATGAACCAGACTTGTGGAGGTCTACAATTTTTTTTCTTGAGGTCTTGGCTGATTTCTTTTGATTTTCCCATGATGCCAAGCAAAGATACACTGAGTTTGAAGGTAGGCCTTGAAATACATCCACAGGTACACCTCCAATTGACTCAAATGATGTCAATTAGCCTATCAGAAGCTTCTAAAGCCATTACATCATTTTCTGGAATTTTGCAAGCTGTTTAAAGGCACAGTCAACTTAGTGTATGTAAACTTCTGACCCACTGGAATTGTGATACAGTGAATTATAAGTGAAATAATCTGTCTGCAAAAAATTGTTGGAAAAATGACTTGTGTCATGCACAAAGTAGATGTCCTAACTGACTTGCCAAAACTATAGTTTGTTAACAAGAAATGTGTGGAGTGGTTGAAAAACAAGTTTTAATGACTCCAACCTAAGTGTATGTAAACTTCCGACTTCAACCGTACCTGTCTTCTACCTGTTGTGTATTCACTGATGATGTCAATATGGTATATTATGTATGTACCTGTCTTCTACCTGTTGTGTATTCACTGATGATGATGATGATGAAGTGGTATCTAGCTAAAATGTTGTTTTTTTCAAATATAATGTGGCTTAACTGAATACAGTCAACACAATAACAACCTGCATGGTTTCCTACCAGACTGGTCCTAGATCTGTTTGTGCTGTATAGCTTAGCACCCCTACAGTATGGTAAGGAATAACACAGATCTGGGATCAGGCTAGTCTCCTACCTTATTAATATGATAATAATATATATAATAATATATGATATATGACCTTATTGAAGTCACAGAGCTTCCAGAAGAGCACCAGCAGCTCCTGGTGGAACTGGATCTTCTTGGTGGAGTTAGGCAGGTAGGTCTGCATCAGAGGGTTTACCAACAGGCGAGCCAGTCCCTTCAACACAAAGTCATAGTCCTGGAGAGGGAGTGACACAAGCAGGCTCTGAGGTTCAGATTTTCATTTGAGAGATTTAGACCAACGTCTTTTCACATAGCAAAGATGCACTTGTGATGTACCATTAGAGGAGAAAGTGTGTAAACATGATAGAAGAGAGAATTACAAAGAAGAGAGAATTACAAAGAAGAGAGAACTACAAAGAAGAGAGAACTACAAAGAAAATATAACTACAAAGAAGAGAGAACTACAAAGAAGAGAGAACTACAAAGAAAATATAACTACAAAGAAGAGAGAACTACAAAGAAGAGATAACTACAAAGAAGAGATAACTACAAAGAAAATATAACTACAAAGAAGAGATAACTACAAAGAAGAGAGAACTACAAAGAAGAGATAACTACAAAGAAAATATAACTACAAAGAAGAGAGAACTACAAAGAAGAGATAACTACAAAGAAGAGATAACTACAAAGCAGAGATAACTACAAAGAAGAGATAACTACAAAGAAGAGATAACTACAAAGAAAATAGAACTACAAAGAAAAGAGAACTACAAAGAAGAGATAACTACAAAGAAGTGAGAACTACAAAGAAGAGAGAACTACAAAGAAAAGAGAACTACAAAGAAAATAGAACTACAAAGAACAGAGAACTACAAAGTAATAGTCTTACTGAGGGGGTCACATGACCTTTAGAATAGGGTCAGACCTTTAGACTAGGGTCAGACCTTTAGACTAGGGTCTTGACACGGCTGCACTGTAGCCTGGTTAAATGAGACTGAACATTCCTCACAACTAAAACAGTGTAGCATTTAGTCTACATGTAATGCACCATTAAAAGGAGGATGTCTAGGAACAATAGGCTCCTTAACAGCTTCTACCTCCAAGCCATAAAACTGCTGAACAATTCATCAAATGGCCACCCGGACTATCGCCATTTTATTCTGTTACATCCATTGTGTTACATTTTTTACTTTAGTTTATTTAGTAAATATTTTCCTAAATCTATTTCTTGAACTGCATTGTTGGTTAAGGGCTTGTAAGTAAGCATTTCACTGTAAGATCTACACCTGTTGTATTCGGCGCATGTGACAAATACAATTTGATTTGATTTGATTTGAAATGTGTGAAAAATATGACAACAAGAAGAATGACTGTACCTCTTCCCTGTGAATTCTTGAAAGGTAGTTTACAAACAGGTTGTCAGGGCCCACAGACTGCAGAGAGACAGAGAGAAAAATTATGTAACAGCAACAACTGAGGGCCATGACAGGCCCCTGGTCTCTGAAGGTGAATGTTAACACAATGTATCATGACAGGCCCCTGGTCTCTGAAGGTGAATGTTAACACAATGGATCATGACAGGCCCCTGGTCTCTGAAGGTGAATGTTAACACAATGGATCATGACAGGCCCCTGGTCTCTGAAGGTGAATGTTAGCACAATGTATCATGACAGGCCCCTGGTCTCTGAAGGTGAATGTTAACACAATGGATCATGACAGGCCCCTGGTCTCTGAAGGTGAATGTTAACACAATGGATCATGACAGGCCCCTGGTCTCTGAAGGTGAATGTTAACACAATGGATCATGACAGGCCCCTGGTCTCTGAAGGTGAATGTTAACACAATGGATCATGACAGGCCCCTGGTCTCTGAAGGTGAATGTTAGCACAATGTATCATGACAGGCCCCTGGTCTCTGAAGGTGAATGTTAACACAATGGATCATGACAGGCCCCTGGTCTCTGAAGGTGAATGTTAACACAATGTATCATGACAGGCCCCTGGTCTCTGAAGGTGAATGTTAACACAATGGATCATGACAGGCCCCTGGTCTCTGAAGGTGAATGTTAACACAATGGATCATGACAGACCCCTGGTCTCTGAAGGTGAATGTTAACACAATGTAATTTGAATTAAATGTGAAAGACACACACACACAGACAGAGAGACACACACACAGCATCACCCTCCCCCTGTGTGGAAGGGTCCTGTCCTTACATCCTGGTCCTCCATGCTGGAGGGAGAGGGGGGTCGGTGGGCCAGCCCTCCTCCATCGTGCTCCAGGGTGACGATGAGGATCTGCACGGCCTGCTCCACCAGCTGCTCCCGGTAGTCGGAGAAGAGCAGGTGATTGTAGGGGATGCCATAGCCCACCGGGTCGTAGGCACACACCACATTTACCAGGGAGGTGAAGAGAGGCAGGGCATGCCTGAGGTAGGTGGACAGAGGGTGAGGAGGAGGTGGTGAGGGTCAGGAAGGTGGACAGAGGAAAATAATCACTTGTGTCAGTTATTGTTAGGGGGAAATTATGTGGTTTGGTGAATGTTTGTGTTGGATTGCGTGTGTGTGTGTGTGTGTGTGTGTGTGTGTGTGTGTGTGTGTGTGTGTGTGTGTGTGTGTGTGTGTGTGTGTGTGTGTGTGTGTGTGTGTGTGTGTGTGTGTGTGTGTGTGCACCTGTTTTCTGTGGAGCAGAAGAAGCTGACCCAGGGGTTGAGGATGGTGTTGTCTGAGGAGGGAGGGAGGTACATGGCCTCAGAGAAACAGGTTAGCAGCAGCCTCAGCAGCTCCGTCCTGAGTGGTCAAAATCATACATAGAAAGAGGTTCACTGTGGGGTAGAGTGTGAGAGAGAGAGAGAGAGTGTGAGTGAGTGAGTGTGAGTGAGTGAGTGAGTGAGTGAGTGAGTGAGTGAGTGAGTGAGTGAGTGAGTGAGTGAGTGAGTGAGTGAGTGAGTGAGTGAGTGAGTGAGAGAGAGCGAGAGAGTGAGTGAATGAGAGAGAGCGAGAGAGTGAGTGAGTGACTGAATGAGAGAGAGAGAGAGAGAGAGAGAGAGAGAGAGAGAGAGAGAGAGAGAGAGAGAGAGAGAGAGAGAGAGAGAGAGAGAGAGAGAGAGAGAGAGAGAGAGAGAGAGAGAGAGAGCAACACAATTTGACCCAAACAAATCATGAGAAAACAAAAAGATAATTGCTTGACACATTGGAAAGAATTTATAAAAAAACTGAGCAATGCTATTTGGCCCTAAACAGAGAGTACACAGTGGCAGAATACCTGACCACTGTGACTGACCCAAAATTAAGGAAATCTTTGACTATGTACAGACTCGGTAGGCATTGTCTTGCTATTGAGAAAGGCCGCCGAGGGCAGACCTGGCTCTCAAGAGAAAACAGGCTATGTGCACACTGCCCACAAAATGATATGGAAACTGAGCTGCACTTCCTAACCTCCTCTCAAATTTATGACCATATTAGAGACACATATTTCCCTCAGATTACACAGACCCACAAATAATTCAAAAACAAATTTGATTTGGATAAACTCCCATGTCTATTGGGTGAAATACCCCAGTGTGCATCACAGCAGCAAGATTTGTGACCTGTTGCCACAAGAAAATGTCAACCAGTGAAAAACAAACATCATTGTAAATACAACCTATATTTATGTTTATTTATTTTCCCTTTTGTACTTTAATTATTTGCACATCGTTACAACACTGTATATAGACCTAATATGACATTTGAAATGTGTTTATTCTTTTGGAACTTTGTGAGTGTAATGTTAACAGTTGATTTGTTATTGTTTATTTCACTTTTGTTTATTATCTATTTCACTTGCTTTCCCATGCCAATAAATCCCTTAAATTGAATTGAAAGGGGGGAAAGAGAGAGGTAGAGAGTGGGAGGAGAGCAGTGAGAGAGAGGGGGGAGAGCTGGGGAGAGCGAGAGTGGAGGGAGTGCGAGAGAGAGTGGGGGGAGAGTGGAGAGCAAGAGTGGAGGGAGAGCGAGAGAGAGTGGGGGGAGAGCGGGGGAGAGTGAGAGAGAGAGAGAGAGAGACAGAGAGAGAGCGAGAGAGATGGTGGGGGTAGAGTGAGAGTGAGTGAGAGAGAGAGAGAATGAGAGAGAGAGAGAGACAGAGAGAGACAGAGAGAGAGAGAGAGAGAAAGAGATAGTGGGGGTAGAGTGAGAGAGAGAGAGAGACAGAGAGAGAGAGAGCAAGAGCGAGAGAGAGAGAGAGAGAGAGAGAGAGAGAGAGAGAGAGAGTAAGAGATAGTGGGGGTAGAGTGAGAGAGAGAGAGAGAGAGAGAGAGAGAGAGAGAGAGAGAGAGAGAGAGAGAGAGAGTAAGAGATAGTGGGGGTAGAGTGAGAGAGAGAGAGAGAGAGAGCGAGAGAGTAAGAGATAGTGGGGGTAGAGTGAGAGAGAGAGAGAGAGGATGGAAAGAGGATCATAAAGATCATCAGAACACAGACGTCAACATAAGGACTCTCATCACTGTGACTCACCTGTTGAGGTCGTGGATGTAGTTGAGTGGGGGGGACTGGGCGAACCCCACCCCTGCCTCCCAGATATACTCACAGCTGTCTATGGTCTGCATGTCCTCCACAGAGTCCTGTAGGATGGTGACATCATCATGGGATCATCAATCCCAATAATACTGTGAAGGAGCTACTACTGCTCCCTACACCATCACATCATTGTTCAGTCATCTAAAACAATGAACACATCATATGAAGCAAACAACGAGTCAGTACACAATTTCACAGAAAGACCTAAGGTGGTCCCCTGTAGACCAGTTGGTAGAGCACGGTGCTGTGTGGTTCAGTTGGTAGAGCATGGTGCTGTGTGGTTCAGTTGGTAGAGCACGGTGCTGTGTGGCTCAGTTGGTAGAGCATGGTGCTGTGTGGTTCAGTTGGTAGAGCACGGTGCTGTGTGGTTCAGTTGGTAGAGCATGGCGCTGTGTGGTTCAGGTGGTAGAGCATGGTGCTGTGTGGTTCAGTTGGTAGAGCATGGTGCTGTGTGGTTCAGTTGGTAGAGCATGGTGCTGTGTGGTTCAGTTGGTAGAGCACGGTGCTGTGTGGTTCAGTTGGTAGAGCATGGTGCTGTGTGGTTCAGTTGGTAGAGCACGGCGCTGTGTGGTTCAGGTGGTAGAGCATGGTGCTGTGTGGTTCAGTTGGTAGAGCATGGTGCTGTGTGGTTCAGGTGGTAGAGCATGGTGCTGTGTGGCTCAGTTGGTAGAGCATGGTGCTGTGTGGTTCAGGTGGTAGAGCATGGTGCTGTGTGGCTCAGTTGGTAGAGCATGGTGCTGTGTGGTTCAGGTGGTAGAGCATGGTGCCGTGTGGTTCAGGTGGTAGAGAATGGTGCTGTGTGGCTCAGTTGGTAGAGCATGGTGCTGTGTGGTTCAGGTGGTAGAGCATGGTGCTGTGTGGCTCAGTTGGTAGAGCATGGTGCTGTGTGGTTCAGGTGGTAGAGCATGGTGCTGTGTGGCTCAGTTGGTAGAGCATGGTGCTGTGTGGTTCAGGTGGTAGAGAATGGTCCTGTGTGGTTCAGGTGGTAGAGCATGGTGCTGTGTGGTTCAGGTGGTAGAGAATGGTGCTGTGTGGTTCAGGTGGTAGAGAATGGTGCTGTGTGGTTCAGGTGGTAGAGAATGGTCCTGTGTGGTTCAGGTGGTAGAGCATGGTGCTGTGTGGTTCAGGTGGTAGAGAATGGTGCTGTGTGGTTCAGTTGGTAGAGAATGGTGCTGTGTGGTTCAGGTGGTAGAGCATGGTCCTGTGTGGTTCAGGTGGTAGAAAATGGTCCTATGCGGTTCAGGTGGTAGAGCACGGTGCTGTGTGGCTTAGTTGGTAGAGAACGGTGCTGTGTGGCTCAGTTGGTAGAGCACGGTGCTGTGTGGCTCAGGTGGTAGAGCACGGTGCTATGTGGCTCAGGTGGTAGAGCACGGTGCTGTGTGGCTCAGGTGGTAGAGAATGGTGCTGTGTGGCTCAGTTGGTAGAGCATGGTGCTGTGTGGTTCAGGTGGTAGAGCACGGTGTTGTGTGGCTCAGTTGGTAGAGCATGGTGCTGTGTGGTTCAAGTGGTAGAGAATGGTCCTGTGTGGTTCAGGTGGTAGAGCACGGTGCTGTGTGGTTCAGTTGGTAGAGCATGGTGCTGTGTGGCTCAGTTGGTAGAGCATGGTGCTGTGTGGTTCAAGTGGTAGAGAATGGTCCTGTGTGGTTCAGGTGGTAGAGCACGGTGCTGTGTGGTTCAATTGGTAGGGCATGGTGCCGTGTGGTTCAGGTGGTAGAGAATGGTGCTGTGTGGCTCAGTTGGTAGAGCATGGTGCTGTGTGGTTCAGGTGGTAGAGCATGGTCCTGTGTGGTTCAGGTGGTAGAAAATGGTCCTATGTGGTTCAGGTGGTAGAGCACGGTGCTGTGTGGCTTAGTTGGTAGATAACGGTGCTGTGTGGCTCAGTTGGTAGAGCACGGTGCTGTGTGGCTCAGGTGGTAGAGCACGGTGCTGTGTGGCTCAGGTGGTAGAGCACGGTGCTGTGTGGTTCAGGTGGTAGAGAATGGTGCTGTGTGGCTCAGTTGGTAGAGCATGGTGCTGTGTGGTTCAGGTGGTAGAGCACGGTGCTGTGTGGCTCAGTTGGTAGAGCATGGTGCTGTGTGGTTCAAGTGGTAGAGAATGGTCCTGTGTGGCTCAGGTGGTAGAGCACGGTGCTGTGTGGCTCAGGTGGTAGAGCACGGTGCTGTGTGGTTCAGGTGGTAGAGAATGGTGCTGTGTGGCTCAGTTGGTAGAGCATGGTGCTGTGTGGTTCAGGTGGTAGAGCACGGTGTTGTGTGGCTCAGTTGGTAGAGCATGGTGCTGTGTGGTTCAAGTGGTAGAGAATGGTCCTGTGTGGTTCAGGTGGTAGAGCACGGTGCTGTGTGGTTCAGTTGGTAGAGCATGGTGCTGTGTGGCTCAGTTGGTAGAGCATGGTGCTGTGTGGTTCAAGTGGTAGAGAATGGTCCTGTGTGGTTCAGGTGGTAGAGCACGGTGCTGTGTGGTTCAATTGGTAGGGCATGGTGCCGTGTGGTTCAGGTGGTAGAGAATGGTGCTGTGTGGCTCAGTTGGTAGAGCATGGTGCTGTGTGGTTCAGGTGGTAGAGCATGGTCCTGTGTGGTTCAGGTGGTAGAAAATGGTCCTATGTGGTTCAGGTGGTAGAGCACGGTGCTGTGTGGCTTAGTTGGTAGAGAACGGTGCTGTGTGGCTCAGTTGGTAGAGCACGGTGCTGTGTGGCTCAGGTGGTAGAGCACGGTGCTGTGTGGCTCAGGTGGTAGAGCACGGTGCTGTGTGGTTCAGGTGGTAGAGAATGGTGCTGTGTGGCTCAGTTGGTAGAGCATGGTGCTGTGTGGTTCAGGTGGTAGAGCACAGTGCTGTGTGGCTCAGTTGGTAGAGCATGGTGCTGTGTGGTTCAAGTGGTAGAGAATGGTCCTGTGTGGTTCAGGTGGTAGAGCACGGTGCTGTGTGGTTCAGTTGGTAGAGCATGGTGCTGTGTGGCTCAGTTGGTAGAGCATGGTGCTGTGTGGTTCAAGTGGTAGAGAATGGTCCTGTGTGGTTCAGGTGGTAGAGCACGGTGCTGTGTGGTTCAATTGGTAGGGCATGGTGCTCTGTGGTTCAGTTGGTAGAGCATGTTGCTGTGTGGTGCAGTTGGTAGAGCACAGTGCTGTATGGTTCAGTTGGTAGAGCATGGTGCTGTGTGGTTCAGTTGGTAGAGCATGGTGCTGTGTGGTTCAGGTGGTAGAGCATGGTGCTGTGTGGTTCAGTTGGTAGATCATGGTGCTGTGTGGCTCAGGTGGTAGAGAATGGTCCTGTGTGGTTCAGGTGGTAGAGCATGGTGCTGTGTGGTTCAGGTGGTAGAGAATGGTGCTGTGTGGTTCAGTTGGTAGAGAATGGTGCTGTGTGGTTCAGGTGGTAGAGCATGGTCCTGTGTGGTTCAGGTGGTAGAAAATGGTCCTATGTGGTTCAGGTAGAGCACGGTGCTGTGTGGCTTAGTTGGTAGAGAACGATGCTGTGTGGCTCAGTTGGTAGAGCACAGTGCTGTGTGGCTCAGGTGGTAGAGCACGGTGCTATGTGGCTCAGGTGGTAGAGCACGGTGCTGTGTGGTTCAGGTGGTAGAGAATGGTGCTGTGTGGCTCAGTTGGTAGAGCATGGTGCTGTGTGGTTCAGGTGGTAGAGCACGGTGCTGTGTGGCTCAGTTGGTAGAGCATGGTGCTGTGTGGTTCAAGTGGTAGAGAATGGTCCTGTGTGGTTCAGGTGGTAGAGCACGGTGCTGTGTGGTTCAATTGGTAGGGCATGGTGCCGTGTGGTTCAGGTGGTAGAGAATGGTGCTGTGTGGCTCAGTTGGTAGAGCATGGTGCTGTGTGGTTCAGGTGGTAGAGCATGGTCCTGTGTGGTTCAGGTGGTAGAAAATGGTCCTATGTGGTTCAGGTGGTAGAGCACGGTGCTGTGTGGCTTAGTTGGTAGAGAACGGTGCTGTGTGGCTCAGTTGGTAGAGCACGGTGCTGTGTGGCTCAGGTGGTAGAGCACGGTGCTGTGTGGTTCAGGTGGTAGAGCATGGTGCTGTGTGGCTCAGTTGGTAGAGCATGGTGCTGTGTGGTTCAGGTGGTAGAGAATGGTCCTGTGTGGTTCAGTTGGTAGAGCATGGTGCTGTGTGGTTCAGTTGGTAGAGCATGGTGCTGTGTGGTTCAGGTGGTAGAGCATGGTGCTGTGTGGTTCAGTTGGTAGAGCACGGTGCTGTGTGGCTCAGGTGGTAGAGCATGGTGCTGTGTGGCTCAGTTGGTAGAGCACGGTGCTGTGTGGTTCAGTTGGTAAAGCATGGTGCTTGCACCACTAGAGTTGTGGGTTTGATTCCCAAGGCCTCCCAAACATAACATGTATGCACACATGACTGTAAGTCACTTTGGATAAAAGTTTCTGCTAAATGGCAGATGTATTATTATACTGTATATTTTAAGCCTTATAATTAGACATTATAGAAGCTCATGCATGCTAATAACAAGTAATACATGCATGATTTAAGCAATGATTAGTATAAACCCTGGATGACTGACAGTGGGCGCTGTATTGAAGCCCCAGGGCAGCCATCTTGGTACTCCTCAATTGTAAAAACAGATTGTGGAAGCTATAGAAATGCATGTATTAATGTCTACATTCATTTTTGACACATTTATTCTAATAGAGACACCATAATGCATACTTTTAAATTATATTATATGAGCTAAAGATACAAATTAAAATAACATAACATATAAAAAACATTTTCCTTTACGTATTTTTTTTTTGTACTAATGTCACTGTCCCCACTAACACAAGAAATACTTAAATACAAGTAATTTTGTCCTTGAAACATTTATTTGAAATACTGAAGAATTCCATTCATTCCTATGGAGGACTGATCCTACTGGAGAGGAACAATATGGCCGACCGGTGGCTGGGAGGAACAATATGGCCGACCGGTGGCTTCAAAGCCTCTCAACAGGCAATACATTAGCATCTGCAGTCCAGGGTTTATATATGTCAATGGTTTTAAGTAAAGTGCATGTGTGATGTCCATACCATAAAGATGATGCAGTTTATACACACAGGGATAATTACACACATATAATCTTGTTACTACAGAACAAGTTTTAGGCGGACATAAGCAGGATATACACGACAGACCTAAAATGCAACACATATCTCCTCTTTGCGAGTTACCCCATAGGTTGCTATGGGCCGCATTCCAATTCAGCTATTACTTAGTGACACAGAGTAGACTGATCCCAGATCTGTGTGTGCTGCATAGCCAGAACTGTTTCTGTAGAGAGCAGTAAAACAGATATACTGATCCCAGATCTGTGTGTGCTGCATAGCCAGAACTGTTTCTGGAGAGAGCAGTAAAACAGGTAGACTGATCCCAGATCTGTGTGTGCTGCATAGCCAGAACTGTTTCTGTAGAGAGCAGTAAAACAGGTAGACTGATCCCAGATCTGTGTGTGCTGCATAGCCAGAACTGTTTCTGGAGAGAGCGGTAAGACAGGTAGACTGATCCCAGATCTGTGTGTGCTGCATAGCCAGAACTGTTTCTGGAGAGAGCAGTAAAACAGGTAGACTGATCCCAGATCTGTGTGTGCTGCATAGCCAGAACTGTTTCTGTAGAGAGCAGTAAAACAGGTAGACTGATCCCAGATCTGTGTGTGCTGCATAGCCAGAACTGTTTCTGGAGAGAGCGGTAAGACAGGTAGACTGATCCCAGATCTGTGTGTGCTGCATAGCCAGAACTGTTTCTGGAGAGAGCAGTAAAACAGGTAGACTGATCCCAGATCTGTGTGTGCTGCATAGCCAGAACTGTTTCTGTAGAGAGCAGTAAAACAGGTAGACTGATCCCAGATCTGTGTGTGCTGCATGCTGCACGGGGGGAACCTTTCAAGCATAGTCTCAGAAATGCCAGACCTAGGGCAACTCACGGTAAGCTGTAACACTGGTACATTGTAGGAGGCAACCCATCTGTCTACAGAGACTAGGTCAAGCAGCAGAACTAAGCAGACGATCCAGTATTTCCCTGAACAGCATTGACAGTATTGAAGACAGCTGGTTGGAGATGGATAGAAGTGACATTATGTAAACCTGAAGACATCATGGCTGTATATGGTGCAGCTACCCTCAATTGTCTCGCCAGGGCCTTCATTGGCTGAATCAGGTCTGTTACAACAGGGTTGAAGCAAAATCCTGTAGACCAAGTAGCTCTCCAAAAAAAGCAATTTGACAGTACACTCATGGGCAATGTTGCCTCTAAACCACTCGCATACGCGGCCGCCCACCTCCTCCAGGACTGCTTTGCAGAAGAAATGCCAGGCAGTGTGGAGACGCGAGAGATTGAACTTAAGTGAGTTCGCCCCATTAGTTTGCACACTATAGATCAGCGATTTTTCTGTGATCGAATCAACATTATATCAGCCCCTTTTCAATGCAACAAACCAAAACAAATCTAACTTTGCAAGATTGAGTCTGTGATTTTATTGTAGGCCGAGCCTGAGCGCAACGGAGAGTAGAATTCTATTGGCAGCCCACGAGCGGTCTTTCAATCACCCGCAAGCGGTCTTTCAATCACCCGCGAGCGGTCTTTCAATCACCCGCGAACGGTCTTTCAATCACCCGCGAACGTTCTTTCTATCACCCGCGAGCGGTCTTTCAATCACCCGCGAGCGGTCTTTCAATCACCCGCGAGCGAATGCGCTTTTCAGATCAGTTCAGATCAGAGCCGCGCTTGTGTGCACATTTCTTTTTATTCTTTAATTCATTTTATTTCGTAAAGTGGTTATTTGCAATTTACAGTCACCTTGGACCATGGTGTTACAGACCAAAATAAATTATTAATTCATGTCAAGCCCTTCATAACGTAAAAACGTTTTTAAAAGTTTCATGCAATGTAGGTCTGCATTTAACACCACCTACAGGCTACTGTCGGCTATATCATAGAAATCAAAAGCTATTTCCATGTGAAAATGTTATGGGATTTGCTCCATTGGTTTTGTTGGTAGGCCAACATTGTGCTCCAATAGCCACTATAGCCTATTGGCTACCATCTAAAACTGTAAAGGTACAGGCTATTGGCTACTGTCTAAAACTGTAAGGGTACAGCCTATTGGCTACCGTCTGAAACTGTAAAGGTACAGCCTATTGGCTACTGTCTAAAACTGTAAGGGTACAGCCTATTGGCTACCATCTAAAACTGTAAAGGTACAGCCTATTGGCTACCGTCTAAAACTGTAAGGGTACAGCCTATTGGCTACCATCTAAAACTGTAAAGGTACAGCCTATTGGCTACTGTCTAAAACTGTAAGGGTACAGCCTATTGGCTACTGTCTAAAACTGTAAAGGTGCAGCCTATTGGCTACTGTCTAAAACTGTAAGGGTACAGCCTATTGGCTACCGTCTAAAACTGTAAGGGTACAGCCTATTGGCTACCATCTAAAACTGTAAAGGTACAGCCTATTGGCTACTGTCTAAAACTGTAAGGGTACAGCCTATTGGCTACCGTTTAAAACTGTAAAGGTACAGCCTATTGGCTACCGTCTAAAACTGTAAGGGTACAGCCTATTGGCTACCATCTAAAACTGTAAAGGTACAGCCTATTGGCTACTGTCTAAAACTGTAAAGGTACAGCCTATTGGCTACTGTCTAAAACTGTAAGGGTACAGCCTATTGGCTACCGTCTAAAACTGTAAGGGTACAGCCTATTGGCTACCATCTAAAACTGTAAAGGTACAGCCTATTGGCTACTGTCTAAAACTGTAAGGGTACAGCCTATTGGCTATCGTTTAAAACTGTAAAGATACAGCCTATTGGCTACTGTCTAAAGCTGTAAGGGTACAGCCTATTGGCTACGGTTTAAAACTGTAAAGGTACAGCCTATTGGCTACTGTCTAAAACTGTAAGGGTGCAGCCTATTGGCTACCGTTTAAAACTGTAAGGGTACAGCCTATTGGCTACGGTTTAAAACTGTAAAGGTACAGCCTATTGGCTACTGTCTAAAACTGTAAGGGTACAGCCTATTGGCTACCGTTTAAAACTGTAAGGGTGCAGCCTATTGGCTACCGTTTAAAACTGTAAGGGTACAGCCTATTGGCTACCGTTTAAAACTGTAAGGGTACAGCCTATTGGCTACCGTCTAAAACTGTAAGGGTACAGCCTATTGGCTACCGTCTAAAACTGTAAGGGTACAGCCTATTGGCTACCGTCTAAAACTGTAAGGGTACAGCCTATTGGCTACCGTCTAAAACTGTAAGCGTACAGCCTTAATGTTCACTGTAAACGCGCACTGGAAGTTGCACAAAATTCTCACATGGTTCAAGTTTTCGCTCACAAGACAAACATTTTTCTCAGTGCCCCACTTCAAGACCTCTTTACTGAGGAATGTGGTTGTTTTTTATCATTGTGTTTTGTGTTTTTGTATTTTCTTGGTGTATTTCCTATGCTGCTGTGATTGGGTAATTGTTGTGTAATTGTTAAGCTGCAGGGCTCCCTTGTAAAAGAGACCTTGGTCTCAATGGGACTCCCTGCTAAAATACAGGTTCAACCAAAATGAATAAGCAGTGGATCCGATGAGAGTACTCACAGGTCCTCTCCGGTGGCTGTTCACAGTGAAGTCAGGACAGAAGAGCAGGTCGGCCATGGCCAGGAGCAGAGACTCAGCCAGTGGACGAGCTCCTTCATCATCATCCATCTCATCTGTCTGTGAAGGAGGACAGGGGACAGGAGGATGGAGTGGACAGGAGGATGGAGGGGACAGGAGGATGCGGGGACAGGAGGATGGAGGGGACAGGAGGATGGAGGGGACAGGAGGATGGAGTGGACAGGAGGATGGGAGGGACAGGAGGATGGAGTGAACAGGAGGATGGAGGGGACAGGAGGATGGAGTGGACAGGAGGATAAAGTGGACAGGAGGATGGGGGGACAGGAGGATGGGGGGACAGGAGGATGGGTGGACAGGAGGATGGAGTGGACAGGAGGATGGGGTGGACAGGAGGATGGAGTGGACAGGAGGATGGGGGACAGGAGGATGGAGTGGACAGGAGGATGGGGGGACAGGAGGATGGGAGCGTGGGGGACAGGAGGATGGGGGGACAGGAGGGTGAGAGGGTGGGAGGCAGGAGGATGGGGGACAGGAGGGTGAGAGGGTGGGGGGACAGGAGGATGGGGGGCAGGAGGATGGAGTGGACAGGAGGATGGGGGGACAGGAGGATGGGGGGACAGGAGGATGGAGTGGACAGGAGGATGGGGGGACAGGAGGATGGAGGGGACAGGAGGATGGAGTGGACAGGAGGATGGAGGGGACAGGAGGATGGAGGGGACAGGAGGATGGAGGGGACAGGAGGATGGAGGGGACAGGAGGATGGAGTGGACAGGAGGATGGAGGGGACAGGAGGATGGAGGGGACAGGAGGATGGAGTGGACAGGAGGATGGGGGGACAGGAGGATGGAGTGGACAGGAGGATGGAGGGGACAGGAGGATGGGGGGACAGGAGGATGGAGTGGACAGGAGGATGGGGGGACAGGAGGATGGGGGGACAGGAGGATGGGGGGACAGGAGGATGGGGGGACAGGAGGATGGGGGAGGCAACATTAAACCCCTCTACACTTTGTTACCCTCTATAGCGAACAAAAACATCTTTGGTAACAGCACTGACAACGACTTTCATTTTCATGTTATTTTCATTCTGATGAAAAGTAAACCCAGAAACTTCTGAATTAAGTGTTTGTCAAAGCATCCTGACATTTCTGAATGTCTAATGAGGAACTAGAGTTCTACTGAACTTTTAGGATGCTAGTTCCTCTTATCTTCCCATGTAGGAAGAAACAAACGTAATCAGGAGAGGTAGAATATGCACCTGGGAGATGTGTTTTTCTCTCATCGTCATGATGTATTACTGTGTTGTGTTCATTAGGCAGCTGATGGAAGAACTGCCAGGGACTACCTACACTTGTCCAATAAGAAAACGTTGTGTGCCCAAATGAACACAACCATGGTGTACTATGGGTGAAACATACCATCTACTGGAATGAGGAAACTAATTAGTCAGATGAATGAAGTATTTAATTTTTTTTGTTATCAACAGAAGCCAATTTCCTCCCACATATCCACCAGTCTCACTTGGCTGCAGTGCAGGGACTACAGACATCTAAGACTCATTCATGTTGAGATGACAAATTAACAGGACTGGTATTTTTACTAACATCTTCCATGAAGCGTTTGTAAAATGGAACAGTGGGTAGAGTCCGTCTAGCCTGGTCCCAGATCTGAGACCAGGCTAGTATCTGTCGAATATGGGACAAAACACTGGTGCTTGCAGCAGCTATGTGGGTGTTAGCTGCAATAAGAGGTTAGCCTACACTGATCTGCAGCCATAGGGATTATCATTTGAAATCTCACTACGGGCAACATTTTCATAGTGCAAAAGCACTTCGCAAATTAAATCCCGCCGCCCGATTATAATGAGGGTTTACGGTCATTTGAGCCAGTTTACTACAGCAGGAACATAATCCTGCAGCAGCAGGAAATGTGAATTATTATGTGGATTATAATTAATGGACATGTTTGTAAGGGTTGATATATTTTTCATAAGGGAAAATCAAGTCGGAAATTTGCAAAGTGGAAATTACACATTTCAGAAGCCTTTTTAAACCACAAATACACTACAAATTAAACATTTACTGCATTGCAAAAAAGTTATTCTGCAACAGGGTGATCAAATTAAGATCTTACATCTGTGCTGTAAGTGTATCTTAAACTCTAGCCAACTCTACATACAGTATACTCCTATTTTTAACTCCCACACACCCACCGCCCACTCCCCACAGCTCTTCCAGCACCAGGCACAGTGGATCAGAAAAACCACCCACTCCCCACAGCTCTTCCAGCACCAGGCACAGTGGACCAGAAGAAGCCACTCACCCCAGTTCTTCCTGAACCAGGCACAGTGGACCAGAAGAAGCCACTCACCCCAGTTCTTCCAGCACCAGGCACAGTGGACCAGAAGAAGCCACTCACCCCAGTTCTTCCAGCACCAGGCACAGTGGACCAGAAGAAGTCACTCACCCCAGTTCTTCCAGCACCAGGCACCGTGGACCAGAAGAAGCCACTCACCCCAGTTCTTCCAGCACCAGGCACCATGGACCAGAAGAACCCACTCACCCCAGTTCTTCCAGCACCAGGCACAGTGGACCAGAAGAAGCCACTCACCCCAGTTCTTCCTGCACCAGGCACCATGGACCAGAAGAACCCACTCACCCCAGTTCTTCCAGCACCAGGCACAGTGGACCAGAAGAAGCCACTCACCCCAGTTCTTCCTGCACCAGGCACCATGGACCAGAAGAACCCACTCACCCCAGTTCTTCCAGCACCAGGCACAGTGGACCAGAAGAAGCCACTCACCCCAGGTCTTCCAGCACCAGGCACAGTGGACCAGAAGAAGTCACTCACCCCAGTTCTTCCAGCACCAGGCACCGTGGACCAGAAGAACCCACTCGCCCCAGTTCTTCCAGCACCAGGCACAGTGGACCAGAAGAAGCAACTCACCCCAGTTCTTCCAGCACCAGGCACCGTGGACCAGAAGAACCCACTCACCCCAGTTCTTCCAGCACCAGGCACAGTGGACCAGAAGAAGCCCCTCCAGTCTTGGTCCTCAAAGATGTAGGGCAGGATGCGGGTCAGCATACGACTACAGTTCAGAACGATCTGTTTCTCCTTCTCCGAGGGGCATCCTGACTCTGCTGCCTGCACCAGCTTCTCTACAGCCTGGGGGAGAGATGGCCTTGGTGTTATAAATATGGCCTGGAGGAGAGATGGCCTGGGGGAGATATATGGCCTGGGGGAGAGATATGGCCTGGGGGAGAGATATGGCCTGGGGGAGAGCTATGGCCTGGGGGAGAGATATGGCCTGGGGGAGAGATGGCCTGGGGGAGAGATATGGCCTGGGGGAGATATGGCCTGGTGGAGAGATATGGCCTGGGGGAGAGATATGGCCTGGGGGAGGTGATGGCCTTGGTGTTATAAATATGGCATGGGGGAGATATATGGCCTGGGGGAGAGATATGGCCTGGGGGAGAGATATGGCCGTGGGAAGAGATATGGCCTGGGGGAGAGATATGGCCTGGGGGAGAGATATGGCCTGGGGGAGAGATATGGCCTGGGGGAGAGATATGGCCTGGGGGAGAGATATGGCCTGGGGGAGAGATATGGCCTGGGGGAGAGATATGGCCTGGGGAGAGATATGGCCTGGGGAGAGATATGGCCTGGGCATTATAAATATTGGCAATGACTCACAAAGACACAGACATGTACGCATGCACACACGCACATAAACACAGTCACTCATGATCAGATACAGTACACAGAGAAATGACATTAATCACATCAGCAATGTTTAGTACATTACACTGAGTCATACTAATATTCAATTCATCACATGCACAAATAAAAAAATGAATGAATCAACACTTATTTCGTTACAGCAAATAACCCTTCCAAAACACTATCCACTATTCACTCCAGCAGGTTGAAGTCTATGTCTGGCTCGTGTTAATCAGGACACAACATAGCAACACATTTTGCCAAGGAAAACAAGTGATTGTTATTGGACTAGTTCTGGTAGTCAGAACACTACCATGATGTTACAGAACACAGCCATGATGTTACAGAACACAGCCATGATGTTACAGAACACAGCCATGATGTTACAGAACACAGCCATGATGTTACAGAACACAGGCATGATGTTACAGAACACTACCATGATGTTACAGAACACAGCCATGATGTTACAGAACACAGCCATGATGTTACAGAACACAGCCATGATGTTACAGAACACAGCCATGATGTTACAGAACACAGCCATGATGTTACAGAACACTGCCATGATGTTACAGAACACTACCATGATGTTACAGAACACAGCCATGATGTTACAGAACACAGCCATGATGTTACAGAACACAGGCATGATGTTACAGAACACTGCCATGATGTTACAGAACACAGCCATGATGTTACAGAACACAGCCATGATGTTACAGAACACAGCCATGATGTTACAGAACACAGCCATGATGTTACAGAACACAGCCATGATGTTACAGAACACAGCCATGATGTTACAGAACACAGCCATGATGTTACAGAACACAGGCATGATGTTACAGAACACAGACATTATACAACGGGTGGGTCTAATCCTGAATGCTGATTGGTTAAAACCGCATTCCAGCCAGTGTCTATTCCACAAGTTACCACCAGCTAAATCTATGACGCCTATTTACTCTGTTCCATCTGACTGTGCAATCCACTGTCTCATCAGCCAAGCAATTTATCAACTTGATCTCCACTATAAAAAGCATCTAGACATTATCTCACATTTCTTTATGACTAACATGTAGTTTTCAACAGGAGATTTGTATAAACTTGTTGTCTCTCCCACATCTGAAACCTTGTTTCAATATTCAAATCTCCAGCTGTCCCACTGTAATGAACGTGTTGGGAGTCGGGACGAGACAGACAGGCAGCTTTTCGAAGCCAGTCAAAATCAGGAATCAGTATCATTTTTATAGATATATACAGAGAAATGTCATTAGAAAACAGGTCAAACGAAATGAAGTGCAGCTAGTTTTCTGTCTTTCCAGCTTCAGTTTGAAGTGATTGTGTTGTTGGCTCCTCTGAACAACAGTGTCCTGACCAGAGAGCACATTTTCTATGCCAGGCGAAACCGCACCACATTAACTCATTGTTATGGATGTATCCAAATAAATGTCACTAGAAAACAGCTTAAACAAATGCAAAACCAGCTACTTTGCTGTTATTCTGGCTGCAGTGTTTGACGCGACTATAAGTTAGCCGTAGTTGGCTAGCTAGCGAGCAAGAGATAAGAACGTTGCCAGCCAGTATGGCAATGGAACATCTAGAACAAACTCATCTGTGGCATTGTGTTGTGTGACACAACTGCACATTTTAATATGGCCTTTTATTGTCCCCAGCACAATGATCATGCTGTTTAATCAGCTTCTTGATATGCCACACCTGTCAGGTGGATGGATTATCATGGCAAAGGAGAAATGCTCACTGACAGGATATAAACAAATTTGTGCTCAAAATTTGAGAGAAATAGTTTTTTTTGTGCGTATGGAAAATATTTCTGGGATCTTTTATTTCAGGTCATGAAACATGGGACCAACACTTTACATGTTGTGTTTATATTGTTGTTTAGTGGAGTTTGTTAACATCATGTCTTTTAATTCAATCACAGTCTTTCAAGAAGATCGAAATGTTCCCATGAAACTGACTGAGATCAAGTGATCGGCATGCAGATACAATTTGGATGTTTCACCTGTAAAACGTGAAGACATCACGATTGACAGTGATTATGGCTTATTTTGAAAGAAAGCCCCCCCAGCACCAACAGTCTGTCCTGTTCCATTAGAGCCCCCCAGCACCAACAGTCTGTCCTGTTCCATTAGAGCCCCCCAGCACCAACAGTCTGTCCTGTTCCATTAGAGCCCCCCAGCACCAACAGTCTGTCCTGTTCCATTAGAGCCCCCCACCACCAACAGTCTGTCCTGTTCCATTAGAGCCCCCCAGCACCAACAGTCTGTCCTGTTCCATTAGAGCCCCCCACCACCAACAGTCTGTCCTGTTCCATTAGAGAGCCCCCCAGCACCAACAGTCTGTCCTGTTCCATTAGAGCCCCCCAGCACCAACAGTCTGTCCTGTTCCATTAGAGCCCCCCAGCACCAACAGTCTGTCCTGTTCCATTAGAGCCCCCCAGCACCAACAGTCTGTCCTGTTCCATTAGAGCCCCCCACCACCAACAGTCTGTCCTGTTCCATTAGAGCCCCCCAGCACCAACAGTCTGTCCTGTTCCATTAGAGCCCCCCACCACCAACAGTCTGTCCTGTTCCATTAGAGAGCCCCCCAGCACCAACAGTCTGTCCTGTTCCATTAGAGCCCCCCAGCACCAACAGTCTGTCCTGTTCCATTAGAGCCCCCAGCACCAACAGTCTGTCCTGTTCCATTAGAGCCCCCCAGCACCAACAGTCTGTCCTGTTCCATTAGAGCCCCCCAGCACCAACAGTCTGTCCTGTTCCATTAGAGCCCCCAGCACCAACAGTCTGTCCTGTTCCATTAGAGCCCCCAGCACCAACAGTCTGTCCTGTTCCATTAGAGCCCCCCCCCCCCCCCCCCCCCCCAGCACCAACAGTCTGTCCTGTTCCATTAAAGCGCCCCAGCACCAACAGTCTGTCCTGTTCCATTAGAGCCCCCCAGCACCAACAGTCTGTCCTGTTCCATTAGAGCCCCCCCCAGTCCCAACAGTCTGTCCTGTTCCATTAGAGCCCCCAGCACCAACAGTCTGTCCTGTTCCATTAGAGCCCCCCCCCAGTCCCAACAGTCTGTCCTGTTCCATTAGAGCCCCCCAGCACCAACAGTCTCTCCTGTTCCATTAGAGCCCCCCCCAGTCCCAACAGTCTGTCCTGTTCCATTAGAGCCCCCAGCACCAACAGTCTGTCCTGTTCCATTAGAGAGCCCCCAGTCTCAACAGTCTGTCCTGTTCCATTAGAGACCCCCAGTCCCAACAGTCTGTCCTGTTCCATTAGAGAGCCCCCAGTCTCAACAGTCTGTCCTGTTCCATTAGAGCCCCCCAGCACCAACAGTCTGTCCTGTTCCATTAGAGCCCCCCAGACTCAACAGTCTGTCCTGTTCCATTAGAGCCCCCCAGCCCCAACAGTCTGTCCTGTTCCATTAGAGCCCCCCAGTCCCAACAGTCTGTCCTGTTCCATTAGAGAGACCCCCAGTCCCAACAGTCTGTCCTGTTCCATTAGAGCCCCCCCAGCACCAACAGTCTGTCCTGTTCCATTAGAGCCCCCCAGCACCAACAGTCTGTCCTGTTCCATTAGAGAGCCCCCAGTCTCAACAGTCTGTCCTGTTCCATTAGAGCCCCCCAGCACCAACAGTCTGTCCTGTTCCATTAGAGCCCCCCAGCACCAACAGTCTGTCCTGTTCCATTAGAGCCCCCCAGCACCAACAGTCTGTCCTGTTCCATTAGAGAGCCCCCAGTCTCAACAGTCTGTCCTGTTCCATTAGAGCCCCCAGCCTCAACAGTCTGTCCTGTTCCATTAGAGCCCCCCAGCACCAACAGTCTGTCCTGTTCCATTAGAGCCCCCCAGCACCAACAGTCTCTCCTGTTCCATTAGAGCCCCCCAGCCTCAACAGTCTGTCCTGTTCCATTAGAGCCCCCCAGCACCAACAGTCTGTCCTGTTCCATTAGAGCCCCCCAGCACCAACAGTCTGTCCTGTTCCATTAGAGAGCCCCCAGTCTCAACAGTCTGTCCTGTTCCATTAGAGAGCCCCCAGTCTCAACAGTCTGTCCTGTTCCATTAGAGCCCCCCAGCACCAACAGTCTGTCCTGTTCCATTAGAGCCCCCCAGCACCAACAGTCTGTCCTGTTCCATTAGAGAGCCCCCCAGCACCAACAGTCTGTCCAACAAGGACAGACTGTTGGTGCTGGGGGGCTCTAATGGAACAGGACAGACTGTTGGTGCTGGGGGGCTCTAATGGAACAGGACAGACTGTTGGTACTGGGGGGCTCTAATGGAACAGGACAGACTGTTGGTGCTGGGGGGCTCTAATGGAACAGGACAGACTGTTGGTGCTGGGGACTCTAATGGAACTGGACAGACTGTTGGTGCTGGGGGGCTCTAATGGAACAGGACAGACTGTTGGTGCTGGGGGGCTCTAATGGAACAGGACAGACTGTTGGTGCTGGGGGGCTCTAATGGAACAGGACAGACTGTTGGTGCTGGGGGGCTCTAATGGAACAGGACAGACTGTTGGTGCTGGGGGGCTCTAATGGAACAGGACAGACTGTTGAGACTGGGGGCTCTCTAATGGAACAGGACAGACTGTTGAGACTGGGGGCTCTCTAATGGAACAGGACAGACTGTTGGTGCTGGGGGGCTCTAATGGAACAGGACAGACTGTTGGTGCTGGGGGGCTCTAATGGAACAGGACAGACTGTTGAGGCTGGGGGGCTCTAATGGAACAGGACAGACTGTTGGTGCTGGGGGGCTCTAATGGAACAGGACAGACTGTTGGTGCTGGGGGGCTCTAATGGAACAGGACAGACTGTTGAGGCTGGGGGCTCTAATGGAACAGGACAGACTGTTGAGACTGGGGGCTCTCTAATGGAACAGGACAGACTGTTGGTGCTGGGGGGCTCTAATGGAACAGGACAGACTGTTGGTGCTGGGGGGCTCTAATGGAACAGGACAGACTGTTGGTGCTGGGGGGCTCTAATGGAACAGGACAGACTGTTGAGACTGGGGGCTCTCTAATGGAACAGGACAGACTGTTGGTACTGGGGGGCTCTAATGGAACAGGACAGACTGTTGGTGCTGGGGGGCTCTAATGGAACAGGACAGACTGTTGGTGCTGGGGGGCTCTAATGGAACAGGACAGACTGTTGGTGCTGGGGGGCTCTAATGGAACAGGACAGACTGTTGGTGCTGGGGGGCTCTAATGGAACAGGACAGACTGTTGGTGCTGGGGGGCTCTCTAATGGAACAGGACAGACTGTTGGTGGTGGGGGGCTCTAATGGAACAGGACAGACTGTTGGTGCTGGGGGGCTCTAATGGAACAGGACAGACTGTTGGTGGTGGGGGGCTCTAATGGAACAGGACAGACTGTTGGTGCTGGGGGGCTCTAATGGAACAGGACAGACTGTTGGTGCTGGGGGGCTCTAATGGAACAGGACAGACTGTTGGTGCTGGGGGGCTCTAATGGAACAGGACAGACTGTTGGTGCTGGGGGGGCTTTCTTTCAAAATAAGCCATAATCACTGTCAATCGTGATGTCTTCACGTTTTACAGGTGAAACATCCAAATTGTATCTGCATGCCGATCACTTGATCTCAGTCAGTTTCATGGGAACATTTCGATCTTCTTGAAAGACTGTGATTGAATTAAAAGACATGATGTTAACAAACTCCACTAAACAACAATATAAACACAACATGTAAAGTGTTGGTCCCATGTTTCATGACCTGAAATAAAAGATCCCAGAAATATTTTCCATACGCACAAAAAAAACTATTTCTCTCAAATTTTGAGCACAAATTTGTTTATATCCTGTCAGTGAGCATTTCTCCTTTGCCATGATAATCCATCCACCTGACAGGTGTGGCATATCAAGAAGCTGATTAAACAGCATGATCATTGTGCTGGGGACAATAAAAGGCCATATTAAAATGTGCAGTTGTGTCACACAACACAATGCCACAGATGAGTTTGTTCTAGATGTTCCATTGCCATACTGGCTGGCAACGTTCTTATCTCTTGCTCGCTAGCTAGCCAACTACGGCTAACTTATAGTCGCGTCAAACACTGCAGCCAGAATAACAGCAAAGTAGCTGGTTTTGCATTTGTTTAAGCTGTTTTCTAGTGACATTTATTTGGATACATCCATAACAATGAGTTAATGTGGTGCGGTTTCGCCTGGCATAGAAAATGTGCTCTCTGGTCAGGACACTGTTGTTCAGAGGAGCCAACAACACAATCACTTCAAACTGAAGCTGGAAAGACAGAAAACTAGCTGCACTTCATTTCGTTTGACCTGTTTTCTAATGACATTTCTCTGTATATATCTATAAAAATGATACTGATTCCTGATTTTGACTGGCTTCGAAAAGCTGCCTGTCTGTCTCGTCCCGACTCCCAACACGTTCATTACAGTGGGACAGCTGGAGATTTGAATATTGAAACAAGGTTTCAGATGTGGGAGAGACAACAAGTTTATTAGAGCCCCCCAGCACCAACAGTCTGTCCTGTTCCATTAGAGCCCCCCAGCACCAACAGTCTGTCCTGTTCCATTAGAGCCCCCCAGCACCAACAGTCTGTCCAGTTCCATTAGAGTCCCCAGCACCAACAGTCTGTCCTGTTCCATTAGAGCCCCCCAGCACCAACAGTCTGTCCTGTTCCATTAGAGCCCCCCAGTACCAACAGTCTGTCCTGTTCCATTAGAGAGCCCCCAGTCTCAACAGTCTGTCCTGTTCCATTAGAGCCCCCCAGCACCAACAGTCTGTCCTGTTCCATTAGAGCCCCCCAGCACCAACAGTCTGTCCTGTTCCATTAGAGCCCCCCAGCACCAACAGTCTGTCCTGTTCCATTAGAGAGCCCCCAGTCTCAACAGTCTGTCCTGTTCCATTAGAGCCCCCAGCCTCAACAGTCTGTCCTGTTCCATTAGAGCCCCCCAGCACCAACAGTCTGTCCTGTTCCATTAGAGCCCCCCAGCACCAACAGTCTCTCCTGTTCCATTAGAGCCCCCCAGCCTCAACAGTCTGTCCTGTTCCATTAGAGCCCCCCAGCACCAACAGTCTGTCCTGTTCCATTAGAGCCCCCCAGCACCAACAGTCTGTCCTGTTCCATTAGAGAGCCCCCAGTCTCAACAGTCTGTCCTGTTCCATTAGAGAGCCCCCAGTCTCAACAGTCTGTCCTGTTCCATTAGAGCCCCCCAGCACCAACAGTCTGTCCTGTTCCATTAGAGCCCCCCAGCACCAACAGTCTGTCCTGTTCCATTAGAGCCCCCCAGCACCAACAGTCTGTCCTGTTCCATTAGAGCCCCCCAGCACCAACAGTCTGTCCTGTTCCATTAGAGCCCCCCAGCACCAACAGTCTGTCCAGTTCCATTAGAGTCCCCAGCACCAACAGTCTGTCCTGTTCCATTAGAGCCCCCCAGCACCAACAGTCTGTCCTGTTCCATTAGAGCCCCCCAGTACCAACAGTCTGTCCTGTTCCATTAGAGCCCCCCAGCACCAACAGTCTGTCCTGTTCCATTAGAGCCCCCCAGCACCAACAGTCTGTCCTGTTCCATTAGAGCCCCCCAGCACCAACAGTCTGTCCTGTTCCATTAGAGCCCCCAGCACCAACAGTCTGTCCTGTTCCATTAGAGCCCCCCAGTACCAACAGTCTGTCCTGTTCCATTAGAGCCCCCCAGCACCAACAGTCTGTCCTGTTCCATTAGAGCCCCCCAGCACCAACAGTCTGTCCAGTTCCATTAGAGTCCCCAGCACCAACAGTCTGTCCTGTTCCATTAGAGCCCCCCAGCACCAACAGTCTGTCCTGTTCCATTAGAGCCCCCCAGTACCAACAGTCTGTCCTGTTCCATTAGAGCCCCCCAGCACCAACAGTCTGTCCTGTTCCATTAGAGCCCCCCAGCACCAACAGTCTGTCCTGTTCCATTAGAGCCCCCCAGCACCAACAGTCTGTCCTGTTCCATTAGAGCCCCCAGCACCAACAGTCTGTCCTGTTCCATTAGAGAACCCCCAGCCTCAACAGTAGGTCTGTTTTGTTTCTGATAGGCAGTTTATAAAGGAAGCAGCGAGTCGGAGACGGGAAGGGAGGACGCCTTGCTTCTTTCCTGCATCCAAGAGCAGCGGGCACTGACTCACTGACAGACGCCTCTGCCAGTCAGCCAGCTACTCAATAAAAGCTGCAAAGTTTCATAACAATATCTCTGTGGAATGCACTTGATGTTAGTACAGCTTGCATCCAGTACCTAAAATAAATGTGTTTAGTCTTAGAGTGCGTATCTGAATATGTTTTGTAGGTTTCCCAGACAGATTAAGACTAGTCCAGTTCTAAAAAACATTCTCAATGGAGAATCTCTATTGAAAGAGCTTTTTAGTCCATGAGTATAGGCTTAATCTGTGTCTGAGAAACCTTTCTGGTTCAACTGCTGCAGCCCAGTGCAGTTCCACTTCCATAACATCCTCATCATCATCATCCTTCTACCTTATAGCAGAGGGTTGCCAGATTGGAGGGGGACTCCTCCCGAACAGCTCGGATCTCTGCGGCTGGCACCAGGGCAAAAACATCCTGCACAGTGGTGGCAGTGTCAGCCCAGAACTGGTCCCAGAAGGCATCGTCTGTGGCCTCCACTGGCTGTGGAAAATGCATGTATCTGCTTTTAGACTACATTTCCCACCACCCATTGGGCTCGTCTAGGCTTGCTCCAATCTGACTAATGATAACCTATTACATTGGGTGTAAAAATAGAATGTATAACAGTGTCATAGAAAGCAATAGGGTAATGTAATGTAATGAATATCAAATCACACAACAAATGCATTCAGTATCAACAAATAGATTAATAAGGATACTATGACAAAGAGGGCTAGAATAATAGAGATAAATATATCATGAGAATAATGTCACCTCATTCTAATGACTAGGTTTCATGTCAACACAAGTTAGCAGATGGGGAAACATAACAACCTATCTCTTCCTAATTGCTGTTAGTCTATACAACAACAGGAAATATGAGCTGCTCTAATCTCTGCACATAACAGTACACCTGCCACATCTGTGGGCGGTGGGAGAAAGGACGCCTACGTCATTTGACCATCGAATAAGATATGTGTTATCGGTGATCTATAAGAATCCAAATATAAAATGTAACATCTTAAACAACAAGTACTCTACTTGGCTAAAAACTGTGCTGCCTGTTTCTCATGTCACCTATAATAAGGCCTGCAGAAGGGAGTTATGATCATACAGACAGTGAATAGACACTGTCTATTAAACAGCGAAAAGGGGGTGTTTGGGTATGCTATAGGTTTATGAGCCCACTTTTCATTTAATGCAGAAACCTAATGCAAAATAGAAACACCCCAAAATAACAATAGGACAGAATAAGGCATATGAGGGATTTAAAACAGTAGCGTGTCACTGCTATCATTGCGGAGGATTTGATTATAACCTAACAAAACGCATGATCAAATACGCCAAGCATTTCATGACGTGCGGGAGAATATTTGTTTTAAACAAATATCTCAATATAGACCTATGCATTGAACATCGACGGTCTATATGCAGCCTGTATCTTTTGTTTTCCTATAGAGCCCTTATCCTTCCTAGTGATATACAACCAGCTATTGCGCTCTTTCTGTGGTCGCTATTTATACTCAAATATTTTCCTATTTCTCAGCGTTGGCCTATAATAAATATTTCAAAGGTACCCAACCTGTGTTTTGGTTGTCAGCTGTATCACTGCTTTCCTGAAGTTCAGTTTAGAATCGGTGTTACCCATTTTGATATTCCTTTATATACTACAGCGTTGTTGATGCCGTGAATCCCTACTAATCTTGTTCACCTCTTTCCTCCGCTTGAGTCACTCGCGGAGGCGTTTTTACGTCACTGGCTGGCTAGCCTTTTACACTGGGCTCTAAACTTCCGGGTTCTTCAAGAGGACAATAATCACTATGCCTATCATAAGATAAAATGTAATACATATTATACAGGGAACCCTTGTACCTGGTATAATATCATAATATTTTAGGGTTATCTCTTTAAAAATATATTAATGGAATGCAATTTACAATACAACAATGAGGGGTTTTATTCTATACAATCTCTTTGATTGAAATCACTGTTACAATATTGATATAATTGGTTACAATATGCATAATTGTAACAATAAGATATTGTAGCATTGTATCAATCATTGTATTTACAGTGGCTGTACTGGTTGTAGACCGTACCGGACTGTAAACAGCGACACCATGTGGTATCTCTTGCCAACGTTCTGTCTTTACTGCGCAGGCGCGGTGTCATGTAAACAGCAGAGGTTAGTGAGGTAGCTAGCCAGCTACATAGATGTTGGGGCGTGGATACCGGCGATATTGTTGAAATATAGCTTTCAATCAATGTATTTGTCTTTCTTTACCACACATCGCATTGTCTAGCAGGAGAATCTGACCTGGGAGACACTTATCTACACTGAGGATACCTCCTTTTGTTGTTTTGATCAGTGATTCGAGAAGGCTAACGTGACTGTAGCTAGCAAGTTAACGTTAGACAGCATAGTTTGGGTCCTTGCAACGTTGAGCTTCAAAGCTCGAATGTAAGGGCGGGTTTCTTTTTCTCACATTGTTTACATGTTAGCTAACTTTAGATAACTATCAACCTAACGTGACCGGCTTGCTAGCCTAGTTAGTCTGTCAACTGTCGTTTTGCTAGCCATGATTTGACTTCGAAAACAGCAGGTACACCATTATGATATTATTGTTGTGGTGTTTTGACTGTTTGCTAGTGTCTAACTAAACAGCTTAACTGGTAATAAAGTAGTTCAAATGTCATGTTTGGATGAGGTCGCCAAGCGTCTGTCTGTCCCTTTATGTTAATTAGCTAACGTTATATATTCGACACGCTGGTTTCATGGCACTTAAAATACCAACATAATGTATTTTAGCAGGCGTGTAGCACTCGCTAGATCGCTAATTAATTAGCTTGCTGAGCCGTAAACGTAATCAAACTGTGAGTAGCCTAGGCCGAAAACAGGGACGGTGAAAAACAACTCGTCACTGCAGCCTAACGTTATATTGACCACGACACGTAACCAGCTGCAAGGCCTGTCATTAGGACAATACAATCAATACATGTTAACTGAAAACAGGTGAGTTCGTTGCATTATTTATCTGCATGCTACTTGCACCGTCTGGCATGTATATTGTATCTTAGATTCTAATGTGTTTGTCTTTCAACCCCTTATAAGGAAACGCCAGCGGAGTGGTGGGGAAGAGGAGAATGGCCAGCTGGTGCCTAAGGCCAAAAGGTCGAGCAGAGGAGCTAACCCCCTCTCTCCTGAGCTGGGCCGGGATGCCTGGGACTCGGAGGTACATACAAGCACCAATGACAAGAGACATTACATTGTCAATATTGTGTGAATCCCTCCCAACAGTACATTGTCAGCTAGGGGTAACAGCAGCCTAGTGTCAGCCTACTCTTAGGCATAAGTTCCCTTCCTGTACTTTCACTAACAGTGCCATTGGGCCTACCGCTGTTACACTTGAGGTGTTGCTAAAATGGTTAACCTACTGTGTGTGTCATTGTCAACAGGTCGACAGATACTGAATGAGGAAACCATAGTCAGTCAGTAGTGTTTTTGCTAATGCTTGAATGCCACTGTCTCCTCATCTCCTCATCCAGTTGTCCAACAGTGAGAGCAGAGGGATCAGCAGTCCAGACCATGCGGTGGGGAGCAGCAGCAGTAGCCAGTGTGCTGTGGACAGCCTCAGTGGGTCCCAACCCTACGCCCCTGGCCCATGTAGTCCCCTCAGCTCGGCTCTCTCCTCAGAGCTAGCTGACCCCACTAACCTGGTCTCGTACCACCAAATCAACCGCATCCTACGAGAGGCCCACTTTGAGAGTCTGCAGTGCCGAGGCCACCCCAGAGATGCATGATGATTCCAGCCATGCCGCTGGGGCAGGAGAGGACCGACCACAACCTGGGCATGCCCGGAGCATTACATGGTGGATCACTCACTCAGCTCTACTACCCCTCTACATCTCCTGTTTCCATAACATCACAGCAGCTTTATGCTGTCTGCATATCGTTGGATGGAGACTAGCTAGTCCAGGCCCGCTGTATTATTGAAACTTGGCAATCCATTTAGAATGTAAAAAGAAACCTGTTTATATTGTTGGCAATAATAACTGTTTGATCCAATTGGGAATATCCTGAGACTCTTTTTGTTGTTCCGGACCAGTCTGGGTTACATGCTGCATAGTACCAGTCTGGGTTACATGCTGCATAGAACCAGTCTGGGTTACATGCTGCATAGAACCAGTCTGGGTTACATGCAGCATAGGACCAGTCTGGGTTACATGCTGCATAGTACCCGTCTGGGTTACATGCTGCATAGAACCAGTCTGGGTTACATGCTGCATAGAACCAGTCTGGGTTACATGCTGCATAGTACCAGTCTGGGTTACATGCTGCATAGGACCAGTCTGGGTTACATGCAGCATAGTGAGTGATTATTTTTTTTACCATATATCCATGTTTTTAGTTGTCCGACGTGGGTTTATGGATGTTTGAGAGTGAAATTGGAGGGACTGCAGGAACTTCATGTCTGTACAGAGTTACTGGGGTTTAGGGTCTGTGTAGGGTTTCCTGGGGTTTAGGGTCTGTATAGGGTTTACTGGGGTTTGGGTAGTTATATACTGAATGAAATCTGCACTATGTAGGCTACGGTATGCAGGTGTACTGTACGTGAATCAATAACAGTGAGGATGTGTTTGCTTCTGCACTTTACAGGGAGCAACAATCACGTACTGTAACTATCCAGGGTTTTGTTTATTAGGTACCAAATGGAAGAAAATGGACTGAAAAGGGGGAATGCCTGGACTTGTCCATAAAAATCGCTTGTTTAAATTTTATTTCACAACATTTTACTACAGTGTGCCCTACTGAACAGGACCAAGGGTCATAGTGCAACTTAATCAGGAAAATGTTCACCTACCCCAGTAATGAAGGGACCTTGGATCTGACTGAGCATGTATAAAAGTGCACTGTAACCTCTGTTTTGTGACCTGTTTTGGGGGGAGCTTTGCACACAGCTTTACTACCCAAACACCTCTTATCAAGAAGACCTTCCCTCAGCCTGGACTTGTTAGCAGTGTGGTTGAAGCCACTGAAACTGGCCTAGCTGCAAAACAAACACACTTGAATCCAGCTGTATGATCCAGTCTGAATCCTGCTGGATGGTTGCTGTATGATCCGGTCTGAATCCAGCTGGATGGTTGCGGTATGATCCAGTCTGAATCCTGCTGGATGGTTGCGGTATGATCCAGTCTGAATCCAGCTGGATGGTTGTGGTATGATCCAGTCTGAATCCAGCTGGATGGTTGCTGTATGATCCAGTCTGAATCCTGCTGGATGGTTGCTGTATGAATCCAGCTGGATGGTTGTGGTATAATCCAGTCAGGATCCAGCTGGATGGTTGTGGTATGATCCAGTCTCTGTGTACATCCAGGTATTTAAAGCACCGACCATAAGGCTGTGTGTTTTCGCAGGCCCCTTTCCCCCAAAGTTGGATTCGCTGTCCTCTTCGTGGGGGAGGAGCACAACTGTCCCTCTTTCAGTCAAGACTGGGTTTAGTGTTCTATCAGAAAATATGGTTTATTTTTATCATTATTTTTTGTATTAAGAATTTCTACATGACATCTTACCTGCCATTGAAGTTTTGGATTTGATTTAGTTTTTTAAATTCACCTACATTTGAAAATAAAGATGTTTTGAAACAGGTTTGTGTTGTATCTTTGTACCTTAGCCTGAATTTTCAATAGAGACGTGTCCCCTTGACATTTAAATATTTTTATTTAACCTTTATTAAAATATTGTATAAAACAATGAGATACTTTAATGAGATATGACCTGTGTTAGGCTCTGCAGCCCAGCGTTAATGAGATATGACCTGTGTTAGGCTCTGCAGCCCAGCGTTAATGAGATATGACCTGTGTTAGGCTCTGCAGCCCAGCGTTAATGAGATATGACCTGTGTTAGGCTCTGCAGCCCAGCGTTAATGAGATATGACCTGTGTTAGGCACTGCAGCCCAGCGTTAATGAGATATGACCTGTGTTAGGCTCTGCAGCCCAGCGTTAATGAGATATGTCTCAGCCTCCAGTATTTATGCTGCAGTAGTTTATGTGTCGGGGGGCTAGGGTCAGTTGGTTATACCTGGAGTACTTCTCCTGTCTTATCCAGTGTCCTGTGTGAATTTAAGTATGCTCTCTCTAATTCTCTCGTTCTCTCTTTCTTTCTCTCTCTCTGAGAACCTGAGCCCTAGGACCATACGTCACAGCAAACCGGGCATGATGACTCCTTGCTGTCCCCAGTCCACCTGGCCTTGCTGCTGTTCCAGTTTCAACTGCTCTGCCTGCGGTTATGGAACCCCTACCTGTCCCAGACCTGCTGCTTTCAACTCTTAATGATCGGCTATGAAAAGCCAACTGACTTTTATTCCTGATTATTATTTGACCATGCTTGTCATTTATGAACATTTTGAAAATCTTGGCTCTCTCTAATTCTCTCCTTCTCTCTTTCTTTCTCTCTCTCGGAGGACCTGAGCCCTAGGACCATACGTCAGGACTACCGGGCATGATGACTCCTTGCTGTCCCCAGTCCGCCTGGCCTTGCTGCTATTCCAGTTTCAACTGTTCTGCCTGCGGTTACGGAACCCCTACCTGTCCCAGACCTGCTGTTTTCAACTCTTAATGATCGGCTATGAAAAGCCAACTGACATTTATTCCTGATTATTATTTGACCATGCTTGTCATTTATGAACATTTTGAAAATCTTGGCTCTCTCTAATTTTCTCCTTCTCTCTTTCTTTCTCTCTCTCGGAGGACCTGAGCCCTAGGACCATACGTCAGGACTACCGGGCATGATGACTCCTTGCTGTCCCCAGTCCGCCTGGCCTTGCTGCTATTCCAGTTTCAACTGTTCTGCCTGCGGTTATGGAACCGCCACCTGTCCCAGACCTGCTGTTTTCAACTCTTAATGATCGGCTATGAAAAGCCAACTGAAAATTATTCATGATTATTATTTGACCATGCTTGTCACTTATGAACATTTTGAACATCTTGGCATAGTTCTGTTATAATCTCCACCCGGCACAGCCAGAAGAGGACTGGCCACCCCTCATAGCCTGGTTCCTCTCTAGGTTTCTTCCTAGGTTTTGGCCTTTCTAGGGAGTTTTTCCTAGCCACCGTGCTTCTACACCTGCATTGCTTGCTGTTTGGGGTTTTAGGCTGGGTTTCTGTACAGCACTTCGAGATATTAGCTGATGTACGAAGGGCTATATAAAATAAACTTGATTGATATGACCTGTGTTAGGCTCTGCAGCCCAGCGTTAATGAGATATGACCTGTGTTAGGCACTGCAGCCCAGCGTTAATGAGATATGACCTGTGTTAGGCTCTGCAGCCCAGCGTTAATGAGATATGACCTGTGTTAGGCACTGCAGCCCAGCGTTAATGAGATATGACCTGTGTTAGGCTCTGCAGCCCAGCGTTAATGAGATATGACCTGTGTTAGGCACTGCAGCCCAGCGTTAATGAGATATGACCTGTGTTAGGCTCTGCAGCCCAGCGTTAATGAGATATGACCTGTGTTAGGCTCTGTAGCCCAGCGTTAATGAGATATGACCTGTGTTAGGCTCTGCAGCCCAGCGTTAATGAGATATGACCTGTGTTAGGCTCTGTAGCCCAGCGTTAATGAGATATGACCTGTGTTAGGCTCTGCAGCCCAGCGTTAATGAGATGTGACCTGTGTTGGAGGAGGAGCGCTGAAAGATCCCTTTAATTAGTCCCATCGTTGTCTTGTCTCAGACCCATTTGAACAGATTACATACATTAATGCATCTCACGTAACCAGGGCTACCTCCTACTGGAAGTCCTCATTACCAGTGAGCGTGCCTAAAATGTCCTATGCTTCCCATGTCCTCATAAGGAAATGATGGATGTGTCAATGATAACCCATGATTAGTTATCTGTTGGGAGGACAGTTGGTGCCCTAGGATGTGTTCATTAGGGCATGCAACGTAAATCATTTTGCAACAGAAAATTACAATTTAACAGAAAAGTCCAGGTAGTCCCTGCTTAGGCCTCCTAGTCCATGCCTCTAACTCCTTATCATGGCAAATGCTGCTAGAAAACAGACATAGGACTAAAAATGAGAGAGGAAGTGTATCAGCCCTCTTTTTCAACACAAGATGGCCTTGAGGAGAACTTTGTCCTGAGTGGGAAAGCTAATTTGTCCTATAGGCCTGGGCAAACAGAAACAATATATTTAAATATTTTTTGACATAGTTTTTTCCAGAACAGTTCCAGCAGCTATGGTAGATGGATAACTAGGCCAGCTCAGTTTAGCCCGGCTTGGGATGCTTTGTTTCGGTATGGCCCTATAGTGTGAAATTGAATCAGGTGTTCCATTTCTAAAACAAGTAACACATTCCATTTAAGCTTGGGCTTATCTATTTGGGTGCTAATTAATCTGGTCATGTGGCAAAATGCTCGCATCCAGCATCTTGAATAAAACATCTAGTAAGTCTTTAATTGAATTGAAGACCTTATTTAGAAAGAAATGCCATTTATTTGGACAATGAAAACGATAAGGAGTGTCCTGGCTGATTGCCAGTGTGGTAAATGACAAACTGATACAGGAAGCTAAGGAATAGACAGGCCAATGAGAAGGAGTGTGTGAGTGTGTGTGCGGTTAACCTTGACTCTTTCTTTAGCAAGGCAGGCTAGACCAGACAGTGTTTATTTCCTGGCCGTCTCTGAGGAATGTCTAGTCAAAGACAAACCTTACACCCTTGATCCCTGTTCACACATTGATTATTAAACAGCACTAATGTTCATCACCACTAGATGGTGACAGACTCTGAGAATTAAATCAAGTACCTTGGAACGGATAGACTTCCTGTATGAATGATTTCAACTCTGTGAGTGTCAGAGAATTCTTGGTTTGTGATGCACTTTAATAAGAATGCACTGAATCGACTACATATATTTGCTTCGAATCCCTGTTCACACACACATACACACGCTAGTGGAGGATGCTGAGGGGAGGACAGGCTCGCAATAATGTCTGGAACGGAGTGAATGGAATGACATCAAACATGGAAACCATGTGTTTCAGTTATTTGATACCATTCCAGCTACTCCTCTCCAGCCATTATTATGAGCCTGTCCTCCCTAATTAAGGCGCCAACAACCTCCTGTGACACACACACAGCACATAAAGGTGGGTGTCTGTGATGAATGGCTTATATTATTCGTGCAGAGGGGAAAGAGGTAGTTCAAATGAACTGTCCTTGTTCTGGGTTCGATGTATATGCACACATTCGTACATTGTTTACTATGGCCAGCAGAATCTGGGTTAGGGCCAATTCCTTGTTTTCATTTTGGCCTCTGCAAAAACGTCTCTAACTCCAAATCAGTCAAAGGAATTGAACTCCAAACAGTTCATTGGAATGTTTTTACCATGGTTTTGTTGGTGAAATGTCATTATTTCTCTTTGTAGTCTGAAGGATTTGGCCTCCATTAGCAAGACTTCTAGACATGTTGAGAGATTCATGGTCTGGCTCCCATATCGTCTGTCCACGTAGAGCTGCGACTGACTGTGGTGGTGGGAGACAGAGAGTTTATCTAGTCGCCCTCCCTCCCTCTCTATGCAAGACCGGGGTGAAATGTGTTTGGGCAGCTGTTTCTGTTGGCTGGCATGAGATGGTCATTGGGCTGGCATATACAGCCCTGGGTCTCCCATCTACCATACTGGCCAACACAAACATCTGCTCTACCCTCCCAAGACACACACACACACACACACACACACACACACACACACACACACACACACACACACACACACACACACACACACACACACACACACACACCAAAAAGGCAAAGTCTTCCCACTCCCCTGCACCGCTGCCCATCCCAAAAATATATGACCCACTAGCCAGTGGTGTTAACAGTGACCAGTGGCTTATGGCAGGGCATTGGAACCGAACCAAAATGGGGATGCAGAGGAATATGATGGCAGGTAGAAGAGAAGAGAGTAAAGTGATATAGAATAAGTCAGGTTTAAGGCCTCCCTCCCTCCCTCCCTCCCTCCCTCCCTCCCTCCCTCCCTCCCTCCCTCCCTCCCTCCCTCCTTTCCTCAACAAACAGCTCTACCATGAAGACCAGCACCATGTTGAGTGATGGGACTATCTCAGGGTGCAGTCAGGAAGTCCACGTGCTGGACCAGCCAGGTTTTAGGTTTATACAAGTTTTTTTTCTCACAGACTGTGGGCTTAACATGCTGCCTAAGTGGCAGACAAAGACAGTCACCACCCCCCCCCCCCCCCCCCATCATTGCAGAGTAAATTAAGCAAATGCCCCCCCACATGTTCTATAGTGTACTGTCTGTGTCTTCAGGGGTAATGCTCCCTCCAGCGAATCTTGAGTGCTGAGTTACCAGCAGCCCGAGCCTCAGTGTGCTTGTGTCAGTGTCTGTGACTTTATGGTCTCTCCCCAATCAATTTCACCAAAATGCAACAGAGACAATCTACAGTAGACTGTTTTCCAAGCGGAGCAAAGCCCACAGTCCAGGCTCTCTGCTAATCAATCACAATAAAAGTTCACCCCAAAGGGGGAAGAAAAGCATAGTGGACCTTTTTGTTTCACAGTGCTCTGGCTGAATCGTCGACCAGACAGCTTATCTCATCCTCTGTGTATGTTCAGGCATTCTTGGTGTGATATAGTTTGATGTTAAATGTTTTGTGATTTTCAGGACCAAGACCCCCACTCCAGAGAGCCGGTCCTTATTCTAGGCAAGCAGAACTGTAGTGGTTTATACAGGAGAACTGTAGTGGTTTATACAGGATGTGTGTATAATGGATGTTTATGAGTGGCTGGCTAGTACATGAACTCACAGCACCAGTATATAGGTTGCTGTTTAAAAGGGGCCTATTAGGCGAATGGGAACAGTGCTGCTCTTAGTGACTGCACTCAGGCCTATTAGTCAGTCCGCCCGACGACGGCAGCCAGACTGCAGCTCCAACCACCTCCCATCGTATCTCTAGCCACACTGATGACCTGCCACACTGATGACCTGCCACACTGATGACCTGCCACACTGATGACCTGCCACACTGATGACCTGCCACACTGATGACCTGCCACACTGATGACCTGCCACACTGATGACCTGCCACACTGGTATGTTTCATCAGGAGAGGAGTCCTATGGTTGGCTCCTCTCACAACAAGACCCCATAATGCCTGGCTCCTCTCACAACAAGACCCCATAATGCCTGGCTCCTCTCACAACAAGACCCCATAATGCCTGGCTCCTCTCACAACAAGACCCAATAATGCCTGGCTCCTCTCACAACAAGACCCCATAATGCCTGGCTCCTCTCACAACAAGACCCCATAATGCCTGGCTCCTCTCACAACAAGACTCCGTAATGCCTGGCTCCTCTCACAACAAGACCCTGTAATGCTTGGCTCCTCTGACAACAAGACCCTGTAATGCCTGGCTCCTCTCACAACAAGACCCCGTAATGCCTGGCTCCTCTGACAACAAGACCCTGTAATGCCTGGCTCCTCTGAAAACAAGACCCCATAATGCCTGGCTCCTCTGACAACAAGACCCCGTAATGCCTGGCTCCTCTCACAACAAGACCCAATAATGCCTGGCTCCTCTCACAACAAGACCCCATAATGCCTGGCTCCTCTCACAACAAGACCCAATAATGCCTGGTTCCTCTCACAACAAGACCCCATAATGCCTGGCTCCTCTCACAACAAGACCCCATAATGCCTGGCTCCTCTCACAACAAGACCCAATAGTGCCTGCCACCGAGGTGCAATTTGTTGCATTTGGACCATAGCTGTCAGGAAGAGATATTCCCTCACTTAAATAGCCGCTCGTAATCTCCTCCATCTCCCTGTTTTACCGTAATTGAACCCACGGGCCGCCAACCCCATCAATAGCTGAGCTCATCGCCAAATTAACAAAACCTGTGCCAGGCCCAAATGCTTGCCCGAATTAGAGCTAAGGGCTTGCCTGGTGTGACTGTCTGGACTCTGTCCAGCATGGTGTGACTGTCTGGACTCTGTCCAGCACCGTGTGACGGTCTAGACTCCAGCATGGTGTGACGGTCTAGACTCCAGCACGGTGTGACGGTCTAGACTCCAGCACGGTGTGACGGTCTAGACTCCAGCATGGTGTGACGGTCTAGACTCCAGCACGGTGTGACGGTCTAGACTCCAGCACGGTGTGACGGTCTAGACTCCAGCACGGTGTGACGGTCTAGACTCCAGTATGGTGTGATGGTCTAGACTCCAGCATGGTGTGACGGTCTAGACTCCAGCATGGTGTGACGGTCTAGACTCCAGCACGGTGTGACGGTCTAGACTCCAGCATGGTGTGACGGTCTAGACTCCAGCACGGTGTGACGGTCTAGACTCCAGCATGGTGTGACGGTCTAGACTCCAGCATGGTGTGACGGTCTAGACTCCAGCACGGTGTGACGGTCTAGACTCCAGCACGGTGTGACGGTCTAGACTCCAGCACGGTGTGACGGTCTAGACTCCAGCATGGTGTGACGGTCTAGACTCCAGCATGGTGTGACTGTCTGGACTCTGTCCAGCATGTGACGGTCTAGACTCCAGCACGGTGTGACGGTCTAGACTCCAGCATGGTGTGGGAGACCATAATAAGAACCATATCTTAACAACAACAAATCCTGCAGAAAGCTAACACAGCACACTGTAGATATTAAACACATTTATCATGTCTGTCAGTAGTCACTCAAGTGATCTGTTCAAAGTGTTTCTCTCTCTCTCTCACTCTCTCTCATTCCATGATGTAAAGGTCCTTTGTTTTCTGACACTTAAACAAAAGCCGAGGCCAAGCTTAGAAGACTGTGAATTCCCGCTGATTTTCCCAAAAGGGAGGCTAATCTTCAGGTCTGACCTCCTCCAAGATCAACAGAAGATAGAAGCCTTCAGGGCTCAGCAGAGCTCTGGGGTTATTTATTGGCTCGTTTTACAGTGCAACGACAACAGCCGTTGAAGAAGCCTTATAGAAGAGGGGAAAGAGAGGAATGCCGTAAAAGCATTTAACGCCAATGACAATTGCACAGTCGAGGCTGAACATGAACACCAGAAGTGCTCCTATAATGTGGATAAAACATAGAGAAAACATTCCTATAATGTGGAGAAAACATTCCTATAATGTGGAGAAAACATTCCTATAATGTGGAGAAAACATGGAGAAAACATTCCTATAATGTGGAGAAAACATGGAGAAAACATTCCTATAATGTGTAGAAAACATGGAGAAAAGATTCCTATAATGTGGAGAAAACATTCCTATAATGTGGAGAAAACATGGAGAAAACATTCCTATAATGTGGAGAAAACATGGAGAAAACATTCCTATAATGTGGAGAAAACATTCCTATAATGTGGAGAAAACATGGAGAAAACATTCCTATAATGTGGAGAAAACATTTGTCACGATCGTCATAATAAGCGGACCAAGGCGCAGCGGGATATGAGGACATCTTCTTTTATTAGAGATGACGAAACACGAAACGAACACTTTTACAAAACAAAACAACAAACGACCGTGAAGCTACAAACGTAAGTGCATACACAAGCTACAAACGTTCAACATAGACAATTACCCACAAACACCTAAAGCCTATGGCTGCCTTAAATATGGCTCCCAATCAGAGACAACAATAAACAGCTGTCTCTGATTGAGAACCAAATCAGGCAACCATAGACTTTCCTAAACACCTACACTGAACACAACCCCATACATACTACAAAACCCCCTAAACAATACACACACCCTAAACTAGACAAAACACACAAACATCCCCCATGTCACACCCTGACCTAACTAAACTAATCAAGAAAATATATATAACAAAGGCCAGGGTGTGACAGTACCCCCCCCCCAAAGGTGCGGACTCCGGCCGCAAAACCTGACACAGAAGGGGAGGGTCCGGGTGGGCCTTCCTATGGTGGCGGCTCGGGTGCGGGACGTGGACCCCCCTCCACCATAGTCACTACCCGCTTTGGTGGCGCCTCTGGAACGGCGAGTCCCGGACTGAATACCATCCCATAGGGCAGCTCCGGACTGAGGGGCAGCTCCGGACTGAGGGGCAGCTCCGGACTGAGGGGCAGCTCCGGACTGAGGGGCAGCTCCGGACTGAGGGGCAGCTCCGGACTGAGGGGCAGCTCATGACTGAGGGGCAGCTCATGACTGGCAGATGGCTCTGGCGGATCCTGGCTGGCTGACGGCTCTGGCGGATCCTGGCTGGCTGACGGCTCTGGCGGATCCTGGCTGGCTGACGGCTCTGGCGGATCCTGGCTGGCTGACGGCTCTGTCGGATCCTGGCTGGCTGACGGCTCTGGCGGATCCTGGCTGGCTGACGGCTCTGGCGGATCCTGGCTGGCTGACGGCTCTGGCGGATCCTGGCTGGCTGACGGCTCTGGCGGATCCTGGCTGGCTGACGGCTCTGGCTGGTCATGGCTGGCTGACGGCTCTGGCTGGTCATGGCTGGCTGACGGCTCTGGCTGGTCATGGCTGGCTGACGGCTCTGGCTGGTCATGGCTGGCTGACGGCTCAGACGGCGCTGGGCAGACGAGCAGTGCAGGCGGCGTTGGGCAGACGGCCGACTCTGACCTGCTGAGGCGCACAGTAGGCCTGGTGCGTGGTGCCGGAACTGGTGGTACCGGACTGGAGACACGCACCTCAAGGCTAGTGCGGGGAGCAGGAACAGGGCACACTGAGTTCTCGAGGCGCACTATAGGCCTGGTGCGTGGTACCGGGACTGGTGGTACCGGACTGAGGGCACGCACCTCAGGGCGAGTGCGGGGAGAAGGATCAGTGCGTACAGGGCTCTGGAGACGCACATGAGGCTTGGTGCGTGGTGCCGGAACTGGTGGTACCGGGCTGGGGACACGCACCTGAAGGCTAGTGCGGGGAGAAGGAACAGGGCATACTGGACCCTGGAGACGCACATTAGGCCTAGTGCGTGGTGTAGGCACTGGTGGTAATGGGCTGGAGACACGCACCTCAAGGCTAGTGCGGGGAGCAGGAACAGTGCGTACAGGGCTCTGGAGACGCACATTAGACCTAGTGCGTGGTGCCGGAACTGGTGGTACCGGGCTGGGGACACGCATCTCAGGATGAGTGCAAGAAGCAGGAACAGGACACACCGGGTTGTGAAGGTGTACTGGAGACCTGGTGTGTATAGCCGGCATCAAATCTTCCGGAACTTTAACACAAGTTTCAGGCTGAGTACGAGGAACTGACACAGGTGGCATCGGACAGCTAACACGCTCCTCAGGGAGAATGCCATGCATACTCTGCCAAACCAACAGCTCTCTCTCTTCACTCTCCTCCAATTTCGTCAACAACTCCTTGAATGTCTCATAATCTCCCCTTCGTTCACTCTCCTCCAATCTGTCCAATAACTCCTAGACAATCTCAGACTCACCCCTCAACTTCGCCGACTGCTCCAAGTGCCCCCCCCCAAGAATTTTTTTGGGCTGTCTCTCGGGCTTCCTACCGTGTCGCCGTGCTGCCTCCATCTCTGCCTTGGGGCGGTGATATTCCCCTGGCTGTGCCCAGGGTCCTCTCCCGTCTAGGATTTCCTCCCACGTCCAGGAGTCTTGACATCGCTGCTGCTGCTTTTTACCCCGCTGCTTGGTCCTGGTTTGGTGGGTAATTCTGTCACGATCGTCATAATAAGCGGACCAAGGCGCAGCGGGATATGAGGACATCTTCTTTTATTAGAGATGACGAAACACTAAACGAACACTTTTACAAAACAAAACAACAAACGACCGTGAAGCTACAAACGTTAGTGCATACACAAGCTACAAACGTTCAACATAGACAATTACCCACAAACACCTAAAGCCTATGGCTGCCTTAAATATGGCTCCCAATCAGAGACAACAATAAACAGCTGTCTCTGATTGAGAACCAAATCAGGCAACCATAGACTTTCCTAAACACCTACACTGAACACAACCCCATACATACTACAAAACCCCCTAAACAATACACACACCCTAAACTAGACAAAACACACAAACATCCCCCATGTCACACCCTGACCTAACTAAACTAATCAAGAAAATATATATAACAAAGGCCAGGGTGTGACAACATTCCTATAATGTGGAGAAAACATTCCTATAATGTGTAGAAAACATGGAGAAAACCTTCCTATAATGTGTAGAAAACATGGAGAAAACATTCCTATAATGTGTAGAAAACATGGAGAAAACATTCCTATAATGTGTAGAAAACATGGAGAAAAGATTCCTATAATGTGGAGAAAACATGGAGAAAACATTCCTATAATGTGTAGAAAACATGGAGAAAAGATTCCTATAATGTGGAGAAAACATTCCTATAATGTGGAGAAAACATGGAGAAAACATTCCTATAATGTGGAGAAAACATGGAGAAAACATTCCTATAATGTGGAGAAAACATGGAGAAAACATTCCTATAATGTGGAGAAAACATGGAGAAAATATTCCTATAATGTGGAGAAAACATGGAGAAAATATTCCTATAATGTGGAGAAAACATTCCTATAATGGTCCTATATTGACCGTAATGGTATCATCCATAGGCGTGTGGTCTGACCATGTAATGACTATTGTTTTCAGTAAGTTGGACAACAATATTGTTTAGGCATCAACATGGTTGTTATTGAGACATGCCTAAACAGTACCGTAACAGCACACTGTACACTTCTTTACACCGGACCAATGACCTGGTCAGTGAAGTGGGAACGCTAGTACAGATGAGTAGTCACCAAAAGGGAGCAAAGAGAATCAGAAGTACCTGTCTGGCTGCAAAACACAAACAAAGGCCTGTCTTCTCATCCGTAGCTCTCATGGCTGCTTCTCCATAGCAACATGTCCTCTGTAGCTCTCATGGCTGCTTCTCCATAGCAACATGTCCTCTGTAGATCTCATGGCTGCTTCTCCATAGCAACATGTCCTCTGTAGCTCTCATGGCTGCTTCTCCATAGCAACAAGTCCTCTTAGAGTTTAGGAGTGAGTAATCTCGGTTAACCCAGAACTAAAATATCACATGATTTGGTCCGTGAGAGATTAAGGAGTGAGAGATTCACATGACAGTGACTGAGGACCCTGAAATGATCTCAATGATGTCATTATATAAGTGACCTGTATTAAACTTCCGGGCTGGATTCATCCTATACAGAACATGGCAAATGAAGGAGACATTATTGTCAAAAAAAATTATAAAATAAAAAAACTCCTGTGTGTGTGTGTGTGTGTGTGTGTGTGTGTGTGTGTGTGTGTGTGTGTGTGTGTGTGTGTGTGTGTGTGTGTGTGTGTGTGTGTGTGTGTGTGTGTGTGTGTGTGTGTGTGTGTGTTTGGGATACAGCTTCATGTTGATCCTGCACTCAAGATATCAGCGCTGCACGTTGTTTATGGTATTGATGTTTCGGTCAGAGACCTTTTCAAGACAAACCACAAAGGAGAAGCATGGTGATGTGCGTGGTAACATTTCATCTGTACTTGCCTGAGAAAGGTCAGTAGGATTGGATCTGGAAAGACAAGCTTGGAACTGTTGTGAAACCCTTGTGTCTTGGTCCAGCGTTCAACCTGACCAACTGTGGTAGATGTTGTCCTCATAGAGATAAAACTGTGGTAGATGTTGTCCTCATATAGATACAACTGTGGTAGATGTTGTCCTCATAGAGATACAACTGTGGTAGATGTTGTCCTCATAGAGATACAACTGTGGTAGTTGTTGTCCTCATAGAGATACAACTGTGGTAGATGTTGTCCTCATAGAGATACAACTGTGGTAGATGTTGTCCTCATAGCGATACAACTGTGGTAGATGTTGTCCTCATAGAGATACAACTGTGGTAGATGTTGTCCTCATAGAGATACAACTGTGGTGTGTTTGATTTGGCACAGACCAAGATAATATTAACTCTAGATGTTTATGTCTGATAGTCTGTCCCTCTCAATTACTTCAAGATGTCAGGTGTCTGGTGCAGACTGACTCATTAGACTGGTTCAGCCCCAACTCTATTTAATACATTTCTCTGGTCCGTTATTTGTATTATTATAGTCTGTGTCTGGTCCACTATGCAGACAGGTCAGTGTCTGGTCCACTATGCAGACAGGGCAGTGTCTGGTCCACTATGCAGACAGGTCAGTGTCTGGTCCACTATACAGACAGGTCAGGGCAGTGTCTGGTCCACTATACAGACAGGACAGGTCAGTGTCTGGTCCACTATGCAGACAGGTCAGGGCAGTGTCTGGTCCACTATACAGACAGGTCAGGTCAGTGTCTGGTCCACTATACAGACAGGTCAGGGCAGTGTCTGGTCCACTATACAGACAGGTCAGTGTCTGGTCCACTATACAGACAGGTCAGGTCAGTGTCTGGTCCACTATACAGACAGGTCAGGGCAGTGTCTGGTCCACTATACAGACAGGTCAGGGCAGTGTCTGGTCCACTATACAGACAGGTCAGTGTCTGGTCCACTATACAGACAGGTCAGGTCAGTGTCTGGTCCACTATACAGACAGGTCAGGGCAGTGTCTGGTCCACTATACAGACAGGTCAGGGCAGTGTCTGGTCCACTATGCAGACAGGTCAGGGCAGTGTCTGGTTCACTATGCAGACAGGACAGGTCAGTGTCTGGTCCACTATGCAGACAGGTCAGGGCAGTGTCTGGTCCACTATACAGACAGGTCAGGGCAGTGTCTGGTCCACTATACAGACAGGTCAGTGTCTGGTCCACTATGCAGACAGGTCAGGGCAGTGTCTGGTTCACTATGCAGACAGGTCAGTGTCTGGTCCACTATACAGACAGGTCAGGGCAGTGTCTGGTCCACTATACAGACAGGTCAGGGCAGTGTCTGGTCCACTATGCAGACAGGTCAGGGCAGTGTCTGGTCCACTATGCAGACAGGTCAGGGCAGTGTCTGGT